>NC_089742.1:74556124-74826124 GCF_040412425.1 Macrobrachium rosenbergii | reverse complement strand
GCACGTATCTTCGTTAAAAAAAAAGGGGGGGGGGGCGCTGGAAGGATAAGGACAATTGCCCAGAAAGGTCTCCTCCAGAGCATTCGTCCCCGTAGGGAATAGTGCCGTTAGTGCAGCTCGTGTGGTGCACTGTAGGCATTACTTAAGGTTCTTTGCAGCGTGCCTTCGGCCCCTAGCTGCAACCCCTTTCGTTCCTTTTACTGTACCTCCTTTCATACTCTCTTTCTTTCATCTTACTCTCCACCCTCCCCTAACAATTTATTCATAGTGCAACTGCGAGGTTTTCCTCCTGTTACACCTTTCAAACCTTTTACTGTCAATTTCCATTTCAGCGCTGAATGACCTCATAGGTCCCAGTGCTTGGCCTTTGGCCTAAATTCTATATTCAATTCAAGCCCAAGTCACGATCCCATCGCCATACCTTCCACCTTGTACACAACCCCGTTAAAAATGAAGGCCGTGTCCCACACGGCCGTCTCTAAAATTTGTTTAAAAAGCGATCAGCTAAAATGATTGAAACCAACACTATCATTAATAAAAAGCTTATTTAAGATATCTCTATGGTTTCCTCCACAGGTTCATTCGTGAACAGAGATTCCACGTCTAGACTTACCATATATAAATCATGGTCTTGGATAAGAATTTCATTCTTGAAGGCGATTGCATTCATTAGTGTAGGAACTTTTAGTAAGCGGTTCTAGCGAAGGTAACAAAAATTTAGCCAAACTGCAGTTAGCATTATTAATAGCAGACAAAATAGGCCGTATAGGTTTACCTACCTGATGAACCTTGGATAGCTCATACAAGATGCCGTATGATGACCCAGAAATAAATAATTTCTGATGTTAATTCATCTATGACATTATTCTATTTTAAAGAGCTTAGAAATCTGTTAATTTTGTCTTTATGTTTCATAATATATTATATAAATCTGGTAGGACAATAATTTAAAATTTTGATTGGTCACTAAGTAGGCTATAGTCTCCATTTTATTCATATACTCTTGCTTATTTAGAATCACTGTACCCTTGCCTTTATCCGGTCTTGTAATAATAATATTGATGTCCTGTGCCAAGTCCTTCAGAATAACGAAGTCCTCCTTCTTGAAGAACGGTGTCCATCTCGTTCTTAAATTGCTAAAAGTGGTATGCGTTTAAGAGGATATCTGGGATCTTAAACCATCAACGTTGTTACAAAAAGGAAGCTGTATAATTTTATGAAATAGGGACTCTATGGGGAGAAAGAACCTTTGAAAGTTAGGCCTAAAATTCGGGAGACATTAGTCCAACCCTAAAGAAAGTAAAAACTCTTCTCTTTTGGACAGCACACGATTTGATAAATTAATTAAATACAGAATATATATCTTTGTTAAACACTAATCTAATCACGTCTAATTTCCTTAACTTCCTGTCATGTCTCAAAATAATCTGCTGTATATAACTGTGTTACGAGTGAACATCCACAGTATACTAGGCCTACTGTTCCTTTGTTTCATTTGTGTGTTGATTCGCCTAATTTTATTTCAAAACTGAAAGTAGAATATTATTTTGCTCTCATTTTAAAAATGAACTACATATATGAAGCACAACCATGAATAGACGCAGTATAGACCTAGTCTCATTTTACATTACTAAACCATAATGAATATTCCCATTTAAAAACTGACTTAAATATATGGTTAATAACCACGAATAAACATACATAGGCTTAATCTGTTACGATAGCCATTGGATTTTACTTGCCCAGGCAAAAAGTCTCATTCGCAAAAATTCCAATGAACCCTACAAGACATTCAAGGATGATGTTGTCACATTAAGCCTTCATTATAAACAATTATTTTTCCGTGGAAAAATGATAAATATGTATTATTCTCACATCCGTATCAATTATTAAAAACAAGTAAATACGATATATCATTAAGTATAAGTACTATGCGCCAGCAGTTTGGCCGGAGGCTCATCGATTAAGATGAGCTATTTGCTCAGGCCGCCTGCGTAGGAGAGAAAAACTGTGCAGGTTGTTCACATTAACGTTCAGTTTTGCCTGCATAGGCCGACTGTGCGGGCAGAACTGCTCACGTATAACTGAACTTGTGAGAGGGTGCGAAAGAAAGAGCAGGTAGACAATTACTGCTAGTTTATTGAGGAAGCCGCTCGCTTATAAAGCGGTGTGCGGACGTCAGTACAAAGACATACAAGTGACCCGAGGTCAATCATTCTCTATGCAAAACAGGACAGGTACACACAAGCAATGTGACAATTGAAAATAGTAGATCAGACACAAAAAAGCTCTGACACATACACAATATATAAGGGCAAAAATGAATGGGTAATAAATGTACAATTACATAATGAAAAATAGGGCTGAGTACTCTGACCTAGGGTCAGGTGTGAAGGCACCGTAGAAAATGGGAGGTTCTTCATAGAAAACCCATTTAGCGGGGACTTTACCATACTCCCCCTACCCAAGACGTAGATAACGTCTGATCAAGGCAGGTATTTGCTGGGGCGGCGGAGAGGGCCGCGGCTCCCCGATGTCAGCTGGGGGGCGTGTTCGACTTCGGTGCGTTGCATATGGGAGTGGTTGGTTGTTCCCCTGCCTGGGCCCAGGGCCTTCCGGGGGCGTCCATGCGACTTTCTTGTGGGCGGGTTGGGCTGAGGGGGCGACGTCTCCTGTGGGGGGCACTGGGGAGTGCCACCGACATCTTCCTCCAGGAGTGCGGGCTTGAGGCAGTCTACAGACACACAGTCGTCCTTCCCGTGGAAGGCCAACTGGAATGCCTTTTTGTTTCTCTCCAGCATGAGGAAAGGGCCCCTGTAGGGCCTGGTTAAGGGTGGGTGGATGGTGTCGTTCCTGACGAAGACATGGGTGGTGGAGGATAGACCGGGAGGCATGAAAGGGAACGTCCTGTCGGTATACGTCCGCTGGCAGGGGGCGAACTTTCCGACCCTGTCGCAGAGCTTCTGTGTTGTTAGGTTGTCCCGGTCCTCTGTGATGAGTTCGCCCGGGACAACGAGGGACTCCCTGTAGACTTTTTCTGCTGCGGACGGGTCGCTGTTGGCTCTGGGGGCGGTCCTCAACCCGAAGAGGACCCAGGGCAACTGGTACTTCCAATTGTCGGTGGTGCAGCGAGCCATGAGGGACGCCTTCAGGGACCCGTGGAACCTTTCCACCAATCCGTTGGCTATGGGGTTGTAGGCGGTGGTGCTGTGGTGAGTGGGCCCCAGCAGGCGTGCTGGGGCAGTCCACAGCTCGGACAGGAAAGCTGGGCCCCTGTCCGTGGTTATATGGTCTGGGACACCGAACCAGCTGATCCAGCTGAAGAGGAGGGCCTCGGCGCATGCACTGGCGGTGGCTTCTTCCACAGGCGTCGCTTCAGGGCACCTGGTGGAGCGGTCGATGACTGTCAGAAGGTACCTGGCTCCCCTGATGGGGGAAGAGGACCCACAACATCAACGTGGATGTGCCCGAAACGTCTTCCTGGCTGAGGAAAGTCGCTCATCCCTGACTCGGTGTGATGGCCTACTTTGTTGGTCTGGCACTAAATGCACTGCCTCACCCAGGCCGTTGTGTCCTTCCGTATGCCGTGCCAGATGAACTTCTCTGCCAGCAGCTTGGCCGTCGTCCTGCCGGAGGGATGGGACAGTCCATGGATGATGTCGAAGACCAGATGATGGCGGGAGGCAGGCACCAGTGGGCAGGGGTGGCCAGTGCTTATGTCGCTCAGCAGTGTTGGCCCCCCAGGGGTGAGGGGCACGTCCTTCCACTTCAGCAATGTGATGGCGGTGCAGTAAGCTGGAATCTCTGGGTCGGTGGCCTGTTCCCTGGCGAGGTCCTCATAGTCGATCCAGAGCTGCACCGCATTGATTTCGATCCTCGAGAGGGCGTCCGCTACAGGGTTCTTCCTGCCAGGGAGGTACTTGATGGTGCAGGTGAACTCCACGATGGCCGCGAGGTGCCGCTGCTGCCTGGAGGACCATGCATCCCCAACTTTGTGAAGGTGCGGACCAGTGCTGGTGGTCTGTCTAAATTGTGAAGGGCGTACCCTCCAGGAGGAATTTGAAGTGGCGTACCGCCTGGCACACCATGAAGAGTTCCCTGTTGAAGGTGCTGTAGCGGGACTCGGTGGGGCTGAGCTTCCTGCTGAAGAAGGTGATGGGCTGGGGGGCTCCGTTGATGACCTGCTCCAGGACAGCCCTACAGGCGACGTTGCTGGCATCTGTTGTTAGCTGGATGGGGCCGTTGGGGTCCTGGTGGGCCAAGGCTGTTGCCTTGGCGAGGGCGGCCTTCGTCAGGGAGAAGGTCCACTGCTGGTTGGGACCCCACACTAAGGACTTCGGATGGCCCTTCAGGATCTCCGTCAGGGGGGCTATGGTGTGCGTGACCCCGGGGATGAACCTCCTGAAGTTCAGGTCCCCCAGGATGCTGTCCATCAGTCTCTGGAAAGTCGCCCCTGCATTCCTCAGGCCAAAGGTGTAGAAGGCGAAGTCATAGGACCCAAAGGGCGTGATGATGGCGGTTTTGGGAATGTCTTCTGGAGCTACTGGTACCTGGAAATAGGACTTTAGCAGATCTAATTTTGAAAATATTTTGGCCCCGTGGAAAGAGGCTGTGAGGTCTTGCATGTTTGGGAGAGGGTAGTGGTCTGGTTCCGTAGCAAGGTTGAGCTGCCTGTAGTAACCGCAAGGTCTCCAGGAGCCGTCCGGTTTCTGCACCATGTGAAGGGGAGAGGCCCACAGGCTGGGTGCCTTTCTGCATATGCCCATATGCTTCATGTTGGCAAAAGCATTCTTGGCCTCCTGAAGGCACTGAGGGGGAAGCTTCCAGAACTTTGCGTGCGTTGGGGGGCCCTTGTCTTGATGTGATGATATATTCCGTGTTTGGCAGGGGTCCCTGGCACCTGATGAAATTCGGGCCTGGACACCTCAGGGAATTCCTTCAGGAGGGAGGCGTATTGGTGGGGAGCGACGGAACATAATGTGGGCGCGCTGGGGCCCGGCGCCAGGGGCAGGGACTGGCAGGACTCGGTGTCCAGCAGGCGTTTGTGGCTGACGTAGACTCCAGTCCGAAGTGGGCCAGGAAGTCCGCACCCAGGAGTGGGGCCCTCACATCTGTGATGATGAAGTTCCACTTGTATCTCCGGCCCAGGATGGAGACTGACAGGAGCTTGGTGCCTTAGGAGAGGATGGGGGACCCATTGGCAGCTGTCAGGGAGGCAGCCGGATTCGGTGGGTGTTTGCGGTCCTCTCTGGAAGGCGGGAACACTGACCGCACAGCCCCTGTGTCGATCAGCATCATCCTGCCAGAGAAGGTGTTGCGGATGTAGAACCCTACTGGTGTGGGGCTCCTGAGTGTTGCTGCTGCCATGGTGGCCTGTGAGGGTGGCCGCCGCCTCCCCTGTTTTTTGGATGGGCGAAAAAGCAGGGGGCCTCACAATTTCGGGCGTCTTTGTCGAACCTCTGCTGGTAGTAGCAAAGCCCCGGCCTTTCCTTATTCTGGTCATGGGGTGGCTGCCTCCTGGCGATGACGTTGATCTCCTCTGCATTGGGTTCCTCTGACTGGAGGCAGTTGACGGGGTGTGCGGGCGTGGATGCCAGCTTTGCTGCCCTCGTGGAGTCAGTTAGCTGCTGCGCCGTTCTGATGAGATCCTCGACCTGCAGGGTGTAGGACTCCTCAATCTGACCCCAAACCTCCGGGAGGAGCTGCCGCAGGAGGCTCTTCCTTGACAGGCTGATCTCCTTGTGCCTGCCGCTGCTGTCCGTCTCAGGGAGGAGGAGGAGGAGGTCCTGGAGGGTGTGCCATGTCTCCAGGAGGTTTGTGTCCTGCCGGGGTTGATGGCGAGGTTGAGGGCGCAGGTGGCTGTCTCAGAGACTGGCAGGGATCAGGTCTCGACAAGAGAGGCCTTCAGTTGCTGGTAGGTGGCAGGGCTCGACGTTGACGTCACCTTCCTGTATATCTCCTCTGGTAGGGCGCTGATCACTATGTCTGCCTGCAGCACCTCGTTGGTCAGGCCTGCCACCCTGAACTTCCCCTCGACCCTGTAGAGCCATGATGCCCGATTGTGATGGGTGAACGGCTGCAGCTTTATGGTGAAGGCGGCCCTCGGTTGATCCCTTGTGAGGGACATCACGTGAGGAGTGAGTACTGGCGTGGAGGAGCACGCAGGTTTTGGCGTGGGGGAGGGCGCAAGTGGGGGTTGCGCGAGGAAGATATCTGTCTCCGAGAGGCTTGCAGTTATTTGTATGTAGGAGGGAATGTCCGCGTTCATGCTCACTTCCACGCTCTCACTTGGAGTGTGAGTTAACACTCACTCAATACACACTTGGGAGAGTGCCATGTGGGTCCGCTAATGAAGCTGGTGATTTGCCGACGAGGGTCGGTAACGCCCGAACGCTTTGTTAGAGCGCCGTAGTTAGTCCGTTAGGGGCATGGGGTGGTTCATGGGGCCAAGACTAAGTCGCCGTTTGGGTCCGTTAATGGCTCCAGGAACCACTCCGGGGGTCACCACTGTGAGAGAGGTGTGAAAGAAAGAGCAGGTAGACAATTACTGCTGGTTTACTGAGGAAGCCGCTCACTTATAAAGCTGTGTGCGGATGTCATTACAAAGACATACAAGTGACCTGAGGTCAATCATTCTCTATGCAAAACAGGACAAGTGCACACAAGCAATGTGACACTTGAAAATAGTAGATTAGACACAAAAATACTCGACACATACACAATATATAAGGGCAAAAATGAATAGGTAATAAATGTACAATTACATAATGAAAAATAGGGCTGAGTACTCTGACCTAGGGTCAGGTGTGAAGGCACCGTAGAAAACGGGAGGTTCTTCATAGAAAACCTGTTTAGTGGGGACTTTACAAACTTTACTGGCGGCCTTTAAGGAATTGGTTGTCTCTGATAACTGAAAACCAATTTTCTTAGGGGTAAAGTGATGTAATGACGGAAATCCTCCATTGAAATTATTAGTAATACCCTTCGTAATTAGTGTACTGTAAAAATGAATTGGTTTTCATTTTATGAAAACGTGAAGTTAGCTCAACGGGTTCTCTGTAATGAATATCCTGTTTTCTGCGGTGCCTTCATGTGCGACCTAGGGTCGGACGAACACAATCTTGTTTTCATTATTACGAATTGTATATTTATTATCTGTTCATTTGACCTTGCACCACATATATGTGACAGAGTATTTTTATGTCTAACCAGTCATTGTTAATCATTATGTTTTCTGTATGTACCTGTCCTGTTTTGTGTAGAGAAATAGTTTGACCACACGTCACCTGTAAATTTTTGTACCCACAGTCTCTGCATATATGCTGACGTCCGCATGCCGCTTTATAAGCGGGTCGCTTCATCAATAAACTAGTAGTACTTGTCTTCCTGCTCATTATTTCTCATCTCTCTCACAAGCCACACAAAGTTGAGGTTCTTCTTCCTTTAGTGTCACTACCGTGCTTGTTTTCCCATTTATATGGGGTAAGCACGATGCCTTCTTTTGAAGGAATTTGATTTGGCTTTGGGGTAGAATGTAGTCTCGATCGGCTGCCCTGCCTGTGATTGCTTAGACCACGGTAGCTTATGTACATGTATTGGTTACCTAAACATAAATCAGACTGTTTGAGATGCATACGACGACGCGAGAAGGGAAAGGAATGTGTAAAGTCCCTGCTTAACGCATTCTCTATAGACAACATCCTGTTTTCTGCGGTGCCTTCACATCGACCTAGGGTCAACCAGAATATATATTTATCACCATAATTGTAAATTGTATATTTATTGTCTTTCTAAACAATCATGCTTTATGTACAAGCAACGAATTATTTATGTTATGTATCAGACATTATTGATCACTATGTTTTCTGTATGAACCTGTCCTGTTTTTGTAAAGAATTAGTTTGACCTCAGGTCATCTGTATATCTTTGTACCCGCGGTCTCTGCGAAGTACGCAGACGTCCACATCCCGACTTTATAAGCAGCTCGCTTCATCAATAAACTAGCAGTACTTGTCTTCCTGCTCATTATTTCGTACATCTCTCACAGTGGTGACCCCTGGAGTGGTTCCTGGAAGCCATTAACAGACCCAAATGGCGACTAAGTCTTGGACCAATGAACCTTACCCATGCCCCTAACGGCGATCTAACAAAGTGTTCGGGCATTTACCGACCCTTGTCAGCAGGTCGCCAGCGTCATTAGCAGACCCACACAGCACTTCAAGTGAGAGAGCGAAATGAGTATGGACGCAGACATTCCCAACCAAGTACAAATTACCGCAAACCTCTCGGAGGCAGACACCTCCCTCTCACGATCCCCTCCCGCATGCACCTCCACACTGGTACCTGCGTCCCACACAATGAGCCCCCTGATGGACCAACCAAAGACGACCCTTAACATAAAGCTGCCGCCATTTACCAGGGAGAACGCAGCGTCCTGGTTCTACAGGGTTGAGGGGCAGTTCAGGGTAGCAGGCCTAACGGACGAGGTGTTGAAGGCGGACATCGCCATCAACGCCCTCCCAGAGGAGATATACAAGAAGATCGCCCCTTGGTTGATGACGACGTTGGGCCCCGCCACCTTCCAAGAACTAAAATCCACTCTCATCGAGACCTACTCCCTGCTGGTCTCCGAGAGAGCTGCCTGCGCCCTCGACCTTGCCCTCAACCCCCAGCAGGAGGGAAACCTCTTGGAAGCATGGCACACCCTCCAGGACCTCTTCCTCCTCCCCGAGACTGACAGTAGTGGCAGGCTCAAAGAAATCAGCCTGTTGAGGGAGATCTTCCTGCGGCAGCTACTGCAGGAGGTCCGTGGGCAGATCACTGACGCTTATACTCTGCCGGCCGAGGACCTAATCAGGGTGGTGTATTCCACAAAGGCGGCCAAGCGGGCTACGACGCCTGCACACTCCGCCAACTGCCTCCTGCTGGAGGACCCCACCACAGAGTCCGTCAACACCATCGAGCAGAAAAGGCCATCCCACCAGCAGAAGAGGGAGGGGCCGGGGCTTTGTTATTCCCACCAGAGGTTCAGGAGAGCTGCCTGGAGGTGCGAAGACCCCTGCCCTTTCTTCCCTTCAAAAAATGGAGGAGGCAGCGGCCAACCACACAGGCCACCATGGCAGCAGCAGCAAAAACACCCAGGGGCCCCCTTACCATTAGGGTTCTACGTCCGCAACGCAATCTCCAGCAGGATGATGTTGGTCGACACTGGAGCCATGTGTTCAGTGTTCCCGCCTTCAGGAGAGGACCGCAGACGCCCGCCGGACCCGACTGCCTCCCTGACTGCCGCAAACGTGTCCCCCATCCTCTCCTACGGTACCAAGCTCCAGTTGATCTCCATCCTTGGCTGCAAGTACAGCTGGAAATTCATCATCACAGACTTCAGGACTCCACTCCTGGGGGTGGACTTCCTCACCCACTTCATACTTGCAGTCGACGTCGGCCGCAAGCGCCTGCTGGACACCGAGTCCTGCCAGTCCCTGCCCATGTCGCCAGGGCCTTAGGGAGCCTGCCATCTGCTCCATCGCTCCCCACCAGTACGGTTCCTTCCTGAAGGAGTACCCGGAGGTCTTCAAACCCGAGCTCCGCCAGATGCCCAGGACGCCTGCCAAACATGGGATATACCACTACATCAAGACGAATGGCCCCCTGACACACGCAAAGTTCTGACGGCTTCCCCCGCAGCGCCTTCAGGAGGCCAAAAAGGCCTTTGCCGAAATGGAAAGAATGGGTATATGCAGAAAGGCTCCCAGCCCGTGGGCCTCCCCTCTTCACATGGTGCAGAAAGCGGATGGCACCTGGAGGCCCTGCGGCAACTACAGGCGGCTGAACCTTGCAACAGAGCCTGACCACTACCCCCTGCTGAACATGCAGGACCTGACGGCCTCTTTCCACGGGGCCAAAATATTCTCCAAAATGATCTGTTAAAGTCTTATTTTCAGGTACTGGTAGTGCTGGAGGACATCCCCAAAACTGCCATCGTCACACCCTTCAGGTCCTACATCTTTGCCTTCTCCACCTTCAGCCTGAGGAACGCGGGCGCGACCTTCCAGAGGTTGACGGACAGCATCCTGGGGGACCTGGACTTCTGTGTCTGCTACGTCGACGATATCCTAATTTTTTCCAGATCCTGGGAGGTACACCTGCGACACATCCGGAAGGTCCTGCAGCGCCTGCAGGAAAGTGCACCTTCGGCGTCGAGAAGGTGGAGTTCCTGGGCCACGAGATATCCCCAGAGGGCGTCCGCCCAATGTTGTCGAAGGTCGAAGCCATTGAGAAGTTCCCCACCCCTACCTCCATCAGGGCTGTACAAGAATTCCTCGGGATGGTCAGCTACTACAGGAGATTCATCCCGGGGATTGCTCACACCATGGCCCCATTGAAGGAGGTCCTCAAGGGACGTCCAAAGACCTTAGTGTGGGGCCCCGACCAGCAGAAGGCTTTCCTCCTGGCGAAGGCCGCCCTCACCAAAGCAACATCTCTGGCCCACCAGGACCCCAATGCTCCCCTCCAGCTGACGACGGACGCCAGCAACTTCGCCTGCGGAGGTGTCCTGGAGCAAAGTCATCAGGGGAACCCCTCAGCCCATCGCCTTCTTCGGTAGGAGGCTAAACCCCACCGAGTCCCGCTACAGCACCTTCTACCAGGAACTCTTTGCAGCATACCAGGCAGTATGGCACTTAAGGTTCCTCCTGGAGGGGACGCCCTTCACAATTTGGACCGACCACCAGCCGCTGGCCCACGCCTTCACGAAGCTGGGGGACGCATGGTCCTCTAGGCAGCAGCGGCACCTCGCGGAGTTTACCTGCACCATCAAATACCTCCCCGGCAGGAAGAACCCGGTAGCTAACGCCCTCTCGAGGATCGAGATCAACTCAGTACAGCTTGGGATCGACTACGATGACCTCGCCCGCGAACAGGCTGCTGACCCTAAGACCCCAGCTTACCGTACAGCCGTCACGTCGCTGAAGTGGAAGGACGTGCCCTTCAGCTCAGGAGGATCAACATTACTGAGCAATGTCAGTACCAGACGCCCCCACCCCCTGGTGCCCGCCTCCAGACGTCGGCTGGTCTTTGACGTCATCCACGGCATATCACACCCCTCCGGAAGGACAACAGCCAGGTTGCTGACAAAGAAGTTCGACTGGCACGGCATACAGAAAGACGAGACGGCCTGGGCAAGGCAGAAAACATAGTGATCAATAATGTCTGACACATAATATAAGTAATTCGTTACTTGTACATAAAGCATGATTGTTTAGAAAGACAATAAATATACAATTTACAATTATGGTCGTCTTCTTCTTCCCAGTTTGTTCCCATTTTTATATGGGGTCGCCGTTTCGGATGAGCCGTTTCCATTTACAGTATTTCTATCCTTTACAATTATGGTGATAAACAAAATTCTGATCGACCCCAGGTCGACGTGAAGGCACCGCAGAAAACGGGATGCTCTCTATAGAGAACGCGTTGAGCGGGGACTTTACACCCACTGTTTTCGTATATAAAGCTCTGTCAATTTCTTTGTATTCAGTGTGAACTTGAAAATGCTGAATAAACTACGAAGGTACTTGTTAAAGTCCCGGTTTTCACTCACCTTCTCCCGTGGATTTTGTGATATTCTCAAGTACGCGTTCCTTCATGCTGCATTGTGTGTGTGTGTGTGTATATATATATATATATATATATATATATATATATATATATATATATATATATATATATATATATATATATATCAGAGAGAGAGAGAGAGAGAGAGAGAGAGTTAATCGTGAAAGAATTCGCAAACGGCCCACATAACAACCGTTAGATTTAGAGGGCAAACTTTCCAAACGCAACTCTTATCAAATGATGTGTTAAATATTTTGTGATTATTGTACCCTACCTAAGCATAATAGATCGCAGAAATCTGATGACAGGAATTCGTTCTTTTTAACGATAAATCCACAGTAATATGGATCACAAGTATTCCAAACAGAAGGGATCACAAGTATTCCAAACAGAAGAGCCCGTGACAATAATCTAACGTACTGTTATTTTACAAATTGATACGTTACGTGATCACTGAAGGTACAATTCGACACAGCTGTGTCCTTTTTTTCACTATCAAAATGACAATTTTACTTTCAAAGACCGGAGGACCTTCTTCCAAGACAAGAAGAAATCATGTAAGCTGAATGTTCCCTAAGCGAGAGTATTGCAGCCCCCTCTAATATATAAAATCTAAAATGTTCATGCTGGAAGTTTGGGTTCTCTGAGCCGTAAAGAGTAACAATGCCAACAGTAATGACAAAAAAATGCAAAACGAACCCAACTGAATTGCTATAAAAATAATAGCCGCCACAGCACTGGATTTAAACTTTCCACAAAAGAATCGGCAGTAGAAAATGATGAAAATCAACTTTAAAGAGAAACTTGCCGCAGCGGGATACTGGACTGGACAGGTGACAGTTATGCGTCAATGATGACGTCACACACAATGCTCATTGTGCATTCATAAGAAAGCGTACGGTCCGTAGAACCCGGAGGTACCGGGACCGGTACCCGGGATGACAGGGGTTGTCGACTCGGTCTGCGTTGTCCCGTTGTGTTCCGCAACAGTGCCTCTGAAAATGAATGAGTTATAGTCTCTCCCTAACAGATAATTGAGTCGCTGGAAAGTACCACAAGATGCTCAGCTCGTTGGACATCGATGACTCTACCATGAACACCTGACAAGGTACGAATGATGGTTGATTAGCCAAACTTTTACGTACAGGTAACAAAATGTACTTGACTGTGCTATACTCTAACCAGTTAGTCGTAGAATTCCGTTTCTTTGAGGGTTATCAGCTGTTCAGACTAACCATTTTGCAGCCATTCAGTCCATATGTTTTGAACTCTTCACCTCATGCTGTATGTAGGCCAGTGGCAACATGATAGTATTTTTGATGATAGTAGGCCTAGTCAGTTTGTACCGTCCTCAAACCACCTGGCAAGGAGGAACGGCAACCTGATACCCAGGGCAAGTTGCCTGCCGGTATGGCATGTAGAGATTGTTATAAAAATTGGTAATAATGTTAGCAAGGCCTATGTTATGATTTGCACAAGCCTATAATTTTAGTAATTGTTGCTTTCTAGAATTGTCTCAAACTTAACAGTTTAGGTATCTAATGGAGGGCCAGGGCTAGTAATGTGGTAGGACTTAGGGCTAACTGATTACCAGACACACACACACAGCTTAGGCCATTCTCATCCCACCCAACAGGTTCGGGCTGTAGGCTAGGTTAATATTTTTTTTGCGCTGTAGGCTAATATTTTTTTTCATTAAAGTTTAGGGTAAATTGTAATTTAATATCTCAACCATTTCCACGAGTGTCATGGGAATGAATGCGAAAACATAACCAAAAGAAGGTAAATATATAGGTAACTGTAGATTTGCGAACGATTTTGGTATGCTTTTCATATGTAGCATATTAAAAGGACTTTAGAGTAAAGCAAAAAACTGTGGTAATTGTGCAGAAAAGCTCTGCATTTAGATATCCTGTTAATAAAATGCTTTGACTGAACAATATTTGGTAGAAAAGTGGGTGTAAAGGCCTACCAATACTCCAATATTGAAAAGTATTAAAATCCCATATTTATAAATAACTAACCTGTTTTCATATTTTATGCCAATCATATACTAATGCATGGCAGTGGTGATAATTAAGGAGGGACCATGGAGGGTGAATCCTGCATTCCAGGGAGATGGTGTAGAGTAGTTGCAACAAGTTGTTCTGCAGTACATGATCTCATGTTAAGTTAAGGGGCCAGGTCAGGACATGGCAACCAAGGACTTGTTAGGTTAGGATGCATCTGTTGAAATATGAAACATGATACTCTGAAGTATTGCGTGCAGCTCTTCTGCACTTTTACCAGATACCTCACATGAGTGTAGATTGGGTTTGGGTAATATTTTGTTAGCTGTTTATATTTGCTGTTACAGTTCGCAGTAAAATTTTACATATTGCCAGTAGGCTAATTCAAGTTCAGCAATGAAATCTAATTTTACCTGTGATTTTTGATGAATTAGACATTCATTTTTGTAGGAGACATAGTTAATTCATAGCTTCCCCTTCAGTGTCTGACAGTAACTGAAGTGCAATACAAGGATGCGCCCCAGTCTAAGCTAAGCTTGGTTGCCGTGGCCTGCCTGACCTAGGATGCCTTAAATTATACCAGTGAAATTCAGGGATGCATTTTAACCTAATCTTCAATAACATATATTACCATAAGTGCCGTATCCCTCCTGTAAGTCATTTAGGCCGTAACATCCAAACTGGCAAACAACCGAAATGGGTGTATATATATATATATATAATACTGATCCCAAGGGGCTAGTACTAAACACAGTGTCCCAAGGAGCTTCTGCCTTGTCTTACGGCCTAAACTTCTTATGGCCTAAAGTTGTGAAGGCCTAACAGGTTCACGGCTGAAAATAATACAGCCTAATACACCCCCGAACTCCTCCTGCAATGAGGTTTGCCTTCTTTGGACTAGGTTAATGTGACCTAGGCCATCAGGTTTATTGTGGTTACTACCCCCCCCATTACGTATGTAACCTTACATTTTTTAAGGTGCAGTGGATGACAGGGTCATTGGCTTTATTATGACTCAACATATGGTTAAAGTTTACAACATACTACCCTTTAAGGATTATCATTCTAAGAGCTACTAGTAGAAGCTCGGGGACCGATCCTCGACGACTTCGATGGCCCCCTTGCTCAACATAGTTTCAACCTCCTGAAGAAGGGCCTGTTTCTTCAGGGGGTCTTGGAGATAAGATGGGAACTGGACCGGAGTGTCGGTGAGGGGAGGCGGCGACTCGAAGGGTAGAGAAAATCCCTCCCAGAGGACATCCACTACACAGGTCTCCGCTCCTTATCGCTGCCACGTTGCCCAATGGCTTGATAGGCACCCCCCACTGACGGCAGCATCTGAGGGGGCTCGCCGTCCCTGGTGAGCCCCTCCCCTCTTCTTCTTTTCCTTACCTTTCCTCTTGGGGGGGACAGGTTGACGAAAGGGACCTTGGGGTTCCTTCCACGGAGGCGAAGAAGCAGAGGACTGGACTTTACCCCGAGCGCCCGTCAAAGCACCAGACTTCTTCGGGGATGGGTGCTAGCCTGGTTCACCGACCGGGCCGCAGGATGAGAGGGCTGCGTAACACCTTTCGACGCTGTCTGGTGGACAAGACGGTCGCAGTGACATTCATCAGCCTTTCTCTTGTCCACCGCAGCATCCACACACACACACACACACACACACACGTGGGGAAGGGGGAAGTGGAGTCCAGAATGGGTCCATTGCGCAGAGAAACTGCAGCTTCGGCACCCACTGATCTGAAGATCCAGGATAACACCACATCCCTTCTCTTCAGTACCAGGTTCGCCCAGAGGTTGGCGTCTGGTGGGTTATAAAGGAGATAGCCTTACCCCCAGACTGGCAAAGACTCTTGAAGGTCGGGTCTTCGCTCTGAGCACCAGACGAAGACGCAATTCTCGACAACGCGAAGGCCCAGTTGTCGAACCAAGAGATCGCTTGGAGGGCAGACAGAGCCGTACCCTCCAAAGCGTTCAGCTCATCTTGTGGGAGAAGCGCCTGCTCCCGTCAGCTGAGCCGAAGTGGCACCAGGCGCTAAACGAGTCAGTCCTGGCTCCATGACCTGCTTCAGTGCTCCTTCCGGATGGAACATAGTACTTCTTCTGCCTCAGGAGAGGGGGAGGTAACAGCTTGGTGGAATGAGTAGAGTGAAGCGAAGACAACGGCCCGGAGACCAAGTCATTCACCTGCTTGAGGACACTGTCTGCCAAGGGAGACCACGGTAGACCAAGAGAGGGTTTGGGCTCCCTCTTTGAAACGTATAACTCCTCCAGCCTGGACGACCATTCTTCCAAAGGAGCTGGAAGTGGTTCCTCCAGACTGTTGTGCTGACGGATCAGCGCAACGACCTCTACAAAAGCCCCCTGCATTTCCGGAGTGTCCGGATCTCTTGGAAGAGGACCCTCCAAGAGACGGTCATCTGGAAAGGCCCCACCCATAGGAGAGCCCGAGACAGACCCTGTCTCTCTGCTCCATACGACAGAAGCGTACGACCTCTCGCTCGCTTGGAGCGAGGGAGGGCCAGACGCGCCTGAAGTTGATTGCCCAAGGGCCTCAGCCCCAGCAATCCTACCGACCCCCTGTTTCCTCCCGGAGAATCCTGAGGAAGTTGATGGGGTGGGAGAGACAGAGTGAACACTACCGTTGCGTCCGCTGGTATACCCAGTGGAGGCGACCGTCACGACAATCAGGGGACGGTCTCCTCACAGCCGATCCACGCTCCGACGCTGGACGGGCCTCTACACTGGAGCATGCAGAGGAGACCAAGGCAGGAGCCAGACTGCCGATTGGAGGCTGCTGTCCCCATCGTCCAGGTGTGTTCTGGCCTTCTTCGACGTTGAAACAGACAAAGAAGGCTGCGGGGACCCCTTTATGGTTCTTCCCGACGTCTTCGGGGGAGACGTCCTTGGGCACCCTCCCCACCGAACCTTTGTCTGATTTGGGCAAGGGCAACTGGTTGGGTGGAGGAGAAGCCCGAAGGCTCTCCCCCTTCTCCCGTTCTGTGCTTGAACTCGCAACCGGTGTCGAGACTGTGCGGTCTCCCGTAGGATACCGTGCCTTCGGCGACGCTCGCTTGGGAGACGCCGAAACGGAACCAGTCTGGGAGGACGAAGCCCCCGAACCGTCTGAGGAGGGTACCGAGGTGCCCTTCACAGCAAGAGAACCAGCAGTCCTTCCCTGAGGGGAGGACTGTGCCCCCTTAGAAGAGCGAGTCTTCTTAGAGGGGGGAAGGGACTGCCCTTCCCTTCCTAGCCCAATTGGACTTAGAAGAGGGAGGGGAAGAGGTAGACGAAGACGAGGATGATGACGATGATGGCGAAGAGGAAGACGAAGATGGGGATGGTTGACGAGCTCACTTCTTTCTTCTTCTTATCAAGCAGAGACAAGACCGCATCCCCCAGTTTACCAAAGACAGACCAGGGGTCGACAGGAACTGGGGCAGGGACAGCAGCAGGAGCAACTGGCTGAGGTGATTCGTGCTGATGGCGTCTCTTGGTAGGAACAATAGGAGACACAGGGAACGTTGGGCGGTCCGGAGTCGGCACGGGTAATGGTGGAAGCGAGGCAGGAGGCGTGAGAGCGTAGCTGGGAGGTGGCGGAGTGACCGAACAGACCTGACCAGCCAGTGTTGACACTGAGATGGCAGGGGTAGGAAGCGCACCATATGCATGAGTTCCCACTAAAGTTACCACGCTCCTTGGCAGCACAGCGGTGATGGTGGTGGTCGTGAGAGCATCCACCGTGTGAGTAGTGGGGGGAGGGAACAGTACTCCCGCCTGCGCAGCAGAGCTGATATGCTCGTGGAGTGAAGGCAGATCAGGGTTGCCAACCATCCTGAGCGACTCCTACGCCGACTCAAACCCGGCACAGAAACCAAACCTGAGGAAGACAAAGGCGGGCATGCCCCCCCCAACCCAGGGATCAGGGACTCTGGGTGAGGGGAAGAACCGAGAGGAGTGTAGGCTAGGTTGACTGATCTCGCCTCCTCTGTGACCACAGATGCAGACACAGGGGACAGGGAGACAGATTCTGTCAGGGGCAGTAAGGGAAGGCCATCGGGACTCAGATACGACTGAGAAGGATTAACAACTATCGGAGTCGAAGGAGCCGAAGACAGCCCCTCCAACACCCTAGATTCCTTCCATTTGTATCTGGGCCTCTGAGAGTACCTATCCCACTGCTCGGGGGACCAAAGCCTACACTCATCACAGGGGTCATCAACAGTACAATCAGGGGGGTGATCCTTGGTCCCTTTATGACATTTTAAGCAAAGGGAGTGGGGGTCAGATTCCTCACTACAACAGAAGGTGCCACATTTCTTGTCCTTGCCAGGGCAAATCCGGCGCACAGGCTTATCCAAGTCATGGGTTTGCAAAGTATCATCCATATTACAAACGCACAGATATACAGAGGAACAAGCCAAAATGAAAACAGGAACAAACACGCCGTGAAAAGGTTGAAGCTTTAGCATCCAGGAAAGTCCAAGCAGAGAGTCAGGAAACACGTCCGCTTCAGACGAGGCCGGAAAGTAAAGTGAATGTGTGAAGCTGGGCGGTTGGTACTGTGGGCTTCCCACTGTTACCAACCACCTGCCCAGCTGGTAGTAATACCAACACATGCCTTGTAAGTCTTTAGCAGCCAGTTCAGCTTCGCCGAAAGTATTCCCCATATGTATAGGACCTCGGGTTTGTATGTTAGGAGAAATGCATTTTACTTTTAAAAGATGTGATATTGAAAAATAGAGAAGACTGTTCTCCTTAGCAAATTTCAGAAATAAATAGCTGGCCATGTATTGTTTTCAATGTTCAGCATAAATCCCAGGCAGTGTTACCAACTCCTATAAAGCATGCCTAAAGAGTTTTATATTGTGAGTACATATGTGTCTAGATCTTATGTGGTCTGCATAAGTTTCTGATATTAATGACGACGTAAGCAACCCAAATCTGCAAGGTTATTTTTAACAACTTTTGAACATCTATCATTGCCAGTAATAGACCCAGAATGAATATCTGTTCCATGGAATTACAGACCATCATCTTTTATGAAGTGTAACAAGGTGGTTAATTGTTGGTAGGAAATTAGTAAGGGGAGTTTCCCCACTCACCTGCCACAAGCCAACACTTTCTTCAGCCATTGTTTGTTGTATGAAGGTTTGGTGCTGCGGTCTCACTGACTATGCATGCTGATGTATTTGTACTGACATCTTGGGTTGTGAATAAGAGAAGAGAACAATAAAGGTGTGCAGGATGTGAACGGGTGTGTGGCTGCTTTATGACCTGGTTCACTTTGTGGGGGTGTGCTATCTGGTCTGCATTACAGTGGAAGCAGATTGGCAAGAAACGAATACCAAGAAGTTTTTGCTGGAGTCTCAGGAAGGAGGCATGCTGAACCTTATTTTGGCTTATGCCTCCCAGACTGCCTGTTATGCTCATTCACCTCTGAACATGTGGTTCATCTCTGCTTGCCTCTTCTTCATTCACTGGCATTCTGGACCACTTATTCTTGGCTGTCTTGCCTAAGGAGTCCAACTTTGCTGAACTTCCTGTTGGATGCATCCTGTCTGTGGCTTATACCCTTGTTGTATTGAACTCATGCAGTGCTATATCTTGTGCCTGCCTTGACCTGTTCTCCAGTAGTAGCTTAGGAGAGTAAGACCCCTGGTCGGAGTAAGGTGAAGAAACGGGTACATTTGTTCTTATGGGAATACAAACTGCCACCTTTTGCTTTGGAGTATTCCTCAGCGTGAACTGGAATTGTTTGTTGAAACTTTTTCAACAATAGTTAACTGGTGTTTAAGGGGTGTGAGCATTGGACACCCCTCACCCACCTGCTGTCATCAAGAATGTTTTCTTCAGCTCCCATTGAGTGAAGATGTCTTGCAGTACTCTTCCTAAGTTGGAACTTGTGTTTTGAGTGTTTCGTTTACTTGGAGTATAGTGTCAGTTTTAAAGGTTGCTGGCTAGTGTAGTGAACTTTCATACTATCTTTTTAGGTGGATCCCAACCATTTAATACTCTGTTAAAGTAGTAGATTTACTGCTGTCTTGGTAGAGTAGAGGAGTTAACTTACCACTTCCCTCTTGCACTAATCACCTCCCTATTCCTCTCCTGCATATATTTCTTGGCCAAGAGGGGTTTTTGCGCTGCAGGTGGGGGAGCAATTCAACTATCTCAGCTGCAATCATCTGCTGTTGATGCATTTTCTGGAGCCCAATGCCATTAAGCGTGTCCCTCCTGTAAAAGATGACCTGCAGCATAACCACAGCTTTAAAATCTCAGGGAAGAGTAAGATATGGACTAGTGGCAAGGGGAAGAAACACAAATGCTTTCATTACCCCTCCTCCTCCTCCTTGTCGTCAGGCTCTTACTCACCCTCTTCCAAACCACCACTATCTGTTTCCTGTAGGAAGAAGAGAGAAGAGCCCTTGAAGACCTCTCACAAGAAATCCCATAGGATTTCTTATGCCACCCCCCCAGGCTTGGGAAGGTAACAGTGGTCAACCATCTTTGTGTGTTGCATTCATCTTAGGTAGGACTGACATAGTTCTCGTCAGCTTGTTTGGTATCCCAGTCAACCCATACTTCTTGTATGATGAATGCTTATATTCCTAGAAGACCTCTCTCTAGGAGTTCAGTAAGGTTTCAGGTGGATGCCCTCTCCACATCATGGAGGTGACAGTGTCCATCTTTCATTGTGTCAGTGAACTTGGCTGTAGGTATGGCTAACATGGGTCTCACCTACCAGTTTGGTACCTTGGTTGATGTGCTCTTTGGTATGAGTAATGCTCTCCATATTTGATTTGCCAGAAGCATACATGGTAGAGCAGGCTTGTGAGTGGAGACTGCCCCACTGATGCTTGGCCTGTACACTTCTGTGTGTGAGCATCTTGAATCTTCCATGTCTCTTCAGACATTAAGAAGGCTCAACCAACTTACCTGGTGTATGGCAAATGCAACATGTCACCCATACTTGATAAAGCTAGTGTTATCCCATGCTCAGTGTGTATATGGTCTTTTAGACTGTGCATATATTTGTAAGATGTGTGCGGTAACTTGCGGTCCGGTACCAGTCGGTCCCTGTACCATCCACGAATATGCAGAGCCTTCCTGTGTTCGCAGACAGGAGGAATTTGTTGTTAGTGCATGACATTTTACCCATGCTTCTCTGGAAGCATACGTAGTCAAGTCAGCGCTACCCCCTTATACAGTGTGTGTGGTTCTCTCTGACCGCATGCTAACAGACAAGGGGTTTGTATGTGACAGGCCTCCTCTTATGGTACTTAAGGCTACTGGGATGATCTATTTTTTTGTGATTGTGTCACACTCTGGCGTGCTGGAGGTTCACCACAGACCCCGGGGTTACTTTCACTGATAACGCTATACCCCCTTTCTATGAGTTCAGTTTTCACTGAACATAGGGAGTTACATGGGATAGATGAGGGGATCAGAACTCTGTTCCATCAACAGGTTATCCACTGCTCAGGGTATTCGACCAGTGCCGGTGGTACAGTACTGAATAATTGCTCCCATTGTGTGTGTGGGCATACTTAGTCCATGTTTCTCTCAAAGCTAGTAGGGTTGAGTCACTGCTACCCTCTTATTCAGTGTGTGAGTGGTGCTGACCTGCATGGATGCAAACAAGGTTTTTATATATGTAACTTACCAAGTAATCACATTGCTTACAGTTTTCACTTACCGACAGCTTAAAAATTTTGAATTTCATGGTAGTGCTATTGTCGGTGTAGGTGACTAGACCCCACCCACTTTTGGGGTAAGCAAGTAACAACTTCAGTTCAATTGTGTTCTGGTGGTTCCCAACTGAAGTTCAGTTTTGAGCAGTCAGCTTAAATTTTGGCTGTCATTGCTTTTCCATTTAGATTCTTCTTTTGGTGAAGTACTGGTAGCCTACAGCTTTGTATTTACATTAGGTTCTCTTAGCAAGACTATTATTTCTCAATTTAGGACATTTTTCCTCAACTTGACGTTGATTATAATTACGTTTGTTGACTTGTTGGTATGTCTGACTCTAGTGCTACTAATTTAGCTACACTATTGCAGCCTACAAGACTTACTAAAGAGAAATATGACTCACGCTATGTGTATACTATTTAGGGGACACTAAAGAGAAATATGACTCACGCTGTGTGTGTACTATGTAGGGGACACTAAAGAGAAATATGACTCTCACGCTATGTGTATACTATGTAGGGGACAAGAGTGTTCAATTGATCGAACCTGTGACGAGTGTTCTGAGTGGGATGCTAAAAAATGGAAGATTTTGGGGTCTCGTTTAGCAAAAGTAGACAGAGATAGAAAATGTAAGGTGGCTGCTAGAGCCGAGAATAAGACGGTAGATAGCAAGACTGTAGATAGTTCTGCTGATGATAATATTCCTCCTTTATCTATGCCTGCTCCCACTGTGTCACCTGCTCCCAGCCCTTTGACTATTCAACCTGTTCCTTTACCCAGCTCCCTTGCTTTCATTCGATGTCAAAATGGAGCTAATAGTGGATACAGTGACCCAATTGGGGACTTCGGTGCGTGTCCTTATGGACAAGTGGAAAAAAGTGGTAGTGTTAGTGAAGTGTCAGTGGAGGCGGCGGCTGCTCGTCCCACTGGCGCTCCTAGGCGAAGGTCACTGGCATATTCCCCCACACATGGGAGCAGTCGTACTCCCCCACACATGGGAGCAGTCATACCAAAGGCCAAAGGGAGGTTGGTGGGGTCTGCCTATGGGCAGTCATCCCCTCAGTTGGACCTGTTGCAACTTCCCAGGTCGTGACAAAGGATAGCTGTTGGAAAGGCATCCAGTCGGAAGTGAGTAGGCTGTCCTTGAGTTCCAAGGCTTCTACCCCTGAGAAAAGGCACCAGTGGCATTTAAGTGATGAATCGCGGCCACTGAAAAGCCCTGCGGCTGATACTGTCCGCTCCCCTCCAGTGCCTTACAAGAGATTTAGAGAACTCAGTGGTCTGGTTAAACTAAGGTATACTTAACTTTAGAGAGCCCGTGCAGCAGCCTTCGTGTAGTTTCTGGGATTCCCCAGAATGCTTTTCTCCAGAACTCCCTGTGCTGGAACCCAGGCATTCGTCTGCACCAAGATACTCCATGTCTTCTCGCAACTGCCCAGTAGCCGACCTTCCAATTATGCCTGGACACTCGGTAGCGCCGATTAGCGCCAGATTCTCCAGTTACGCCCGAGCACCCGTCATCGCAAAAGCACTCTTCAGTATCCGAGAGCCTTTCAGTTTCCGAGCACCCTACTTCAGTACACAGATGGACTCTGCCTTCTATGGAATGATCCCCACAATCTCTTGACGCATCTGGCGCCAGATGCCAAACACCTGACGACAGCTAACCCTTTGACGCCCGCTGCTGATTCGACGGACCCATTGCTAGCACCGATTCAGTGTCATTAGGCTGACATCTTAAGTTTACTTAAGAGAGAGCCTTCTTCTTTGGCTGAGGCTCCTCAGGAGTCATATCTATCCTGTTTCATTGGAAGAAGGTGATATGGATCATGGCTCCCCTCCGACAGTCGATGCAGCTTCATTGTCAAACTTTCCAGAATTCTTCACACCTGCGGCCCCGGCCTCCCTGGCTTCGACTTTTTTCATCAGTGATAAGCCTGCTGACTCCTCCAGGCTGCCGAAGATGGTGCTTTCATCTTCCGCTAGGAAGGCTCTCAATGTTCAATGAGCTGGACTGTCGGCTCTCGGAGAAGAGGGAACAGGGGAAGTCTTCGTTTAGTTATCCTCCCTCTCGTCTCGAGCATTGGAGGTATTCTTCATGCTATACTGGAGAAGCTCCCTCACTGGGAGTGGCTGCTTCCTCCCAGGGGGATTTACAGGATCACCTCGGAGTTTAGCCTCTACCGTCGCTAAGGTGATGTTCTCCTCTACAGAACTCTACCACCTTCTGAAGAACCGTTTTAAAATTTTTGAAGTGATAAGTTTCTTGGATTGGTCAGTGGGTGCATTAGCCCATAAGATTAAGAACTGCTCTTCGTTTCCTGAGGACATAGGAGCAGATTGGCTAAATGTCCTGTCGTGAACGGATAGGGGCATCAGGGATGGCTCTCAAGGTGGCCTCTCTCTACATGTTGGGAGTGCAGGCAGTCCCCAGTTATCAGCGATCTGGTTTTACGGCACTTGTCTAGTGACGACGATAACTGGACTTTCAGCACCGATATGCGCCGATCTCCGGTTATCGGCGCCGACCCCCGATTATTGCCGCTGATCCCCACTTATCGACGGCGACGATCCCTGGATATCAGCGCCAATAACCAGGGATCGGCGCTGTTATTGCCGATGTTCGGTTATCACGCTGTTGGGAACAGAACCCCTGCTGATACCCGGGAACTGCCTGTACTGAAGAAGAGAGAGAGCTCTGGTGCTCATTCACCGTGAAGAGCGTCACAGCTTCTCAGAAGTCTGCCCTTTTATACTCTCCCCTCGATCGCCACAACCTCTTCCCTCAAGCTGCAGTCAGTGACATTTCTTCAGAGCTTCAGAAGAAAAACACACAGGACCTTTTAGCTCATTCATCTAGATGCCTCAGGGAGTCTTCATCTACAAGCACCAGTACTGTTTCTCCACTTCAGCTGTTGCCCTTTTTGGGGGTAGCAGGACCAGAACTCAGTCAAAGCCCAGGACGAATCTGTGTTTCTCATCACGCCCTTTCAAGAAGTCCTCCTCCAAGCCCGCTGCTCGGAAGTGAGGATCCATTCCTCCATGTGCCAGTAGGAGCCATGCTCCTTCATTACTGGGAGAGACGGAGCGCAAGGGGAGCAGAGGAGTGCATTGTGTCAATGCATAAACAGGGCTAATCCATTCCATTCAGAGAGAAACCCCCATTAGTCAACACACCCATCACATTGATCTCCTACTCAGTAGGATCCGAGAGGTTTTCGGCCCTTTCCAACGAAGTTTCAGCCCTCCTTGAGAAGAGAACGATCGAGGAAGTCGAAGAGGTCAGGTCGGATAGTTTTTACAACCACCTCTTCATAGTCCCCAAGGCATCAGGGGGATGGAGGCCAGTACTGGACGTCTGTACCTTGAATTTCTTTGTTGAAAAGGCAAAATTCAAGATGGAAACAAGTTACTCTGTCATGTCATCCACTCACTGGGGTGACTGGATGACAACTATAGACATGCAGGATTCCTATTTCAACATTCCTGTACATCTAGAGTCCAGGAAATATCTAAGATTTGTATTTCACAACAGAGTGTACCAGTTTCGGCCCTTATGCTTCGGCCTTTCTACCGCTCTGCAAGTTTTCACTGAGTCCTTGCTCCGGTCTCCCTCTTTCTAGATGAGTGACTTCTTTGATCTCTGTCGAAGGAGAAGTGCATGGAGGACCTTCTGAAGACATGCATGGAGGACCTTCTGAAGACCTTTTGTTTAGCTCAAGAGTTAGGTCACCTAATCAACCTCCAGAAGTCCCAGCTGGTTCTGTCACAGATGATTCTCTATTTGGGCATGACGATAAACTCTCAGAGTTTTCAGGTTTTTCCATCACCCAAAAGAATTTAGTCATGCCTGAAGAAAGTCAACGAATTCTTCACTCGTCAAACCTGCTTGGCGAACGAATGGATAACCCTTCTCAGTACTTTAGCCTCTGTGCAGCAATTTGTTTCCCTAGGAAAGCTCCATATGAGAACTCTTCAGTTTTATATGCGGGCCAGCTGGGACAGGAAGCTCATCCGGACACATTTGTCTTTCTGATATTGCAAGAAATAAAGGAAGATCTGTGGTGGAAGTCAGAAGGCAGGCTGTCAGATTGAACTCCAACTTAGACTTCTATGTAGACGCGTCGGATCTGGGTTGGGGCCACTCCTAGGCAGCGAAGAAGTGTCAGGAACTTGGTCCCAGGAGCAGATCCGCTGGCACATCAACCTCAAGGAACTGACAGCAATTTGGCTAGGTCTTCAGCATTTTGCGTCGGTAGTCCACAATCAAGTAGTGACCATACACTCAGACAACACTATGGCCCTGATGTATATAAAGAAGCAAGGAGGGACATTCATTCTCCCTTTGCGAGCAGCAAGAATTCTACTTTTATGGGCAGACCACAACCGGACCAAGTTGGTGATGCAGTTCATCCAGGGTAAGCTCAACGTCCTTGCAGACGGGTTGAGCCATTGCAATCAGGTGCTCCCCACAGAGTGGAATATTCATCCGCATTGTGCGAGGATCTGTGGAAGCTGTCGGGAAGACCCCTTATAGATCTGTTTGTGACGTCCAAGAATCATTGTCTACCAGTCTTTTGTTCAGCAGTACCAGACCCTCTAGTATGGGTGACAGACGCCATGCTACAAGACTGGTCACACAAGGATCTCTACTGCTTCCCAACAGACAGAAGGGGTTTTCAAGAGCAACTTCAGAAGCAATTGCGAAGTGTAGATGCCCCTCTTGCGACAAGGTCTCTCAAGCCAGGTGGACAATCTTTAGAGCCTGGTGTAGAAAACATGACATCTCATCTTCTAAGACGTCTGTAGCAGACATTGCTGACTCTCTCCTGTACTTGAGGACATCTAGGGGCCTTTCCTCCTCTATGATCAGAGGATACAGGGCTATGCTGAGTTTGGTGTTTCGGCACAGAGGAATGGATCTCTCAGCCAATCAAGACCTGTCCGACCTCCTAAGATCCTTTGATACCTCCAAATTCAAGGGGCAAGAGTCGTCTCATGTAATTTGGACGTAGTTTTTAAGTGGCTCTCGGAACCTCGCTTCGAGCCTCTTCGTTCTGCTTCACTATGATATCTTACCAGCACTACCCTTTTTTTGTAGCATTAGCAACAGCCAAAAGTGTCAGTGAGGTGTACGCTCTTGTCAAGAGAGTCAGATTTTCCCAACTGATGTTCATTCACCCTGGGCATTTTAGCTAAAAATGAAGACCTAACCCTACCCTGGCCTCGTTCCTTCACAATTAAAAGCCTGATGGAAATACTGGGCCCAGTTGGGGGGAGAGAGTTCTGTGCCAGTAAGAGCACTGAGGTACTACTTGCACAGAACGGAGAAGATTCGAGGTCCTATGAGTAATTTATGTGCTCAGTCAGAAATCCGTCTCATGCCCTGTCCAAAAACAGCTTGTTTTTTTTCTTGAAGGATCTGATCTCCGAAGCCCATTCTCAGATTGGAGAAGAGGCTTTATCATCTGTCAAAGCTAAGGCTCACGAGATCAAAGTGGTCTCCAAGTCATTAACCTTCAAGCACAACCTGTCGCTATCATCAGTTCTTCAAGTGACTTACTGGAGGTGCAAGTCTATTTTCGCAACCCATTGTCTTTGTGAAACAGAAACTACTTCTGAAAACTGTAGTACTTTAGGGCCATTATCCATAGCTGGCATGGTGTTGGGGGAGGAAGTATAGGAAGCTTTTTTCCTTCCTTTTCTCTTCACCTGGAACTCAAGTGTTGAGTTGTAAGGGGAGCCTTGGGGTACTGTGTACCTGGAGACCCACCAGTCTTAGTTTTAATGGGTGGGTGGTGTTTTTATATTTTATGGTGTAGGTGATGTTTGTGTGTTTGATTCTGGTCATTTGATTTGTCAGTACTGTGCCCAGGGCATGGACAACTGGGTACTTGTATACTTTGTTAGTCACCGGTTTCATCCCTTGCTGCAAAGTACCCACTGACGTAGAGGTGCGGCTGGCTAACTCGCCACACCCTACAGAGTTAAGATGAGCCCTGACCAGAGGCAGTATCTACCTGAAGCATCTCTCTTACCAGGTAAGGAATGACAAGCATTGTACCAATGCTAATAATTTCTGTTCTCTAACTCATTATCATCCATAATGTTTTGGGGTAGAAAAATCCATATCCCACCTCCTTGTTAATTTGGGATTCAGCAGTGTAGTTACACTGCTGAATCCCAAATTGACAAGGTAAATTACATATATAAAAATGACATTTTTATGATAAAATAGAGTTTTATATATACTTACCAAGTAATTATGAATCAAAGCCCTCCCTCCTCCCCTCAAATGGAAAGAAGGGCAAAAAAAATTTAGCTCTCTGCTGAAGTTGTTCCTCGCTTACCCTGAAAGTGGGCAGGGTCTAGTCACCTACACTGACACTAGCGCTACCACAAAATTCAAAATTTTTAAGCTTCCGGCGAGTGAAAACTGTAAGCAATGTAATTACTTGGTAAGTATATATAAAACTTCATTTTATCATAAAAATGTTGTGTTTTTACTACAGTTCTCTGTTGAATGGCATACATGAGAGATGTTCTAGTTCATTAAAGCCTTCATTACTTGCATGTCAGTGCATGTGGACGTTTGCAGTGTTTAGTTCCTAAGAAAATACATACCATTGCCTTTTATATATGAATATCCTTGAGCATGAACTGAAGCAGTCATTGAACTTTATAACAAGGTTGTTAACTGATGGAGATGGGGAATAATCCAGGGAATACCTCTCACCGTACATCACCACTCGTGTTTTCTTTGGCTGCCAAGAAAAGCAGACGTGCTGTGCTTACTCTCTTCCAGTCATATGGATGTTAAGTTTGGATGAATAGTTTGCTGCCTTATTTTTTCTATTTGTTAATTCTTTTGCTAGTTTGGTTATTATTTTTTTTGTTCTGAAATGGAGAAAAAACTTGTCCAATGCTTTTGTGAGGGCTTGGGAGTCCTGTGGCCATTTCATGTCTCACACAATGGTACAGTATATCCATATGGGTTTTGTGCTCTCTGTAGGGAGGTGTGTACTTGTGCTTCCCCCATGCAAGGACTGTCCTGGTTGGTCTTCCCTGAGGTGGGAGAACTTTGGTAAAGAAGGAAGGAGGATAAAAAAAGTGTTTGTTGCCTTCTTCAGGGGAAATACACCCCCAAATCCCTTTGGCTTTTTCTTTCTTCCTCTTCCATTAATATACCCCTGCCTGCTAGTAGTGTTATCACTCCTTGGAGGGATAGCACTTGAGCATAGAAGTCTGGCCACTCTCTATCCTCAGCGAATGATGCAGCTGTTGGTATAGGTGCACCATCACTGAGTTTGACATTCCGAGTACTAAGCAGACACTGTCTCTGGAGTACTTTTGAAAAATCAGGCCTTTGCTTAATGTCCTGGGTAGTCAGTCTATCTATAGTTTCTCGTTGGATGGATCAGTATAGTTCTTGGCTAGCACTCTGCTGGGCCCGCATTCGATTCTCCAGCTGGCCAATGAAGAATTAGAGGAATTTATTTCTGGTGAAAGAAATGCATTTCTCGGTATAATGTGGTTCAGATTCCACAATAAGCTGTAGGTCCCATTGCTAGGTAACCAGTTGGTTCATAGCCACATAAAATAAGTCTAATCCTTCGGGCCAGCCGTAGGAGAGCTGTTAATCAGCTCAGTGGTCTGGTTAAACTAAGGTATACTTTGTCAGTCTTTCGCAGTATTTCTGGACAACCTGGCAGAGAAGAAGCTGTATCTGGTGCCTTCCTCTCCTGTAGTGTCTGCTGCTACCTCAGCTTCTTTGACCGCTGCAAAAGATGGGGTATCCTCATTTCAGGCATCCTTTCGGTAGCATATCCTCTGGTTGATACTTCATCATCTTTGGTTCTGGCTTCGACCTTCCCTTCGTTGTTGAAGATTAGCAAGACTAGGAGAGGAAAGCGAAGAAAATCTCAGTGTTCATCCTGGCTGTTATCTTCTTCGTTCCTACTGAACTTGGGACCACCTTGCTTTGGTGAGGGGGCTCTTGAACCCCAGGAATTTGTTCCTGGGTTGGAGTCCAAGAGTCCTATGTATTGTTACTTATTAATTTGGGTTAAGTCTTCTGGAATTTTCCACTTTTGGTAAAATTTATTTGACCTGGTAAATAGGTTGTGCAGAAATACTGTGAAAGACTGACTACCCAGGTTGTTAAGCAAAGGCCTGAATTTTCACAAGTACTCCAGATGAGCAGGAGGGCAAGACAGCTATTTGATGGTGCACCTATACCAACAGCTGCATCATCCTTTGAGGAGGGGGAGTAGCCAGACTTCTCTGCTCAAGTGCTCTCCTTCCAAGGTGGGACTTGGGTATTAAAGCAAATAGTGGAACTATGGTAGGATCATCAACTATCCAATAATGTTTGGATATTGATGGGATTTTTCACATGGATACCTCAGGGTAGAACTATTCTGTAGAGCTGGGCCATGGATTCCAGGGGTGGTCTGGTTCAGGGGATAGGACTCTTGGCATTCTGCCAGCCCCTGTGGGGGGTAGGGGTAGGGAGTGGACATTTAGAGTCAGCTTTTACGGGTGTTATTGGTAGAAGAATAAACTCCATGAAATCTTTTTAAGATTTTCAGGTTTTTTGTTTTCTCACTTCGATCTTTATGAGTAGTAGTAAAGAATTGGTACCCCTGGACCCTTTGATAAATACCCATTTGACACAGATGACAAACCCTGCACCCCCTGCTTGACAACCTTTGTTTGGACATGGCTAAGAAACCTTCTAGTGTAATTACACTGGAACCCTGTGCTCCAGCACAGAGCAAAGGGAAATCACCAGAAATATGTGTGAAATAGGACCAGGGATATGTGAAACCTCATGTTGCAATAGTATTTGACCTTTCATCTGGAATATTCTAATTATGGCATTTTTAATGTTTACATTGTGAAGTATTATGGCCGAGAGCTTGATATCATCTGAGGTTGGGGAAAACTGGGAGTAGAATCACTCTTACCGAAAGAAAGTGAAAAATTAAAATCATTATTGCATCTTTCATCAGTTAAAGTAGACTGCTCAGGACCTGCTTTTTGGAATCACTCCAAAGGAATGATATTAGCACCTGAACTTATGATGTACTGTATTCAGAAAGGAAATTTTTAGGAGAATTAAAAGATCAAGGTGTGATTAGAAATGAACGAATGAAGATCATCTGTGGAGCCGTAGTTTCACTTTCAAATTTAATTATTACATCCAAATCTACCTGCTTACCTAATGTAATAAAAAGTAGCATGGTTACATTTCAAGGTTAAGCAATATATCTCAAGACCAAGGAGATGTTTTTATTGTCAAGAATATGGTCACATCTTAGGATCTTGTAGGCAGAAGATACAAGGCAAGCCTACCATGTGTGTTAAGTGTAGTGAACCAGAGCAAAGTGTATGTTATAAAGAAGCAAAATATATACAATGTGGAGAAAATCATCCATCCTCTTCATAGAATTGTGATGTGTACATCATGGAAAAAGAATTGCAGACAGTAATGGTAACTGAATGCATCACATTTACAGAGGCTTAACACAAAGTATTAAGCCAGTATGTTAGACCAGGAATATCCTATTCTAGTATAGCTGCTAACTGAAAAAGAAATGTGAATGGTACTGGAGATGCTTCCATTTGTCATGTAAAGGGAACATCAGTGGTGGTACCGGAAGTGCTTCCGTTTGTCATGTCAAGGGAACATCAGTGGCAACCTGGACTCATGCCTCATTGGAGGCTGCACCAGTAATTCCTGGTGTTCCTGCCTCTTTGGAGGCCATGCCAAATATGTCTGGCTTTCCTGCCTCTCTGGAGGCTGCATCAGCTATACCTGGTGTGTCCACCTCTTTGGAGGCTGCACTAACTCTAGCTGGCACCTGCCTCTTTGGAGGCTGCATTAGCTGTATCTGGTGCTTGTGTCTGGAGCCTGCACCAGCTGTATTCCAGATGAATGGCATAAAGCTATAATTATTCCTATCCCCAAACCTGGAAAGGATGCCAGCAATGTAAATAATTACAGACCAATTTCTTTAACAAGCTGGTTATGCAAATTGTTAGAGAAAATGGTAAATGCTCTACTAACATGGTACATTGGAGGAATAAAATTTTGACTCCCACTCAGTTCCGGTCACAGTGTAACAGATCTACATTACAGTAGATTCTCTCTCTAACTTGGAAGACCATACTGTATATGTAAAGGTTTTGAATGAAAAAAAAATTACTGTATCTGTCTTTTTTGACAGTGAACAAGCATACGATACTATATGGAGGTATGCTATATTAAAAACTTTACAAAACAACACCCATGGATATTTACCTATGTTTATCCAAAACTTTTTGACAAATCGCAGTTTTCAGGTGAGAATTGATGTTCTGTCTAGAACAGTTCCACTTGAAAATGGTGTTCCACAGGGAAGTGTCCTTAGTGGCACACAGTTTACTCTAGCAATTGACGATATCAGTAATAATCTACCTATTGGCATTAAAAGTAACCTGTATATGGATGATTTTCCCATATATTATTCAGCATCTCGAATAGTATACCTTAGTTTAACCAGACCACTGAGCTGATTAACAGCTCTCCTACGGCTGGCCCGAAGGATTAGACTTATTTTACGTGGCTAAGAACCAGTTGGTTACCCAGCAACAGGATCTACAGCTTATTGTGGAACCCGAACCACATTATACCGAGAAATGAATTTCTATCACCAGAAAGAAATTCCTCTAATTCTTCATTGGCCGGCCGGAAACTCAAACTCGGGCCTAGGAGAGTGCTAGCTGACAACTCTACCGACTCGTCCAACGAGGAACTGGCATCTCGAATAAAACATGTAGAATGAATCATTAATAAAAGCATAGTAAAAATAGATGAATGGGTCTCATCTGTAGGCTTTAAATTTTCCATAAATAAAACTCAAGCAATCATGTTTTATAAAAATAAAAAGTGGAAAAAAGGTGATGAAATAGATTTAAAAATCAGAACCGTAGTACAGTATACCAATTGGCCAAAGAGCAAAATTTTTGGGTTAATATTTGATACTTACTTGAATTGGAAAGCCCACATAACATACATAAAGTCTAAATGTAAAAGAGCAATTCATCTAATTAGACAAATATCGAACACTACTTAGGGAGCCGATAGACATACCCTTACTGTACTGTATAAAGCTACAGTTCTGTCTATCACTGATTATGGAAGCGAAGTATATGGCTTGGCATTGGATGCAATGCTGAAAGTGTTAGACCCTGTTCACAATGAAGGCCTTAGGAGCTTTAGATCACCAAAATCATCTTTACAAGTTGAATGTGGTGAACTACCTCTGTCTCTCCATAGAGAGCTAGTTACAACAAAAAGTGCTCTGAGAATTCAGACAAGTGATTCTCCAACAAAAAAAATTATTTGAATTAAGAGATGTATTTATAAATAACCATCCACCACCTTTCCCAATTAGAGCTAGAAGATTGTTTGAGTCACTGAATATAAATATACAAGTGCCTTTATAGTAAAGTCAACTCCTCCTTGGACAATGAATAAAATGAGAATTTTTACACATCTGAAATATTTATAAAAAAAGTTACTCATATACACCAGAACACCATAGACGACATACAGTGGGGCAGACAATGGGGCATATAAGCCGAAAAGGTCGACATTACGCAATATATACAGGTGGATCTAAATCAGAGCACGGAGTGGGATATGCTGCAGTGTCCCAAGACAAAATTTATCAGTTCTCTCTACCTATTAATGCTTCAGTATTCACAGCAGAATTTTGTGTAATTGCATCAGCTATAAAAATAATTGAAGAAACATCACTCAATAATTTTGTGATTTTTAGTGACTCGAGAAGTGCTATGGAAGCTATTCAGAGTTACAAATAAAAAAATAATATAGTATAGGAAATTAAATTATTTCTCCATAACTTATATAATAGTGGAAAAAATGTAGAAATATGTTGGATCCCTGTCCATGTAAGGATCAAAGGAAATGAAGAGGCAGACAAAGCAGCCAAAGAAGCAACACACATGACAAGATCAAATATGAATATCCCTGTTACTGATTATGTAAGATACATGAAAGTGGGTATCATAAATAAATGGCAATATATATGGAATGAAGAACCTGAAAATAATAAATTAAAACAAATAAAACCTTATGTTAAAAAATGGAGTTCATCATCTCAGAGAGAGACATGCACAAGTAATTCTGACACGTCTCAGAATAGGCCATACTCGTCTGACGCATGGACACTCAGTGAGCAGGCCACCTCGCCCAGCTCCCGAATGCTCAGAGTGCAAGGTGACAGTAATGGTCAGATATGTGTTATGTGAGTGTCCAATGTATGACCAACAGCAACTGTCAACTTTTGGAAATAAATCAGTGAAGGAAATTTTGTAAGAACCTTTTACATTTTCAGTCGTTCCAATTTTGATGTTCATGAGGAACTGTGATTTAATTAATAAAATATAAAAATAATTAAATAATGAAAGCACGAAAACCCTTACAACATTTGTCAAATAAAAAAAAATACTACATAACTTATACTGAATTTTAATATACAGGCAGTCCTTGGTTATTGGTGGGGGTTCCGTTCCGAGGGCGTGACGTTAAGCAAAAATCACTGATAACTGAAAATCGGTGATTTTTGGCACTTAAAAATTGCCGATTTTCGGTTATCAGCGCCTCTGTTAGGTATGCATCGACACTAGTACGCGATTTCGGCGCTGATAAGCAGAAATTGGTGCATACTGGTGCCAAAAATTGCCGATTTTCGTCGCTAGGCAAGTGCCGAAAAACTGGATCGCCGATAACCAGGCCTGCCAATAACCGGGTAGTGCCTGTACCTTTTTAATGTTTATGTAAGGAAACATGAGTAAATGTGTTTATTGTATGTGTGTTCCAGTATGAGAGCATGTGCCTATGTGCAGTTTTTAATTTCATTTTAATTCGTTCATCATCATACTGAATGACCTATTGGGTCCCAGTGCTTGGCCTCAGGCCTAGACCTAGTATTTCATTCTAATCCTTCAGGCTAGCCCTATGAGAGCTGAAAGTCAGCTCAGTGGTCTGATTAAACTACTTCAGTAATTCAATTCAATGCACCAGCTGTGACTGGTGCTTCTGACGCTTCAGAGGATGCACCAATTGTGTCGAACGCTTCCACATCACCTCAGGCAGCACCAGCTTTATCTGGTGCTTCGGAGCTTGAAATTTATCTTGATGAGGATGCTATCAAAGGTGCCCAACACCCATGATACAAAGGAGCCTTTGCCATCTGTGGCAGGTTCCTCCTCCATGGAAACAGCACCATCATCAACCTTAAAATGGAACGAAACCATAAATAATTAGTCTCCTTGTGGAGTTGAACAGGAGCAAAGCAGTAAAGTAAGAGCACTTAAAATTACTCAAAATCTGAATGAAACTCATTCATTTTCTCCAGTGGAACTGTCAGGGATTAAGAGCTAAATGGGAAGAACTAAAGCTGCTCATATCAGAAGTGCCTCCTGTATGTATGTCTTTACAGGAGACTATGGTGATAATACGTGTCCAACTCCATGAGTATACAGCTTGTCGTTCCCCTTATAACATAAATATAGGGAGCTGTTGGGGTTTAGTTTTTATATATTTGTAATGATTCCCAACAAAATCCTATTAATACAGGCAGTCTCCGGTTAACAGTAGGGGTTCCGTTCCTAGCCAAGTGCCAATAACCGAAAATCACCAATAATTATGGTAATAAATGGTGTTTTATGATGTCTTAAGTGCCAGTTAACAGTTTCTTCTTCTTCTTCTTCTTCTTCTTCTTCTTCTTCTTCTTCTTCTTCTTCTTCTTCTTCTTCTTCTTCTTTTTCAACCTTATTAGTCCCACTGTATAGCAGGGTTGGCCGCTTGAGTCAACTTTTTCCATCTACTGTATTTCTGTTCCTTGCATCTTCCTCCCCAGTCCCACCTCACCCATATTTCTCCTTACCACATCCATCCATCTATCTGATCTGCTGATGCCCCACACTCCTCATCACTAGTATGTTCTTAGCTCTCTTGATTGGTTTCACCTCTTCTCTTCTTATTACATGGTAGTAGTATCTCAGACGAGCTTCCCTAGCCTTCTCCTTTACATTACATATTCCACACATTATTCTTATGTCTTGACTCTCCCTCCTTTCCAGTAGTGATATTCCAGCAGTCCATCTCACCATCCTCATCTCAGTTCTTTCCAACAGTCCCTCCTCTTTCCTCTTAAATGGCCAAGTTTCTGCCCCACATAGTAGTACGGGCTTGGTAACTGTCTTATAAAAATTCATTTTGACCCTCAATGTCATTTTCTGTCTAAAACAACTCCAGTTACTTCTCTCCATTTTCACCATGCTTCTTTCACTCTCTGTCTCACTGTTTTGTCAGTAGCTCCTCTCCCCCCCCCCGTGTTATTATAGATCCCAAGTAGTTAAACTCATTGTTCTGTTTTAGCACTACCATCTTCCACCTGAATGTTTACTTCATGTCCTTTACTACTAATCATTAGCTCTGTCTTCCCTATGTTCACTTTTAATCCTTTCTTTTCTAGGGCTCCTTTCCATGCTAAAAACCTTTCTTGCAGTTGTTCTGTGTCTGCTAAAAAGGGATTTTGACAAAGGAAAAATCAATTTCTGGGGGAAGACCTGTGTCACCCAGTGAAATGGTTCCAATAGCACTCATTTCTAGGTATAACTATTGCTAAATATACCAGAGAAAAAGCTATCCATAATGCCGGGGTTACTACCCCCGGATCGCTCACCATAACGGTGTCGGTATGCACTAGGGGTGAGTGGACTCCACTATCACAGGTCTTCGTCCAATCATTAGCAAACATCAGTTCCCATAGTTCATCATTGTTCCTTAATTCTGATGTCAAAGTGTCTGTAACGATGAGGAACAAGAATGGACTCAGCCTGATGGAGGCCAACCTCTGCAGGGAATGCCTTGGTCTCCCCATATTTTGTTTGTAAAGTGGGTCTTACCCCCTCATACATCATCACTAACCTTACCAGCCTCTGTGGTACTCCTTTCTTTGTCAAACACCAACAAACTACTCTTCTTGATACCCTGTCATACACCTTTTCAAGATCCATGAAACACTTGAACTTTCCGGTTTCCTTCTAAATACAGTACTTCTCTTGGACTTGTCTTACTATAAAAATAGCATCCATTGTGCTCTTTCCTTTCATAAACCTAAACTGCTGCTCATGTATATCTATCATCTTTCTCAACCTTCCTTCTACTGTACTATTCTTTCTAATATCTTGAATACATGCTCCAAAAGCTTTATTCCTCAGTAGTTCCCAGAGTTTAACACACCTCCTTTTTGTTTATACATTTTAATCATCCAACTATTGTTCTAGTCCTTTTATTGGAGGAACATTTACCAGTTCTTCACACTCATTCTCAGTGTTTAATATTGTGAAAAATATTCTTTCCATCTTCTCTAGACCTCCTCTTCTTCACTTAAGATATTTCCATTTTCATATTCAATAATTCCTACATGTACATTCTGCCTGACTTTTTTTTTTCCCTGCAATTCTGTAGATTATCTTTTCTCCCACTTGGTGTTCTCACCATCTCATACCACTCTCTCTTGGCCTTTCCGTTTGCAGTCTCTTTATTTCCCTCTTTGTCCGTCTATACTTATCGGGGCCGATAAACTGCTTACCGATGCCAGTAAACCGCTTACCGACACAGATAAACTGTTTACCAATGCTGAAACATCAGTAAGTGAGGACTGCCTATATCGAGTCTCCACTGCAAGTGATAGCATGGCAGATTCATTTACAAAGAAAATATGCAGTATGCTCTCTTTCAACCACATAGTGAAGTCTTCCCCACTGGTGAATTTAAATCCCTTATTCAACAGATACCACTTCCCTTTCTTATTCTGGTATATAAATAGCAGAAACCTTCTTTGGGATTATGTTGTTACCAGTCAAGGAAGAAATTGCCTGTGTTCCATCATAGAAAGTGAAAGTATAGGAATCCTAAACCCAGTAGAGTCTACACAGTTTCATGTCCAGATGGGCACGTTGTCAGCAATTAACTTATCTATATGCAGTGATGACTGTCTTATTGTCTTCAGTTGGAGAGTAATAAATGATAGATTTACCAGTGACTGTTCCTTTAGTAATGAATGCATCTTCGAATCCTCCATCTTCAAGGTTACCTAAATGGAACATTTTTAAAGCTGACTGGGACTGCCATGGCTCTCTCTACGCCCAACTTGCACAGATATGACAGCAGCATATGTCGGCCATCTTCCTCATTACATGCCAGGTTTGTGCAAGATAAATGTTCACCCCAGTCCCTTGCCTTTTCATCAGGGAAAGTGAGTGGGTTTGAGTACTCACGGCAGCTACCAAAAATAGGTTTTCATATAAGTAACTACAAAGTAATTACATAGTTATAGTTTAAACTCGTGCATCAGCTTAAATTTTAAAAATCTATGTAGCACTTCTATTAGTTTCGTGTAGCCTAGGTGACTAGCCCTGCCCTCTATCAGGGAACAAGAGGAACAACACAGCTAAAGAGCACAATTCATTTCTGCCGGGTTACGACTGAACATCGGTTGTATGAAGCAGCTTATTTTGAATTCTTCTCACATTCTGGTTGAGAATTTCTCCGCAATTGGTGAAGTATTCTTACCTTTGGTAGCCTTCGAGTTAGTGCTAGTTTAGGTTTTTAGAACCTTTATTTCCCTTATAATGTCAGACTCTAGTTCATCTAGTATTTGTTATTGCAGAGAAGGCTGCAAGACAAGATTTACTAAAGCCCCTTACGATTCCCCTACCATTTGTGGCTTACGATTCCCCTACCATTTGTGGCTTACGATTCCCCTACCATTTGTACCAGTTGTAGAGGACAAGTGTGTATGAAGGAGTTGACTTGTAATGAATGCAGGAACTGGGATGAGAGAAAATGGAAGGTTTTAAAAGCACATTTAGATTAACTTTGAGAGACAGGAAGAGGAAGGTGGCTTCTAGAGCCAAGAGTACAGTAGAACTTTAGCTAGCTTAGAGCCTATGTCAAAGTCTGTTATGGTTGACAATGTTCATATTATCTCTTCTTGGGCTTGTCTTGTCTTGCATCACCAGCCTTCCTTCTGTACACCTACTTCTTTGTCTGACTCCCATGCTTCTGACCGTGATCCCATTGCCAGTCTTGAATCTAGATTTGACCAGAAAATCAGTCTGCAGTATTTGTGAATACTGTGGCTAAATTGGGGCATCCCTAACAGTATTGATGGACAAAGTGTGTACAAATAAAGTGTCTAGTAACAGTGCAGTGTTAGTGGAGGAGGTGGCTGCTCATCTCGCCGACTCTTCTAGACGAAGGTCCCTGTCATACTTCCCTAAACCTGGGAGGAGTCATACCAGAGGTCCAAGGGAAGTCGGTGGTGTTTGCCCATGGGTAGTTGCCCCCTCAGTCGAGCCTGTTGATCGTTCCCAGGTTAAGACTGTCACCCATTGGAAAGGTGTGAGTGTGGAAGTGCATCAATTGTCCTCCAACTCAGAAGACTCCAGTCCTGACGAGACGCTGGTGGCGCTTTCCGGACAGGTCTTGGCCTTTAAAGAGGTGCGCAGCTGTTGATGACCACTCTTTTCCGCTGCCTGTAAGCGGTTCAAAGAGCCTTTTCACATCCCACACTCTTCCTGCAGTGCTTGGGACAGTCCTGAGCTTTTTTCACCTGAGCACTCTGTTGTTGAGCGCCAGTATTTGGAGCCTAAACACCTAGCTAGTTCTTGTAAGCGCCCGTCATCTTACGAGTGCCCAGCAGCTCCTGGGTGCCCAGCGCCAGCTTCCAGGTGCCCAGCGCCAGCTTCCGGGTGCCCAGCTCCACCTCGTCAGCTGTCAAGTTTCAGGTGTGCCCGCAATGCTTGATCTGTCTCTAGCACCCATTCACCACCAACTTGTGACAATTTGGGCTTACTGCAGCTAAGGCTCCTTCGGACTTATCTCTGTCCCCGGTCTCATCAGACAATGAAGGCTTAGATCAGGAACCTGCTACCTCAGCATACACAGCGCTTCTGAGGTATTTTCTACTGAGCCTTCCTGGCTTCTTTTCTCCAGCTGCCCTGCCCTCCCATGCCTCAGCCTTGATGATGAGGAACCAGGCTGACAGTAGTTTCAGGCTCCCTAAGATGGTACTTGCCTCTTCTCCAAGGAAGGCCTTGAATGACATTGAAGTTGGACTCTCGGAGAAGAGAGAGCAATGCAAGATCGCTTTCTGTTTCCCTCCCTCTCGGCTGCCCCATAGGAGGTACTTGTCTTACGCCACTGGAGAAGCTCCTTCTTTGGGAGTAGCTGCCTCCTCCCAGGGTGACTTCTCTGGTCTCATCAGCTTGTTTAGAAGATCAGCCTTCTCATCAGCCAAGGTTATGTTCTTCTTGATGGAGCTGGATCATCTGCTTAGAAATATTTTAAAAGTTTTTGAAGTGTTTGAAAGTTTTTCTAGCCTAACCTGTCCAAAAATGCTACAATTATGCAATCCACCCACTTGTTCATTTTTTTGTTCTTATATAATGTAATGCAGCTTACGACTACAAAAAACCACAAAACAGACTTACAATCCAAAATTAACAACCTAACCATCAGAGAGCTCCCTCTACTGCACCAAAGTCTTTTCAACACTCCTACCTGCATTTCTTTACATTTTGCTCCCTCCCGCCATTTGTTGTCCTATGACGTCACACCACGAACAGATACTTTTAAACATAAAGAAAGTTTTCCTATAAAAACATCTGATAAAATTAAACATGCTTTTTATACATTTCGTAATGCCCATACCAGTCCGCTAATGCAGAAAAAATAGAAATAAAATAATAATGATTAAACTTCTAAAACTAACATATAATCACACTTATCTCCTTCTCCCTCCCCTCCAACCTCTTCTTATCCTAATCCCCTCTAATCTCCATTATTCTCCAATTCTTTACCCTCCACGTAATTTCTAATATTTTCCCCTGAAACTCCAGCTTTCGTCAATACATCCGCTATTTGATGTTTTCCTTTTATCCATCTCCCTTCCTTTATCTCTCCAGATTCTGTTTTTTCTCTTATTGCTTCAATGTAAAATTTTAATCTCTTACTACTTACTCTGTTACTTGATTTTATTGGTCATTAGGGTTTTGCTATCTGTTTTAACCAATGCTTCTAATTTTCTCCCTCCTACTATCTTTTCCCACAAATGTTTGAAATATATCAGTCCTTCTATGGCCTCCCCTACACTCAGAGCTCCTGCTTCAATGGTGGACTATGCTACTCTTATGGATTTTCTGGATTTCCACCATATGGGACTTCTCCTCTTACCATCTGTCAAAGATATCACATAACCTAATTGTGTATGACCATCTTTAATATTCCCAAATGCAGCATCTGCAAAGGCTTCCCAATAAACATTTTCTTCTTCTAACTCACTTATTATCACTTCTATTATGCTCTTAGTTTTTCTCACTATTTTAATCAGCATTTTCATATCTTGAGTCATTCCTTCTTTAAAAGCTTTACTTATTTCGCTAACATCGTATGATATTTCTGGCATGGTATGTAGCGATACCCAATTCAACTGGCCTACCATTGATCTATATTATGTTAACTCCTTTTGTCCTAATACTCTATTCACCTGTAAATCATCTAGCTTCTGGTTCTCTTCTAGAATTTATATACTGCCACTGATTAAGACAAATTCCATTTTCTTTATGCTCTACTGTTACTTCTATATATTGTACTTGAAACTTTTACATTCTTGGCAAGGGCTTCTCAGTCCAATCTAAAGAACTAAACACTTATTATATGTTAGTTTTAGAAGTTTAATCATTATTATTGTGTCTTTATAATCCGCATTAGTGAAATGGTATGGGTGTTATGAAATGTAAAGCACATATTTAATTTTATAAGATATTTTTATAGCAAAACATTCTTTATGTTTAAAAGTATCTGTTCATGGTGTGATGTCATACGACGACAAATGGTGGGAGGGAGCAAAATGTAAAGAAATGCAGGTGGAAGTGTTGAAAAGACTGGTGCAGTAAAGAGAGCTCTCTGATGGTTAGGTTATTAATTTTGGGTTGTAAGTCTGTTTTATGGTTTTTTGTAGTAAGCTGGATTATATTATAAAATAAGACAACATGAACAGGTGAGCGGATTGCATAAATTGTAGCATTTTTGGACGGGTTAGGCTAGAAAAACTTTCAAGTGGTAGTAGAGTGTGGTTGGTTAAAAATGGGCAGATCTGATGGTAAACTTTGGGAGATGAAATGGAGAAGAGACTTGTCCGAGATTTAGCTGGACACAAGGCGATTATAAAGGATGGAGAGGACAAGTTGAAGATTGGCTTGTGGTGTGTGGAGAAGCAGTGAAATATCCGGGGATAGAGATAAGAAGGAGCTTAAAAGGAAAAGCTTTAGAAGTAACAGAAGGAATTGAAAGAGATGAACTTAAGGATAATGAGGGTTCAAAGATAATCCTGTCCAACATGGTCAGGGAAGTTTTGAACAAATTTCTAACCCATCACAACCTGTTGATGACTTCGGTAGGTCCGTTCTGGCCTCTGAATGAGTGGTTCCTGGACCTTCTCAAGCTACTCGTGGACTTGCCGAGGCTACTCCCACAAAGACCAACTGTTCTCAGACAGCCTCATTTCAGATGATTCCGTCAAGGACTATCCGCTCTTGCCCTACAGGCTTCAGACTGTCAGGAAATTCATTAGAGCAGAAGGTTTTCAAGACCAGCTGCAGAGGCTATTGCAAGATGTGGACGTCAGTCTTCTTGCAAGGTCTACCAAGCCAAGTGGACAGTCTGCTGCAGCTGGTGTAGAAGACATAATCCTCTAGAGGTCTGTCCTCTACCATTAGAGGTTACAGGGCCATGCTGGCTTCTGTTTTTAGACACAGAGGTTTGGATCTGTCGTCGAACCAGGATCTGAGCGACCTAAGGTGGCTATCTGGTTCCCATTTTGAGCCCCTTTGTTCCGTATTGTTAAGGGATCTAACGAGAAAGACCCTCTTTCATGTCACTTTAGCAACTGCCAAGGGTTAGATTCTCGCAAGGAGACGCAGTCTGTTCATACACTCTCAGGTTTCTGGTCAAGAACAATGCTCCGTCCAAGCCCTGACCCCATTCTTTTACTATTAAGAATTTAATGGAGATTTTTGGCCCAGAAGAGGAGGAAAAAACTCTGTACCGTGAGAGCCTTGAGATATTACTTAGACAGAACTGAGAAAATCAGAGGGCCTTCTAGCAACCTTTGGTGCTTTGTGAAGAATCCTTCCCAGCCCCTTTCTAATAATGCTTTGTCGCTCTTTCTAAGGGACCTTATTACTGAGGCACATTCACGAATTGGAGAGGACCTCTTGCTGTCGATAAGGTTAAAGCTCATGAGAGCAGAGCATTCGCTATCTTGTTAGCTTTTAGACATAATTTGTCTAGATCTCTTCCATTTTACAGCCCACTTATTTGAGGTGTACAGTAAATTTAAGTTGCTGCGTGAGTTGAAACTATAGCTATATAATTATTTGGTAAGCATATATAAAGCCTAATTTTATTATGAAAAAGAAGAAACTGGTAGGTGTTGAAATGGCTTAGCTCCTAATAAATAAAGCCCAACAACTGATATCAACATTAACCCTTACAGGATGGGCTAAATGTACTGTATACAGGCAGTCCCTGGTTATCGGTGGGGGTTCTGTTCTAAGGGTGTGATGATAACCGAAAATTGGTGATTTTCGTCATCTTTTCGGGGCTTATCGGTGCCGAAAAGCACTGGTTTTTGGTTATTGGCACCTTGTTAGGTATGTATCGGCACCAATATCCAATTATCGGCTCCAGTAAGCGGAAATCGGCAATTTTCAGCGCCAAAAATTGCTGATTTTCGTCGCTAGACAAGCCCCTTAAAACCGGATCGCCATTAACCGGGGACTGCCTGTATATATTAAGCACACCCCCAGACCAGGGCAAACTGAAAGGTTGGCCAATTTAAGAAAAAACACAGTGGAAAGAGGAAGATATGCAAATGCATATGGTGTAAGAAAAAATAATCCTAAAACTATGGTAATTTTACAAAGTTATACATGTTTTTCTAATAATTTATTTTTTTCTCTTTTGTAAAATTATGATTACAGCTCACACAATATCATAATAGATAAGAACTAATATCTAACAACTTCTGAGTGTACTTATTGATAAATATTTATGAGATTTACTGAGATGGGGAAATGCAATACAGGCAGTCCCCGGTTATCGGCGGGGTTCCGTTTCTGAGGGTGTGATGATAACGGAAATTCGACGATTTTCGGGGGTTATCGGCACCGAAAAGCGCAGATTTTTGGTTATCGGCGCCTCTGTTAGGTATATATCGGCACCAGATAAGTGGAAATCGGCGATTTTCGGCACAGAAAATTGCCGATTTTCGTCGCTAGACAAGCCCCATAAAACTGAATCGCCATTAACCGAGCCCGCCGTTAACCGGGGACTGCCTGTATCTTTTGTGAGGTATACATGTTTTTTCTAATATTTTGTTGCACTTTACTTTGCAGAATTACAATTACAGGCAGCCCCCGGTTATCGGTGGGGTTCCGTTCCCGACAGTGTGACGATAACCGAAAATCGGCGATAATAGCGCTGATCCTCGGGTATTGGCACCGATAACCGGGGATCAGCGCCGCTGGTAACCGAGGATCAGCGCCAATAACTGGGAATCGGTGTCGAAAATCCGGTTATCATCGTCTCTAGACAAGTGCCGTAAAACCGGATCGCCGATAACCGAGGCTGCTTATACCGGGGACTGCCTGTATAGCTGAACCGCTATCGTGAAAGATAAGAACTAAAACCAACAGCAATCCCTGGGTATATTTTTGAGCAAATAAATGAAAAGACATCCTGGAGCTACAGAAACACAGTACATTTCCCCATGAAATCTCAAGGCACACTGATCTCCCTCTCTCCCCATACCAAGCTACTACAGTTGCTATAAGTCATTTATGGCCCTTTGAATTGATATAAACATTTTTTAGCTAAATTCATCCAAACCGTTTGGTGCACAATATTAATACTCATAAGAGTTAGCCCGGCATTTGCTCAAAACCAATTACAGTTCCTCATGTGATCATGCCCGTCCGGTAAGTGTTAACCATTTTCTTTATTCCAAATACTCATAGGGTTTGGCAGTAAAGAACAGGAGACAACACATGAACCAATATATGTATTATTCTTTTGGTTCGAAGGTTACTTACCTAATTTTGTCAGGTCTGGCTGCGGGATTATTGCGCCTTTCCCAACAATATCTCTGGATGACCACCACTCTCATGGCAATAATGTTTCAAGAGTTTTTGATTTAATGTAAAGTCACAGGTTATCAACTGTTTTCTTTTATTCCGGATACCCATTAGGGTCTAGCAGCAAAGAATGGGACATGCACAAACCTATAAATGTATTATCCCTTGTGGTTCTACAGTGACTTGGCTAATGATGTCAGGTCTGACTGCAGGATTATTGTGCCTTCTGGTTCAGGAATACTGCCTGAAATAACCACTCAATACACTTGAAGTCTTCTTTGAAGGAAACATTTCCGAAGTAATTTAATGATGTACTCACCTTTTGGATGTCATGCGACTTAAAGGAGTGAGGGTTGGCCTTTTTAATGAGGGCCACTAAAATAACTTTCAGCCCATGTAGAAGGAGTGGTTTGTTTGTGCTAAGATGTAGGAAAAATAGAACCATTTGGGGAGTGCAGTGGTGTCCAATCCAGTATTCCTCTCTCAGTAACCCTTCCTTTTACCCACTGTCTGTGCTGCTGTATCTCTGTGCTTTTAGGTTTATGGGTGCAACCATCGCCATCTTGGGAAAGTTGCCCCAAGGTGACCCCCACCAAGTCCAGAGAAGCATGGGCCAGGGAGATGATCTATTCTGCTACTAGAAGCTGTTTTAAATGGACACATATTCAGCCCCAACCTGACAGAGGCTGCCATTTGCCTTGTACCACCAATTCTGTGACCCCAACTCATAAAGGAGTGATCATTTTCGATACACAAGGTATATAACTAAAATGTACACTAGAATTCAACAGCCCATTTTCCTTCGACTGTATCCTATTTTCCTTACTTTTTATCAAGAAACCTTCCTAAATTCCCCCATGGTCTGATTTCATATATTGTGTTAACACGTGTACCAATTGTATAATTCTTTGTGAAGTATTGTTATTATTTGTCAAATAAATGTAGTTAATCGTTAACTAAGTTTAATAATGCCTTACAGTAACTTGATAAGGGAAAAATCAAGGTTAGTATTCCCTGTCTTTTTATTCTTCTCAGTTTTTTGTATTACTGTCAGCCGTTTTATAGCAGTTAGTTGCAAGGCCTTGGCTGGCAAGTAACACTGTGATATCTAGGTGAACCTTAAGTGCTAGAACCAAGCATAATATTTTTTATGAAATGCTTAGTTCCTTTGTCAAAAGAGGTGATTTTTCCCTTTAAAAAGGTCCTCATTCTTGGCCAGGAATGCTAGGCTAGGAGACAGTAAATGACAACTAGGTGTATGAGTGGCGAAAGGTTGTCCTTGTCTAAGAGAGCCCAGTAGGCTAACCCAAGCTCCTGGTGCCAAAGCAGTCAAGAAGACTGCCTTTTGCAGCATGTGAGTTGTGCTTGTATTGGTCCCATGAACTGAGAGGATGACGGGAGTCTTAAGAAGCTTATTCAGGGACCAGGCAATGGGAAACCTTGCAGGAACTGATCTTTGCAATGTCAAAGACTGGACAACAGAATGAATCATTTCTGTACTAGAATGAGTTCCAAACCCACAAACCTGTTGGACTCCCTCTTAAAGTCAAATGTTGTCAGCAGTACCATCTTACACCATTATATCTGGTAGCACAACAGACAGTTTCAGTACACCCCAATGTTAACATGAACATTAGCATGGCATACAGAGACAAATCTTCAAGACCCTCTGATTATGTGTTGGACACAATGCTGCTCTGTGACCCTTATCAGGTATGGGCACCAAGGAAGAAATCATTTGGCTCACTTGTTGAAGTGTCATAATTTGCTGAATGGCTCTCCTAATAGGAAGGAGAAAAAAATTTCCATAGATTCAGAAATGTACTTGTAATTTGCTGAATGGTTGCCCTAATAGGAAAACATTTCCATAGACTTGGAACAAATACATTTTCAACTCCCAAGTAGTACAAGCTTTGTCTTTTATTATGAGTTTACTGTTCCCAGTCACTGCAGTAAGCACATCTCTAGTATACTGTACAGTAAAAACTGAAGTAATCAGTGCAGTAGTTGAGATGAGGTAACTGATATTAGTTAGCACCTCTTATCAAAATGAAAACAATTGATTTGTATCTATGGAACATAGAATTTGTTCCAAATGTAGTTCTGTTTAATGATATGGAGATCTTCAGAGTGTCCTGTGTCATTCCATTTCTCTCCACAGTTGCTGGTAGGTAAGTATGTTACATTTTGGTCTCAAATGTTGTTTTCAGTAATCTTTTTTGTGCTTGCATAGGTTTAAAAATTTATCAATTTTCTTTGTATCTTATAAATTGATTACAGTAATGTTGCAGGGTCCATTATGAAAGTGATGCTTGGTGGAGGAGCAAGCCCTAGTGTGATTGGGCTTCCTCTGTCATGCCGACAGATGCAGTTTATGATCGTGGTAGCTTTTGTACTTGTGTTTGGAGCTGTACTGACAGCCCTCAATGTTTATGAACTTCACAGACTTACTGAGGAACATTGGAACAAAGCACATGTTCCAGGTAAATAGTTTAAAGTATTTTTTTCACTCGATTCTTTGTATTCTATTTACAAAACTACTATATATTGTATTCTGCTGGTGTTAAAGTTGTTTTTATTAGTTTAATTATTAATATTTGGCATTACTGCATACTGTAGCAGAGGTGCAACAGATTTTAATGTCATTTCTTAAGATACACTGTATCTCCTGTCTGTCATATTATCTTTACTTTGTCAGAACTGTTGGTTTTCACTGATTGTACACTTGGCAAGGAAAGTGAGGATACAGTTTTCATTAGATTTCGTTCATCGAATTTTAATTTTTTTCTTACAGAAAACACATAATCTCAGTAAGTTTACTCTAGAATATGAAAATACAATGCAAATTATATCATATATGTTAAATCTGCAAAACAAAAACGTTCAGATACTTAAAAACACCATGCATGTCCGAAGTAATCTGAATTTTCAGATGACTTCGTTCATAGAGATCTAAAAGATAGTGTGTGGATATCTCGGTGTAGTACTGTTTATCAGAACAGCAATATTCACTCATTTTCCGTTATGAACAGGATTATTATTGCATCATCATACGAGGTAATGATAATTTCTTTAATTTTTACACATATTTGTATTTCACGGTGTTAAAAGTCAACTGGAATTAATGGCAGTAAATGTTGTGACAGCTAGGGTAGGTTGACCAAATCTATTTAAATCCGCAAGAGGGTTCTCTATGATGTGAGGAGCAGCGCGAGAACTTCGGCTGGAAAACACAAGTAACTGGATGTGTCATGACGTTGCCATAGTTTCTCTCTCTCTCTCTGTCTCTCCATTGCTAAAACTTGCTATACAAATATAGTACCACTCAATCTCTAAAAGGAAAAAAATAATTAAATGAGTAGCTCTACATATAGGCCTAGGCTTACACAACAGCAGACTCTCTCTCTCTCTCTCTCTCTCTCTCTCTCTCTCTCTCTCTCTCTCTCTCTCTCTCTCTCTCTCTCATCATAACAATGCATTCGTTCCTTCATTGTTCCCCATGTTTTTTTGTTGGACATTGCTCAAATTTAACTCTTGATTTCGTTATGGAAGATTGCGTTTCCGATTATGCAAGCACTCCGTTCATTGTGGTGCTATAAATTCATTTGTGTAAGGTTACTTGGTAGGTTATGTCGAAAAATGTTTATTTTGCTCAGAACTGTCGCTGCAAATTACAACTGGAACGAATACTGTAAAGCTTACTACTGCATTTAAGCATCAGTGATTTCAGGATCGTAGAATATGATTGAAAGTTATAGGAGGTCAAGCAAAAAACAAACACAATAAGACTGAAGCTCCTCCCCTTTCTAAAGGTGCCAGATGTTGCATGATTGAGCAATATATGTCCGAAGATTTAAACAAACTGTATCCTAACTTTCCTTGCTGACTGTATTTTGGCTTTCCTTTATGAAATCTTATTTTTAATGTAATTTCAAATGTATTCAAACAAAAAGCAAAAAACAAACACAATAAGACTGAAGCTCCTCCCCTTTCTAAAGGTGCCAGATGTTGCATTATTGAGCAATATATGTCCGAAGATTTAAACAAAATGTATCCTAACTTTCCTTGCTGACTGTATTTTGGCTTTCCTTTATGAAATCTTATTTTTAATGTAATTTTCAAATGTATTCAAACAAAAAGCTAACAGTCGTGTTTTCCATCAGCTTTAATTTGCCTTTGAGGTATAAAGTGGACCTTTTCAAACTGAAGTAATTTAACTAGAAACCATTGTCCGGTAACTGAAGGAAGAAGATTCTGAACTGATATGAGGTAAGAGTAAATATCACTGGTACGGTTTACAATTCAGTATAGACCTATTGACTGTCTTTGAAAAATTATCTAGACCTTTTAGAGGATGCTCTAGAATGGATTTGAGTTGGTCTTCAGCTGCTTTTGGGGGCTATGTAAGACCAGGAACTTTTTTCAATAAATTTATGCTAGGGACAAAGCAGAAGTCTGTTTCCTTATCAGAATCAGTGTGGCTTGTGGCTTCAGTATAAAGTGAGAATATTACTTTGGGTTTAGTAATCACAGAAGAAAATTATTACTCATACTATTCAGAAGATAACTTATGCATATGGGACAGTGGTGTGCAATGACGCAATAGAGGCAGTCTCCGGTTATCGGCTGCCTTGGTTACTGGCGATCCGGTTTTACGGCTCGTGACTAGTGACAACAAAAACAGGATTTTCGGCACTGATATGTGCAGATCTCTGGTTATCGGTGCTGATCCCCCCAGTTTTTGGCACTGATAACCAGATATCAGAGCCAATAATTAGGGATCGGTGCTGTTATCGGCGATTTTTGGTTACCGCTGATTTTCAGTTATCGTCACACTGTCGGGAACGAAACCCCCTCCGATAACTGGGGACTGCCTGTAGTATGCGCAGTTTTGGTTTAAAGAATGATTGGTTGCAATACGTGATTTGAACCTGGTATAGGACTCGCTTTAGGCTAAACAAGTTTTGATAATTAAATTGAAAGGCTTCTCTGGGGTTGTGAGGTAAGACTATGTCTTAACAGCAATGCCTAAATAATTAATACTAAAATCCTATGTCTTAATAGCAATGCCTAAATAGTTAATATTAATCCCCTCGAGAGCAAAAGTTGGGTGACGTAAAGGAAAGATTCCCTCAGAAGATACAAGTAATGGAAAATTCAAAAACTTCTTATTTGACTATTAAATTATGTGCTAAGTAGCAAAGTATTTTTAGCAGGTACAGGTGGTCCACAGTTATCAGTGGGGGTTCCATTCCCAGTGGCATAACAATAATGGAAAATTGCTGATAAACGGAAATTGACGAATATCAGCTCTTACCGAAGCTGATATCAGCGCCGATAAGCGTGGATCAGCGTCTGTTAGGTGGGTATCGGCGCCAATCTTTGGTTATCGCTGCCAATAATATATATCGGCGCTGAAAATCCAGTTATCATTGCTGAAAATCCGGTTATTATTGTCGCTAGACAAGCGCCGTAAAACCAGATCGCTGATAACTGGGGACTGCCTGTATACCTGAAGTAAGGTCCTCATTCTCCTTACTGGTATTAAGCAGATGTTACGTCTTACATCAAGGCAACAGGGAAAAAATAATAGTGAAAGATGTTCCTCTCAAAATAAAAAATGGTTAAAGGTTTAAAATGAAAGGTTCCCTTGACAGTTACAGTGATTAAATGACTTGAAAAGTTACAAGTGATATGAGAAATAAAGAATAACTCGACTCAGCAATCACAGTCACATGCTAAGATTTATTACAAGGTAAAGAAATCTTGTGGAATGAGGGAGCTGCAGTGTGCGGTACAAAGCGCGTCACAACAAAACACACATACTCACAAACAAATGCATTCTTGTTGGGCGAATGAACGAGCAAAACTCACCTTTTTATTTGCGTGTTAAATGAGATCCATGACTATTCTTCTATGTGAATGGATGCATGGACAGATTTAGGAATTAATTGCATTTGGTAGATCACTAAATAATAAGTCTAAGAAAGGCTGTAAATTTAACTGCAGTGTTCTAAAAAATAAGTTTGGATATGGTTGATGAGAGTCATGCTAGGTAGGAAGTGAGAGTGTGATCAGGTGTCGGAAGTGGAGCTTGAGGCAGGTGAATGGTAAATGCGATATGTTATGGGCAGGACTTAGCACCAGCCTTCTCTTCAGTTCAAACACTAGCTCTGACTCTTCCCTTCACCAAGCCCGATCAGCTAGAATCTGGCGCAAATTACCCAGCACGGATTAAAAGAATCCGAAAATGATTCCACATGGGTCTGTTTCTTTATAGAATGTGCTCTCCACGAAGCACTGTGGGAGATTAATAAATATCTAAGCGAAGCTAAGACTGGATCCTCAAAGATATATGAAATTCTTTCTTAATTGAGCATATGGTTTAAAGAAGGCCAGTGTTATTTACGTTAATTCTGAAAAGGTGTTGTTGGGAATACTAACACATGCATAAACAAAGAACCCCACATGGTTCTCAAATTATGATAAGCCCTAACTGGTTTTTAACCCGCTGAAATCTGGCTCACTAGAAATATATTTCCTGTGCTAAGGTAACTGAAGGGCTATGCTCCTATCCTTCAATTTTTTACTTTAATCACTCTGATTGTAGCACAGAGTCTAGCTAGCCTGCAGCTTCACCTGTAAATTGTTAAATGACATGCAACCCTATTCTAAGCATGGCGAGAGAATCACCCATTTTACAACTAATAAAAATAATCACACAATCCTAGCTCACTGATTGGCAACAAGTAGTCAGATAGGACTAATAACTAAAACTAAATGCACTGACAAAATTTAAAAAAAATACCCTTCCAGTTGTTCCAAAGCTATTGTAAACATTAAGCCAAATGTTAGCCAGAATGAAATTAAGAATAATGTATTTTTCAAGATGAAGGATGGGGGAATTTTTACTCTATGTCTAATCCCCAAATATAGCCACACTTCAGCTAATGAAGGAAAATTCTGTCAAAGTTTGTCACCATTATGATTATTGATGGCTATGATAGTTTTATTTTAAATCTGGTCCTACTATCTTTTATATATCCTCCTCCTCCTCCAATCAGATCATCAGTTTACAGTAATTATATATGGTTACTCCTGCTAAAATCTGAGAAATATTCTGTAGTATACACTATTCAGAATCTATTATGTTTGTATCATGAATCAGAAAGATTATATATTTAAATTATCTCATTTCTTAATCTAAAGTCTTTTCCTAATATATATTATTTTCTAATTTACAAATATTTTGAGTAATTTCAGCTATATTCCATATAGTGTAAGTATAGAAATCTGTATAGGTTTCATATTACCACCCCCACAAAAAAAAATTATAATAGTTATATGTGAGAGAAAAAGGTAGCTGCATGATTTTTTTCTTTTTCGTGTTTTCTATATATTTAAACTGGATATCCATATATTTTATTTCTGAGAGTAAATATATTAAGATGTATATTTTTATTTATTTATCCCCAATTGTTCTATAAATTTACTGTAAATTATAAATTAGTTAGTAACACATATATTATTTTTCTTTATGTGAATGTCTATAATATTAGTCATATGAAGAAATCATATATAAATGAAATGGCTGTCAATGAAAATCAAGGAATTTTGGCAGCCTATACAAAAATTTTCATTTCAGCTGATAGATATATATAATGAGATTATATATGCCAACGCACGTATATAGACGTATAAATTGATTATACAGTACTTTTAATATGTTTTGAATGTACAGCTGATTCAGTAATTGTTAGTGAGCTCGTTAGTGATCATTTTGCTATAGAAGTATCTTTAAGTATAAACAAGATGTTTGTCAGTAAAATGAAGTGCTATCATTTAAAACATGATAAAAAATTAGAATTTATGAATAAAGTTGGTGAGTGGTACAGACATTATAAGGATGTTAATGGTCATCAAAACGATGAAACATATTCTATGAAGATTTGCTCACTGTCATTGATAGTATTTTAAATATTCCTAAAATAGAATGGCTTCCCCGTCATATAAAAGACTGTGTATTCAAATGACAAAATAGTTCGGGGTTGGAATAAATTGCTTCATAAAAGCTCAAAGTAATTGGAGTAAGAATCCAAAATGATGATCGAGTAGAGAAACCATGATGCAGATGGCAGACGGGACTGCAGAGGTAAGAAGGAAGGTCAGAAGTCAATATTGGAAGAAATTTCTTTATAAAGAGATTGGGTCTATATATAATTTAGTCAATAAAGTTAGAAAGAAAAGGAAGAGAAACCGTAGCTCATCACGATCCGAATGGTAAAGTGAACGAATTGATTAGGAAATTGTATCGGAAGCCGCAAGTATCAGTGGTCTGAAACAATGTTCAGGCCTGCTTACGTAATAGGCGCCATAAACAAAATACAACTCATTGGCGTTACAAGAGGCGATCAACTGTGAGACTTGCTTGCCATTTACAAAAGACGAATTGTTTTTGTATGAAGAAAGGTTAATCTACCGCGCCAGGTGCGGATGGGATAACGCATGATGTTGTAAACTGTTTAATTATGATGGAGGATAGTCCTTTGTTAGATCTAATTAATCTTTCATATAAAATGGCAGGCTGCTATATAAATGGAAGATAGCTCTTGTTGTACCTATTTTGAAAGAGCAACGGAGAATATAGGCCTATTTATTACATCTTGTTGTGTAAATTAATGGAGAGTCTTGTATTAAATAGATATACTATGATTGGTGACCAATTATCGTCAATATGTTTGGTTTCATAAAATATAAGAGTACTTTATAATTGCGTTATTAAAGCCTTAAGTAATGCTAATGTTAAATGCAGAGTATTTGTTGACTTGAAAGGAGCTTTTGACAGGGCTTGCAGTGATGTGATTCTTGAAGAGCTCGTTAACAAAGTGCCAGGGATTTTTACTGAGGTGGATTAGGGTTACTTAACTGAAAGAAGAGCAAAAGTTTGGTTTTCAAGGATATGAGTCCGAGGAAATGTTGATGGAGTTGCGGTATTCCTCATATATGGTGTTCTTAGTCCTACCCTTTAATGTTTTAATGGATAAAAATGCAAGGCATAATTTCCCTGCTGGTACTGGAGGTTATTATTTATGCTGATGATATTCTGATACAGTGTGTCAGTGAAATCATTTAATAGGGCTATGGCAGAATTACAGAATTTGTGCATGCACATGGGCTTGGTGATAAATGAACAAAAGAGCAAATTTCAATCAAGATGGCTAATAGTAATACAGTTACTATAAATGGTAAAACTTTGGAGAAACTAAATATTATAAGTATCTGGGTATGTACACTGGATTTAACAAAGCTCGAATTAAATTAATATATTGAAAATGTCTGTCTAGCTCGAATGAGGACCTTTGCAGTGTTGGCAAACAAAGGTAATGGTGCTGGTATTCCTGTTTTAAGAATGATGTACATCAGTACGGTGCGTTCAGTTATTGACTATGCATCACCTGTGCTATATAAATTATTGAACACAGAGTTGAGACCACTGGAAATAATTCAGAATAAAGCAATGAGTTATTTTTGGGTTGTTCCATAAGTACTAGGATTGAAATCATGAGGCTGGAATTGAATCTATAGTGTGTTGATCAAGTACAAGAGGTAGCGGCTATGGCTGCTCTTCGTATGATTAGAAGGGGAAAAGAACCTATAAAGAGTGCTGACAGTTATTCAGGCAATAGAAGTTGTCATGTTAAATTCAACAGTTATTTTAAGAAAATATGTATAATATACTGATGATATATGATATTATAAGATTCTGTGTAAAATTACAAGTAGTAGTTCCAATGAAGCCGTATATAATATTACAAAATAAATGTAAATATATTATAAACTATATACTGTAAAAAAGTGATATGCAACACATAATATATATGGAAACAAATATTTTGTCTAAAATAAATACATTGCCTAAGGGTAATAGTACATATGTACTGTGATGGTTCAGTGAATGGTATCAAGGTTGGATGTAATATGTGGTATATATATATAATATATATATAAATGATATATATATATTGACGAGACACAGTCAAAATATAATATAAGATAAAACTACCTATAATACCGCTGAATTACATACCATTCATATATAAATATTAACTATATAATACAGTAAACAAGATGAAAATATGTTTGTTTTCGTGGATTGCCATATATATATCCTTAATTGCTCTTAACTCTAATTTTAATTGATAAATATATATTGGTAAATAAGTGTAAATAACTTGTGTATGTAATATAATATATAAATATATATTTTGTCAAGTTTCTGATTGCCATCTCATATTGGTATTCATTTGAATGAGATGGCTGATAGTCTGGCAAAGGATATATACAAACCAAAATATAATATATGATATATATATATATAATGGCTCTATATAATAATAAATAATATATAAAATAAATAGGATCTTTGTGGAAGCAGCTGAAATTCATATATATATTTTTAAATATATATATATATCAGTATGAGACACTATTTATATCGTATATATAAAACAGCAATATATATTGTATATGAAGGGCATTATCTAAACTAGATATTTAATTATAAATTCGTTTAGGATATAAATATTCTTATATATACATTAATGATATAAAACTCTAACTGTAAATTATGTGGTGAGTTGAGGCCCACGGGCTGGAGGCCTTCTTGCATGTTCCCATCCACTCCATTGACAAAAATACAATAAACAACACACTTTTGAGTTATAGAAATGAGCAATAGCAGAGTTGAATGCATTCTGATACCTGAGAAAAAGAAACGCATAACATACAATTTGGTAGATGGTAAATATTTACATAAAATAATTTAATTGATTGGGTATGTCTGAATTTGCGTGACCCGTTATCCCAGGAGCGGCGATGCTAGGCGAAGCAAAGAAAACGGGTCGTCTCCACAGAAAACCCGCTTAGCGAGGACTTTACAAATACTCCCCCCGGCAGCTTTATGGCGAGGGCGGCTTTTGTTCGACCTGCCGGACAGGGCGCCGGGCAGGGCAGTTTGTGGGGTGCGGGCAGCGGTGTGGAGGAGCGCGAGAGCCTCGGCACGGAGAGGGGCGTGGGTGATATGGGTGGGAGGTAAACGTCTGAATCCGTGAGGTTTACGGTTAACTGAACGAGGGAGGGGATGTCCGCATCCATGCTCGCTCTTGCCCTCTTAATTGGAGTGGAATACTCGCGTCAATACACACTTGGGAGCGTGCCGTGTGAGTCCGTTAAATGACGCTGGTGATTTGCCGACGGGAGTCAGCACGCCCGAACGCTGGTTACAGCGCCGTAATTAGTCCGCTAGGGGCGTGGGTAGTTCCTGGAGCCAAGACTAAGTCGCCTTGTGAGTCCGCTAATGGCTCCGGGAACCACTCCGGGGTCACCACTTTAAGAGGTGCGAAAGAAATGAGCAGGATAAGGTTACTGCTGCTTTATATAGCGGCGGACTGACGTCACGCCGAGGAATACAATGAGAACTAGGGTGACCTGAGGTCAATAACATTTGATAATAAATACAATAAAAAAACACACTTTGAGTTACAGAAATGAGCAATAGCAGAGTTGAATACAGTCTGATACCTGATAAAAAGAAACGCATAACATACAATTTGGTAGCAGGTAAATATTTACACAAAACAATTTAATTGAGTGGGTATGTCTGAATTTGCGTGACCCATTGTTCCAGGAGCGGCGATCCTAGGAGAAGCAAAGAAAACGGGTCGTCACCGCAGAAAACCCGCTTAGCGGGGACTTTACAATACCACAACCCCTCAAGACCTTCCTTTTATGGAATCACCTTTTACCATGCAGCTTGTTCTGTCAAACTCACAGATTTCCTCCTCCCCCTCTGTATTTGTCTTAACTTGTGTTATTGTTATTTTTGTTTACTTTTAGTTGCACGCTGTCACTCCTGTAGGTCTTTTCCATAGGCTTTTGTTCTGTCGCTCTTTTTACTGCTACTTTTGTTTTACTGTATATGTTTGGTCCCATGACTGGATCTTATAAATGAATTCTATCAGTGGATCATTTACATTTGTAAGTTACAAGAACCCTTGAGCTTAAGTTTTAGTTTGTTGAGAACTTTTCCAGTAGTTAGTGATGTAAGAACATTAATCAGACTTGTTAACTGTTCGATTAGTTGTGAGGGGTAAGAGTTTTGGTAATTATACCAGTATTATATTATACACACTATACCATTGTACTGTACTATATTATACACATACCATTATACTTTATTATACTGTACACATACCATTATTATATTATTCATTGAAGAGACATTTTTGAGAACCGTTATGCATTTCAGTGCTGTACCCTCTTCTAGACCAGTCTGAAAGAAAAAAAGAAATTGTAAAAGGATGAAGAAGGGTGAGCAAAGAAAGCAAAAGATTTGTTTTTGAAAGAAAGAAAAGTTATGAGTCAGGAAAAGCAGTAGCAGGAAAAATTCTAAAGTTTATCATTAGAAGTAAAGTCACTAAACAGTGTAATCCAAGGCTAACTGATTTCCCAAGAGTATGTGGGTAAAGGCCATTGATGTTTTGTATGTGGTTAAAGTTGGATTAAGGAAAAGTATCAAATCTTTGAGGGTTGCAGAATATAAAAGTAGAATCATTGCTGTTGTTAACAATGATGACTCAGTAATAGATACTGTACTTGAAAACTGTTTTAGTTGATATTGGTTTTATTTATTTCAGCACTGTGAATGTCTCATGTTAAGCGCTCTGCTTGTAGTAAGCTTTTCTTATAAGTATTCTTTCTTTACGATGAGGAATATTACCATTCTGAGAGGAGGAGATTATATCACGTATGTGTTGTTCTTGCAATAGTAGTAACAAAGTATCAGACAAATAATTAAGTGGACTTTACAACATTAGAGGTACCAGGAAGACTCATTAAACTAGTGATGTTTCTATACTAAAATGCTAGATCTGAGAGTGAAGACTGTAGATGTGCTGGAATACTTTAAAGGTACAAATTTTTGTCCATCAAGGATCAGTGCTGAACTTTTGATGTTTATAGGAAAGGAAGAAAGTACGTAAAGAGGAGTGCAGGTAAGGGCCCCCCCTTGGAGCTGCTTTATGCAGATGACCCAGTGCTTATTGTAGAATCCAAGAAAGGTGGTGGAGGTGTTTAAAAAGGAAAAGAATTGAATGTGTAGGGAGAAGAGAGGAGAGAATTATAAAAGAAGTTTTAGCAAAACAAATATAATGGTAACAAGAAAGGAAGCAAAATACAAAGTACATTGTTGCGAGGAAGGTATTTGGGTTGAACAAATGGATAAGAGGTGAGTTCAAAACCCTGTTGTGATAGGAAAGTCCTAAAAGATATAGAGCATTTCTGTTGCCTTAGAGACACATTGGACTTTAAATCAGGAGTCAAGAGACTAGTAGGACAGAAGCTGTAGCATGGATGAAATGGGAGACAACTTGACAGCTGGTAAATAGACAATGTCCCATTAGTAGTGAGAAAAAAGTCACATAGTAAGTACATAAGACCAATATTACTTTAAGCAGCAGGATTGTGGCCACTGAGAAGGAATACAGTATGTAGGAGATTTTGAAGATATGTAGCTGGAAAGTATGGAAAGTATCAAGATACATAGCTGTAGTAAGGAGGGAAGATCACATTACAAGTGCAGAATTAATGGAAAGTTGTGGTATGATGACCTGGAAAAAAGACTGAGATTTCAAAGGTTAAGATGTTATGGACATGTGATGAGAAGGGATGAGAGCAATTAGAGAGTAGCTGCAGCGTGGATGATTTTGAGAGAGTCAGATTACTGTAATGGTAAGTAAAAATGTCCCATTTTAGGGAGAGCAAAGACCAACAGTGGTTACGTATGGGTTTGTACTACTGTATGCAGAAAAAAATGGGCACTGACAAGGGAAAAGGTGATTTTAAAATGGTGTGACTATAAAATATTAAGATTCAGGGCTGGAGTACATTGGAGAATTTTATGATGAACAAAGAATTGGTGGAAAGACATGGTATCAAAGTGCTGGATAAAACTTGAGATCTCAAAAATGAGTTAGTTTAGGCATGTGATGAGAAGAGGTGAGGTACAGTTTGTGAGGAAAGCACTTGATGTTGAAGTAGTAGTGGAGATCAAGAAATCACAGAATGGAATAGACGAAGACTTTGACTTTATGGAAGCTCAGTCAAAAAGAGCACAGTTCAGAGAAGAGTGGCAAAAACTCATTTAATGTGTATAGTCCCATAAAGGGAGAAGACTATGCAATTGATGATGATCATTGGGTCCTCTGGTACACTAACAACCTATTTTATTTACCCAAGACCTTAAGATCTGTGTTACTGTATAAACTGTTAATATTACTGTACCATCACTGTTGAGTGTAGTTTGTAGGAATACAGAAAAGCTGTCATTTCTCACATCCGTGAAATATGAGTCGTATATTTTAGTGGGCAAAATAATTTAATTTTCAATATACAAATTGTTATTTTAGTGCAAATTCCCTGCTTCCAGGTTCCCTGATTAGTTCCTCCCCAGTGGCTAATTTTATTTTCCAAAATGGCTAATGATGAATATGACCCTGTGGGAAGGTCCCTTGTACTAAATGATGCTCAGCAGAACAGAATGTCAAAGATCTTGTCTTCATTTGATTACTATTCTTGGTTAATACATCACCATTCCAGTAGTGTCATATAAGTGAAACAAGAGATTGTACAGTAATTAGAAAACTTGAAATTTAGTTGTAATTTTGTATGACAAATATGACAGGAAAATATTTAAAAGCAGTTTTATAATAATGAATTTCAGTGTACTTTCAAGGGTTCATGCTTGTAAATGTGCCTTTCCCCTAACATTTGTCATTGTTTTAAATAATGAGAATTCTGAATGTAGTGTTATGTATTGCAGGAGATGCAGTTACTAAAGCTGAGGATACCAGTCGTGCAAAACCTGTGGCATGGATCAGAGGAAATAAAAAAAACACAGGATATCTTAAGCATGTGACCAATGTTTTCAGTAGGCTAGGGTATAATCTAGCTAATGATGGTGATGACTGGGATGTCTTGTGGTCACACAACTATCCTTTTAGAGAGCTGAAGACCATGATGGTTAACCTAAAGCCCCACCAGAAGGTCAACCACTTCCCAGGATCTGGTTATATATCCAATAAGGTGAATTTAGCCATTTCGGGTCTGCCCCATGTTCCCAAAGCATTCCGAATGCCAGCTGAAAAGGACCAGTTACTGACTCATGCCAAGAAAAATCCAGAGATGATGTTTGTACAAAAGTCAAATAATCACAGGGGCATTAAGATAGAAAAGCTAGATGCTTTGGATCTTGGCATTGAAGGGACTTTTGTCCAGGAATTTATTCACAATCCAATTCTTATAGACGGACACAAATTTGATATTGGAGTTTATACGATTATCACATCAATTGAACCTTTACGAGTTTATGTATTTGAAGGAGACGTACTTTTTAGGTATGGAAAATCAAGAATCAAGTCAGTATTTTCAACAAACTTATTATTGTATGATAGTCCTTCAATGGTAGCTGTTTATTCGAGATGTGCCCAGAAGAACTCTTTCCATTTACAGCTATCTGAGGATGTATCCAGGTATCCAAGTTCAGTTAGATACTTCAGACAATTGAGATATTAGATCTAGGCGATGTAGAGCATGCAGGTTCTTGGTACATTGCTCCATTCCAGAACTACCCTGAGAGATGGTATTTTGTTTATTGTTACTGCTTGGCGCTGGTTTATTAACCTTTACTTTTCCATTATAATGAAGGGTGAAATGAATTGTCAAAGCCAGTTCACCAAAATGGGCTGAGCTGCTAGAGATTAGGAAATCAGCATAATTCAATCCTGCTTTGGACTGAGATAAGCACTTTGTAGAAAACTTGATGTCTCCTTTATGTGGCACAAGTCACAGGCACACCCATGGAAGGGGGAAAGTATAAGCCAACTTTGTTCTTTGAGAGTTGCCACTGGCTAAATGGTAATTCATGGCCACAGCATCAAAGGTTGTCTCATGGTGAGGAGCTACTGTAGTGTGAGAAGACTCAGCATTTGGACTCACCTCAACATCTAATGAGAAGGCATGTGTTGCTGCTACTAGTCCACATGCTGGTGAAAAGGAACCAGAAACATGAGGAACATTGTTATTACAGAACAATTTATTATCATGTGCTGATGGTACATTATCAGAGGCACAAGAATCTCCATATTTGTTGATACTGTAGTGCTTGAAAATATCACAAAAAGAAAAACTCTTGTAGTGATGAAATGGAGGGCTACAAGGGTCTGGCTAGGAATATATATCCTCAAGTAAGGTTCTCAAGTCATGGAGATTTTGCTCCATCTTTTGTTGGAATTGAGAATAGGAAAGGACGCTGAAACTTATTAAATTTAGAGCCCTTCTCACCTGATTTAGCTCTGCCCATGTTCTTCAGTGACACTGAGATTCTCTTTGTTGTGGAGGAAACCTCACTGTGGAACTCCTGGACTTCTGATAGCTCCTCTTGAAATTATAGAATGCCCTTTGAGAGGTCAGCCAGTCTGAATTTTTCGTAAACTTAATCTGGAGTGCATATTTGGCCCCGGCTAGCTCTACATAACAAATGGGGGTCCTTCTCAATACTGTCCATGAAACAGTAGTACTATAGCAATGTTTGCTGGGATTCCCAATACACCTGTGCTAAGACATGATCAGTAATACACAGATAAGTACTATTATTTAAAATGTTTCAGCACTTAAAGTTAACATTCCCTAAATTAGCTTGCAAAGTTACATAACTAGGATAATGATGCAGAAGTGAAACTATTTAAACCTTTTATCTATACCCTAACCAGTAATCCAATATTGGAGTAATTTTAATAGAAATTACCGTATTTCTTGGCATCAAAAGCACTCTGACCCCAAAGAAGCACCTCAATTTTGAGTAGCAAAATTTTTGGAAATAATAAATAAACATGAAAATAAGGTGGCAGTATTCACAAGTTAATGGCTTTGTTTTGGTAATCGTGCTGTACATATTCAGTTGTCTCAGTGCATTAGATTGACTTTGGCTGGTACTTCAAATGGATTATTGTAGTTTTTTCAGTCTATTTATCTTAAAAATGTGATGTTTTGTTTTGTCAAACTCATTGATTTTACTGTAATATAAAATAAGCTTTTCTGAAGTTGACATATCAGCAAAGTGAAAAACTAACACAGCAACATTTATGATTTAAATAGATGCAAATAGATGGGGATACAGCTGGTGCAGTATTTCAAGATTCAGACAGCATGAGATGTAGGCTCACACAGCAATTATTTTTTTATCTCAGACAAAGGAAAACAAAACACAACAATAGGAAATATTGGGATTATGAGGTAACATTGTATTGCAGTTTCATTAAGTTAAAAAACTTATCATGAACATGGCATCATAAATTAAATGCAATGAACATTTTCAATCTTTTAATCTTCAAAACCTGAAAATAGTTTGCACATTGTTACCAAGCATAAAATAGTCAGATGTGAAGGTTTGAAGACATTATCATAAGAATTTCCATTTTGAGTAGAATATTCTTGTTATAGCATGGTTAATCAGTAAACCATTTTAGCATACTGCAGTGCTACTTTTGTTAGGTAATAATTATTACTTAAAATTAAGTCAGGGTTGCTTAAGAAGAGCGAAAATACAAATAATGTTTTGCTTAAGAAGAACGAAAATACAGATAATGTTGAGATACAACATTTAAGTTACTACTTGTCTGTTAACTTGTCCATAATAATTGGGAATGAACATGTATGACATCATATGTTTTTTGTTTTGTAATGATAATTTGTTTTACTGTTTTAACTACAATAATTTATACACTTTATTTTACCCTTTTAACTACAATAATTTATACACTTTATTCAGAGGTTATACAGTAGTTCTTATTACTCTAACAAAGATAACCTATTGTTAAAGCCAGCTCAGGCTCTTGCTCATAGAGCAGCCTGTAAAAAGATAACCTCCTTCTGGGGTTAGGATGGGCCATGTGAAACAACTTTCAACCTCTAGGACACACTGTAAATTTCAGGAACTTATTTTGGAAAAATTTGATACTGGGCAATATAGTAGTGTAATAAGCTACTTGAAAAAAAATCATAAATTTAGCTATGGTTTTGCTTTCCAAGTGCTAGGCTAAACACTGCATCAAAGTAAACTCAATAATGCATATTTCAAGGTTATAACGACTCAAATATGCAAAAGATATGCATAAATTTAAACCCAGAGTCCATTAAGTGGTCCAAAGTATATACTTAAATGTAATCCAACATCAAGAATACAATGACTAACTGAAAAAGACATCTAGGAGCCAGCTCAGTTGTTCAGAGATTACTGCTGATTGGAAGTCCATTTACAAACTCCAAGCTGTCAAAAATATACACATACCAAGAAATGAGAAAAAAAGTGATGCAAGTATCATCAGTATGACAGCTATAATAATGAAAGCTAGAATGTTTGAATAATATGGAAAAGATTTTAATGTTTCATAATGAGGCACTACAATACCTTGTTGCATGCTCATAACAGGTGGAAAGGGAGACTTATCTAGGTTATGTCTCGAGGCAACTGCTACCACAGAAGAGGCTTCATAAAGTAATGAGTTTTTATAGTAAAACAACTTTACGATAGTTAATTTTTGTACAGTATTTTTAGCGTTCAAAAAGTTTAGTTTGTTGTTAACTATGAATATTTGATGATTTAATAATGGATATTTCTTACTAATTTATTTTATGCTGTGGTAGGTTACTAAACTCACAATTTCTATTTTTCAGATTTTGTCCTGAGAAATACCATCCATTTGATCCAGAAATACGTGATAAATATGTAGTTGGTGATGATTATTTGCCAGTCTGGAAGGTACCCTCACTTGCCAAATATTACAAAGATTTTGGGTTCGGCATGAAAGGCTCATTTGATGCTTGGCTAAGGGCAGAAGATAAAGTAAGACTGATTTTTAAAATTTAATATCTGTATTTAAAGGTGTGATCACTAAAGCATGTAAAGATCATTTTTGATTTGTGTAGTTTTTAAGTAGTTACCGGGTTTATATTTTTGATTTGTTTAGTTTTTAAGTAGTTGGTGGGTTTAGTTATTAGCTTGTCACTCTAAGCAGCATAAAAAATATCAGTTCACTATCTCACCGTAGTTAGTTTCTGAAGAAGAGTGGTAATAAAAAAGCAGTGATCAGTGATGTGATTTTAATAATTCTTGGATTTTTAGTTTAAACTACAATAGTTGGTTTTGCATGATAGTCCTGTCATCTTAACATACAGTAGGTTGTAAGGCAGGGGGCCAACATCCTGCATATGTCTTGGTTACCCTCAAAAGAAGATGCCTGGGTATGGTGAGGGGGGGTGGGGATTCTGGAAACACTTGAATGTGTTCCAGGGTTTAAATCCACAAATATGGTTTTTAACATATTTTGTTGATGTTAAGTGCATGGATCTTTAACTTGTGGTATATTCCTTCTCGTAACACCTAAGATACCGAGGGCAGGTTGGAGTTCATATAATTGTAGCTGATAGTTTTGGGACCTGAGACATGTTAACATGTTTATGGTCCCACCAGACAAAAAATCCATTTAGTTGGCCTCTGTGAAGTAGTAATTTCTTCAGTCTAGTTACTGCTGTCCCAAACTAATGATCATCCTTGGCAACATCAAAGTGTGAGATGCTGATTATCACATATGGCTTTCTTTAAGTTTTTAACTAGATAGCATTTTCATATATGACAAGAGGTCTTTGTGATATAATGATAATGCAAGAGGCAAAAATATCTTTTCTCTATGGGTTTTTAAAGTATAGTTTTAACAATACAAAATGATGTAACTTTCAAGGGCTACCTCCCTGATAGGCGAGTTTGCATTCAAGCAAAAGATTGCATTGTTGCTCAGATGACTATCTAGTACACCTGTTCTCTACCATGTTTGTTTTGAGTGTTTTAGCTCTTATTAGAATTTTCCTTGCTGCCATTGTGTATAGGCACTTGTTGGCATTTTATGGCTGTTTGCTGCCATCATGGTAATGTACATATATTTTTTCTAGGATGCCTTACAATGGAATCAAGGCTAAGAACGTCAGGTTCCTTAGGAATGATTACTGTGGTAGCAGGATGTTAATTTTTTAGGAGATACACACTGCCCCAGCTGCAGTGGTATAAAGTGTAATTTTGAGAATAATGTGAGGAAGTAGGGATTTTTGAATGACTTTCTGCTTAAGTTCGTTGGTATAGGAAGAGGAGAGAAGCAGATAGATTGCGAAAGCAACTAGTTAGGTCAGGTCACCAACCTATCATTCCTCCCCTTTCCCCAGGTCCTTCATCTGTATTTATTCTTATTCGGTCTAGGCTTTTCTTTTGCCAATTCTTTAGTTAATGCTTAGACTTCCATGTTAGCTCCGCCTTCTGCTCCCCTTTCAGTTCAGGAAAAGCTTATTGAGAAGTTAGAATTTGTTAGGGAACCATTCTGGGTCCCCCCCATAGTGTACAATCATTTTGCGTTTCCCTGTAAGAGGTAAAGGGTCGGTGCCCTTGCCCATCTGTAGCCCGAGCCTAGGACTGCTCTGCAACAGTTGTAAGAGTCCGCTGCCAGGGAACTGGGTCGGTTCTCAGGCGATGTGGTTCTGTGCCCTCCAACACCACCTGCCTCTCCATTTTTCAGTGCTCTGAGTCTTTTTTAGTGTGTTAGCCAAAAGGTTGTTTCCCACTGCTTTGGGAAACTTTAATCTACGCAACTTATGCAAGTTCTACCGTCATTAGCACTTAGTACTGTATAAGGTTGTTAGCACCGAAAGGACTAATTATACTGTATAGGATAGACAGTGTTGTGATATACTGTGTCTAGTGAGTTGTATTTTTCTGATGTGATGTCGACTTAGTCGATTGTTAAACCATTCTCTTCATCAATTGCTCATTCTAAATCCTTGTCTGCAAGCCTATTCTTCTTTCTCCGTCGAAAGGCACTTGTTCGTTCTTTACATGCTTTTTCTTTGGCTATCAACGAATCTCTTACTTATGCTTCAATTACTGTTTCTTTTCCTACCATGGTTACAGTATTTCTATTGTTTACAAGCTAGATATCATTTTAGCTACTTAGTTTGCTATGGATGTGTTGCATGGGAATACTCTCAAGTCTGTTGACTCGCTCTCAGATGAGGCGAGAGAGTGGTCGCAATTCCTCTTCCCCCGTCTCTCAATATTTCCCGTTTTCTTTTGCTTAACTGACTTGTGTTGACACAGCTGAGTCTCTTTAGTGTGTGTTTCCTTGTTTCCCTTACATCTGGTCACGGATGTATTACGGGTACTCTGCTGCTGCCTTTTGCCGATAGCTGTCACCTCCTGTCACCAGCTGTCGCCTCCTGTCCTCTCTGGCAGAAGAAGGGTTTGAATCAGAGGAATTGCCTTCTGTTCATCTGTGTTTAGTGAAGTGTTACACTTCGCTTTATCCTCATTTAGTGGAGGAAAGAGGCCATGTAGAGACAGGTCTCCATTTCCTTCAAGTATTTTGGCCAGGCTCTCTCCTTCAGTTAGTGTGTGTTTCGTAAGTTTTGTCGTACTCTGGTGCACAAAGCTTCTTGTAAATCTGTAACCCAGGGGTGCTGGTCCAGCCTAGCTAGCCAAGCTATCTAGGTCAGCCAGGATACCTGTACTACCAGTATGGGATCCTTGGCTTGTAGGGGTCCAGGGAAGTAAAGACCCGTGTGGTTCTGATATTCAGACTTATTAAGGGTTTCTTTTGTGTAGAAGTCCATCTTCTAGCAAGGTTTTGGCATGATCATGGATAACCCTTGCCCACATTTTCTTGAGCGAGTACGCCTCCCATGACCGTGGGTTTGTTGTCAACTTGTTCACCTGGCGGAGGCCTTGCCTGTACTAGATGGGACAAGGGTGCCAGGGACCATCCCCCTTTGTTGCTTTGGAGGTTCCGAAGGACGAGCTGGTTAAGCATTGGGGCTAGGTTAGAGTTATAATATTTAGTAGGATTCCCCTTGCGTTTAATAACCTCCTTCAGTCTCTTGGGCACAGATAAGGCGAGATTATATAAAGTTTCCTTAGAGATGTTTTGCCAAGATGCACGGATTTCCTTCTCCAGTTGCGGGATGGATGACACATCTTTCCCTTGAAGATCTCACTTGACGATCTCCCACAAGTTCTGTATGGGGCTTATATTGGGGGTATTCCCTGCCCAGTCATTAATATGCTTGAACTTGACAGTCTCAAACCACTGAGTAACAGATTTAGCTGTGTGGGCCCTGGCTCCATCCTGCTGAAAAACCGTAGTGTTTGTATCCTCAGACACATCAGGCAAAATGTCACACATTAATTCCAGATAATTATACTGGTTAACTTTTTCGTTTGGTTCGAACACACGAAGCTTTGACACACCATAGCCTGTAAAAGCACCCCAAACCACAGGGGAGTCTGGGTGCTTAACAGTCCCTTCCGGATACCGAGGGTCAAGAGCGTCACTTCCAGCCTTGCGATAAACATTTCTTCCCCTATTACAAGTCACCGTAGACGTTGATTCATCAGACCAGACCAAGCTCATCCATTGAGCCTCATCCCACACACTGTATTTCTTTGTAAATTGGACCCTTTTGTGTAACCAAGTTCACTGATACAGCGGTTCATGGTACGAACTGAGACCTCGCTAAACAATTGTGGATTGGTTTCTTTCAATTTTCTTGCTGTCAGGCGTGGGTTACTTTCTAATTGACACTTGAGAACAGTCAAACTTCGATCAGAAGTCTTCTTCAGCATACCAGAGCGGTTTTTTTGAGACAGCACCTCATTGTTGCCACCTTTGTTAAATCTGGCAACCCAGCGTTGAATTGAATGTCTTTCTCACACCCAGCTGATCCGATATCTGCTTTGTTGTAAGGCCAGATTGCTGCAGTGCACATATCTGTGCTATCATCTGTTGACTCAAATAACTCTCTTTGCCCATATTAAGGTCACAGGGGGCAATAAAGAGATACGTGGTAGGCAAAAATTGCGGTGGGAGCGTGGACGAGACTGAGAGCTCTCACCTTGTCGAGTGTCTGAGCTCCTCCCCTTTCCCTACTCGCTGTAAGTGGCCTAATGCCATGACGAAATTACTTCTCAAATTTTCCGTTCCTTCAGAATTCGACAAGAGATTAGGCCACTTGATGTTAAGCGGCCTAATATCTTGTCAAGTACTGTACTTGTATGTATTGGTCTTAGAATCGAATGGGTTATGCACCTAAGTGTGGAACAAACCCATAGGGGTTTTAGACAGGCCTCCTATGGGAGGGGTGTCTCGTCAGCACCTTGAGTTGTCATGAGGGTCCTATACACCAGGATCCAGATACCAAGGTGCAGAGGCTGCTGTTTCTAGAGGCAATCGAGCCTGGTTGTAAGCTGGATGGCCTTTGGGAAGCACTTGGGCATTATCTGGAGTTGTTTCCCTGCTACTGAGAGAGCTTAGGCTCTCCCCAGGTTGCCTTGGTCATGACTTACTAGTGGTGTTTTGAGCCATATGATTTCACCAGTATCTGTACAGGGAATTCACATAGGACCAATACAGATTAAGGACTTTCTACCTTCACCCCTGACTTATTGAAAGGAGAAAAATCTATCTCAGTCAGTGCCAAACTGATACCACAAGTAAACTTGAGTCTCTCTCTCTCTCTCTCTCTCTTGTGCAAAAACAATGGATACTCTCTCTCTGTCACATGCGAAGTCAATGGATAACCTGAAGGAGGAGACTATATTCAAAATGCTTTTGTTTTGAAGGGTAGTCTTTGTCGACTACTTGGTCCACCAGACAACTTCCTGTGTGCCATTTTTGCGTTGTGGGGGTGGGGGGGAGGATGAGATACAGTGTTGACTAGAGTCCCTGGGAAAAATTTTGGAACTGAGAAGTGATCTGGCTCTGGTACCTGGGCTGGAATGCAAAGTGGAGTGCAGAATGACAGGTGGGTAGGGCTTTCTCTTGCCTGTTGGTAGTTGACTACTGTATTGTTAATAACTTTGAGTGGCAGTTTCAGCTTGCATTTGCAAGCTAAATCCTGTGTAAAGAACTTCAGGTTTGTATGCTAGGAAAAATACAAATTACTTTTAAAATTTGCTATTTTTGTTTATCACCTTTGAGTGGCTGATAGAGTTGTGTCATGACTATATCAGAGACGTTTCATTCTCACTCTGGCTGCTTGTGTGTGTGTGTGTGTGTGTGTATACATACACGTATCCCATTGAAGTAAACTGCATTACGCACTTGCTGTTCCTTTGCTTGCCTTTCTGTTTCTCTCTCTGGGTTATTCTTTATTGCTACTTATATGGTATGGCATAGGAAAATTTACAAACCCTTACTCATGTAAAACACATCACAATCTACTTCAGCTTAGGCAATCATATATCATCGGTTGAAACCTAGGGTAAACAAGTAATGCAGTATGTTTACTGAGAAACACAGTTACACTAAAGTAGACCCCCACTTTTTCGTGGGGATAGGTTCCAGAACCCACCACAGAAATGCAAAATCTGCAGAAATGCAAAATCCCTTCAAAAACTCTTAACTGCATATAGCTGCCAAATACACTGTACCCCTTAAACTGAAACACTTATAACTGCCTGTTTTAGCAGTTCACTGCCTAATTTGAGGTACAAAGTATTTTTGTTTGTACTGTCAAGCTGGGCGATGAACTGTTAAAATAGGTAGTTGCATGAAGTGTTTATGAAATATATATACAGTACTTATGAGTAACAGTTGTAGGAGGGTAATGTAAGATAACTTTGGGTGTTCTGGGATGATTGTTGGGGGTGTATTATTATTTGAAATAACATTAAATTGTTATAGTATGACAATTTAAGGTATATTTTTGTTTGAACTATAATTTAATAATTCAAACAAAAATATACCTTAAATTGTCATACTATAACAATTTAATGTTATTTCAAATAATAATACACCCCTAACCATCATCCCAGAACACCCAAAGTTATCTTACATTACCCTCCTACAACTGTTACTCATAAGTACTGTATATATACCCATAAACACTTACAACTACCTATTTTAACAGTTCATCGCCCAGCTTGACAGTACAAACAAAAATACTTTGTACCTCAAACTATCATCCCTAACACCCCAACATCATTTCAAAGTCATCTTACAACACTACTTACCCGCCTTCAACTGTTACTCCTAAGTATCCCCTATAAATCAGACGCACATTTTCTTTTGCCTGGCATAACTGCTTATCGTCTACTGTACTGCACATAATGTACATACATCTAACTGATATTTTGCTGTGTTGTAAGATGATTTTGAAATATTTACTCTACAGTAAGTATTTTAGAATAGTACTACTGTATGGAGTATATCTAAAATATGTGGGTAGTTTAGAACGATGGGACAGGTTGCTCCAAATAGAATGCTAGGTTTGTTACATCATGTTAGTATTTTCGTGATTATGTACAAATACATTTACGATAAAAAAAATGATTTCCTACAGTAAGCTCTTGGTTTATGTTGTACTTGACCTAGTCATTTCCTCTCTCTCTCTCTCTCTCTCTCTCTCTCTCTCTCTCTCTCTCTCTCTCTCTCTCTCTCTCTCTCTCTCTCAGTATACATATCCTTTCTCTCTCTCTCAGTATACATATCCTTTAATGAGAAAACACAGTAAAGTATCAGTAAAATTTTATTTCACTTACAGAATCCATTTATACTGTGTTTATTATCACCTTAAAAATATTAAAAATCAGATTTTCATACGTAGGTAACTCAAAACCACCAGTAGCAAGTTCTCTCTCTCTCTCTCTCTCTCTCTCTCTTTAATGAAAAAATACAGTAATTAATGAACACACAGTATCATCTCTCTCTCTCTGTATACATGTCCTTTAATGAAAAAATACAGTAATTAATGAACACACAGTATTACTCTACGAAAAAAAGCAAATTAGGTAGTGATCATTTTAAAGGTACGGTCCCTAGAAAAATTTGTGAATTGGTGAAAGTTCCCATGTAAAATTGAAAGATATGTTCCACAAAAATCTGCGACAAAGTGAAGCACATAAAAGTGGGGGTCTGCTGTATACTGTAGTATATACAGTCAAACCTTGGATGTCGTATACCCTTGTTTTCATACAATTCGATGTTCATCAACTTTTTTTGTTGAAATCTTGTCCCTGGTTTCATACATCTGCTTGGATATCGTACAACTGGAAATACTCCCAGGCCCACCACCTGACTCAGCCACTCATTGAGCGCCCAAACCCAGTCTGCTTTTATTGAAATGCAAAAAGTTGTAATTATAGCATGGAAAATATGAAAACATTAATGACAAAGTAATGTCATGTTAATCTATGAAGATATTCAAAATATGAAAACATGAATGACAAAGTAATGTCATGTTAATCTGTGAAGCTATACAAAACAAATAAATATACATGTTACATATGCATAAAAAATCTCTCTCTCTTATCTCAGAGAGAGAGACTTCTTTTACCCTGGAGAAAGAAACAGTCTTGCCCTGGTAATAAATTGGTTTTCTCCCCTCTGTTGGCACAGCTCCCTAAACCGGTTTTCTCACCTCGTTAAAGCATCTGCCAGCCCTCCTATAAAGAAGATGAGAGAGACAATTTAATTCAAGAAAGAACTGGTAGCAAAGTTTGAAAGTTTTCCGAGGGTTCTAATTATGAGGGGGGATGGTCAGGGAGTCTTGATACCCGAGTCTTTATGGAGGGGGATTCCCCTTCCAAACAATAACTTCTCCTCCTCCCTCTCCCCTCCTCGCCGTCTTCCATACACCATCAGTCGTCTTCAATAAAAGTAAAAGTGACGTTAAATGTCACATATCCATTTCATTAGTAATTTTTTTTTTATTTTATTTCTCATTGTTTCATGTATATTTATTCTCTATAAATTGTATTTTTTGTTAATATTTTTTGGTGTCTGGAATGGATTAATTGGACTTACATTATTCCTTATGGGAATTATTGCTTCTATTTTTGTACGATTTGGACTTCATCAGACTTTCTGGAACGGATTACTTACGAAATCTGAGATTCCACTGTACATGCATGCAGTTACACTATTCAACTAAACATGACACTTTCACTTTTAGAAATCACTTTTCAAGCAATAATTTAACAATTTACACCAAGTATATACTGAAGTTAGAATTTTTAACATGAAAAAACTACACATACTTTACATGCAAAATTACAAAAGTAAAATTTTTTCTATTTTTTTTGCTGGACTCAGATAAGTTGTTTCCCCTTAAGGTGAAGTGCCACTTATATTTCCTCTGTTAGTAGCAGGATGTGAATGGAAACATGTTTTCCAGTGCACTTAAAGAGGAAATTTTATTTAATGAGAGTGAGATGTTGAAATTTCTCAAAGGACTGGTCTTCTTCATGAAGCATAAAGTTATTTTATTCTATATTTTATGAGTATTTTCACTATACCAGTGGTTTTCAACCTTTTTCATGCTGTGACCCCTTTTGAGCAACTCAGTGTGACCACTGACTCCCTTTAAAATTCTTGATTCAATAATATGTAGGGTTACCATATTTTCATCAACCAAAGACAGTACAAAAGTAATGTACTGTATATTCACTATGACGGTTCCCAAACCTATCTACTGTACACATTTTTATCTATTCCTCCTTTCAAATCTGTTAGACATTTTTTCATCTGACAGGTCACAAGTTTATCTGAAAACACGATTTTTTCCTATTCATTTCTGCTTCCAAATCTGTTAGGCCTTTTTGCTCTGACAGGTCCAAAGTCTGTCTGCAAACACGATTTTTCACTGTTAATTTGCTGTATACACATTCCCACTGAACATTGTAACATTGTTGGGTGACTGACTGCTTGTCCTGAACATTCTGGGACATTTTTCTGACTGACTGCAATGCCTAGGACAAGGCCTCAAATGCGGGGCAAGTCCTGGCCAAACCGAGACGTATGGTAACCCTAATCTATGTAATGTCTTAGTACAAAAATAGCACTGCATTGTGATAAAATTGCTGCTTGCATTAAAAAGATATTATTATAACTATTTCTGTTAAATAAGTTAAATTATAGATTGTTTTGGCCCGATGATCGGGTGTTGCTTCGTGTAACAGCGTGAAGTTAAAAAAAGCTTAAACATAATAAGCCCTTGCTCAAGAATGATCTTGCGACACCCAGAAAAAGGCTGGCAACCCCTAATTTGAAAATCTTTGTATGATACAGTAGCAGGGTATTTACACAAAGTTTTAATGAGCGAGTGTGTATGTGGGTAGTGTCAATTTTTATGAGTATATGCTTGTAATTTAATTTTGTAGAAAATACGTGTTTTTGTATGCAATTGATTCCCATTAGTTTTTTTATTGCTAACAAATGTAATGCAAGCAGACTAGAATAATTGCGTCTCAGCTAACATTCCCTTAGTAACAGTCAACATTAGTAAAGTAACGTCTGTGTTTGTTTGTCTTTGTTATACAGGCAGTCCCCGGTTTATGGCGTGGTTCCGTTTTTACTCTGTCGTAAACCGAAAATTGTCGCAAACCGAAAAATCATCAAAAATCCAAAGAAAACCTTACTTTTAATGCTTTGAGTGTATTGAAAATTATGTAAACTGCATTTTTATTGAGTTTTTCATTAAAAGAACCTCAAATTTTGATTATTCTGCCGTTTTGGAGACATATTTCTTCCGTCGGATCGGCATACAACGTGTCGTAACCCTGGAACATGCGTCGTAAACCGGGAAATAATTTCTAATGACTATATTTGAAAAGCGTCGTAACCTCGGAACGTCGTAAGCTGGACCTGTCGTAAACTGGGGACTGCCTGTAGTATCATAAATTGCTGTAAGTATGAAATGAAGTTAAAAACAGAGAATGTAATTATTATTTCAGGAGTAGCCCAGCCATTTGATAGTGGGTTAGATTTCAATTTCAGCTGCTTTATAGTAAAAATAGATTCAAAATTAGTTTATCTTAAATTTTGGTCATAGAATATATAGTATTTTAAAAGGTGAAACCAAGTTGGTACAGTTGCTATGCACATTCAGTAACTATTTGAATATCAGATAATAGGATTAGATTATGCCCAAGTAATGTAATTCTTATTTTTGGCTCATTTTCTTTTTTTTTTTTACAGGATCCAGACGTTGTGTGGAATGCTGTAAAAGATGCCATTCGTAATGCGTTTTATAGTAAGGAGTCATCTCTGATACAAGCAACTTCCCATTATCCGTCTCCATCAAATTTCTTTGAAATGATGCGCTTTGATTTTGTCATAGATGATCAGCTGAAAGTTCATCTGATGGAGGCAAATATGTCACCCAATTTATCTTCATCTCATTTTAAAGAAAATAGATTGTTGTATGAACAGGTGCTTTTTAACCTGCTCACTTTAGTAGGAATTGGTCGCATTGTTCATTCTAGTAATTTGCTGCCTCAGTCCAAAGATGAAGCTGAAATGCAAGCAGCTTCTAAAGATTTAGTTGTTTTTGCTGATCACTGTCTCACAAGCTGTGTAGATGTTAAAGCTTGTAACAAAGTTGAATGTCAGTTGTGCCTTCCCTGCCTCTCGAAAGACCAGTTGTCCATCTTAACCCATGCATATATGGAACACAAATACCGAGGGGAATGTAGACGAGTTGTGCCCCAGCCTGTAAATCCAGACCATGCCTATGATCCAGCAAATATGAGCGGTCTAACTCCAGACAACACATTTCTGACAGAGTGGTTTCGTGGGAAATGCCTCATGGATAAAACTTTCTGTTCTTGAAAGTAAGCTGTTAAAGTTTATCATTGATGGTAACAGGCATATACTAGCAGAGGAATTAGTTAGATATTACTAAAAGCACATTTCATTAATATTACTGTATTTGGTATTCAGATGCATAAGTATTTTTTTACAAATAATTTTGATCAAGAAAAAAATCTTTAAAAAAAATCAAATAGTCAGAGATGTGGTGGAAATAACTCTATCACTGTATATTGTTTATTTTTTTGTAAAAATATTGTCGTTCTTTTTATAAGTTTTATGTTTTGTACTTTTGATGAAGTACTCTTGACCTATTACCCTTCCCTTTTTATGGTGAAATGTTGATGCATTTTACTCGACAATAAATTTGATACACAAATGCTCCAGTTTTTCTGTTCTTCCACTGTTTCAACTGCCGTATCAAACTTTGAAACTGATCTGTCATTGTGATTTTCCTTCCTAAGTCAGCTCATGACTATCATTTTGTTTCATTATTAATGACTAAATGAAATGAGAATGTTTCCAGTTACTGGAGCACTCAGATATATAAAATTATACAATAGATACACATTGTTGTGGGAATACATATTGAATGCACATCTGTTTTACTTTTTTCAAATGATGCTGAAGAAAATATTGGTTGTTATCATACATCAGCAACTTGCCATGAATAAGAAATCTCAAGAATATCTTACTACATTAAAGCCCCTGTTATTGAGTTGCCTTTGGTCCTATATAAATTTTGCAGCTATTGAACATCCCTGACATTGTATTATTGGAAATTTTGGTTAAAAGCAGTTACATGTGCAACTGCTTTCATTCCTTTTACTGTACCTCCGTTCATATTCTCTTTCTTCCATCTTACTGCCGACCCTCTCCTAACAATTGATTCATAGTGCAACTGCAAGGTTTTCCTCCTGTTACACCTTTGTAACCTTTTCACTGTCACTTTCCGTTTCAGCGATGAATGGCCTTAGTTGCCCCAGTGCTTGGCATGTATGCTTAAAATCTATAAATCTATATGTATACCTGCCTATATGGTTATGTGGATTATGATTTTTTTTTGCCCCTAAAATATTTGCTTCTTGAGAATAGTGAGGCAAAATTAATTTTGAAATGATAAATTCACTCTATTTCCAAGATTTAAAAATATTCACTTAGGAGGCATGAGAACACATAGGCAGTTTGTGCAAGGCATATGCCGTTCAGCATACAGTAATCTTAGAAGCTTAAGTATTTACCATGTTTTATGTCAGTTTCTAGTGATACCATCTGGAGCAGTATCCTAGCAACTTTGGATCAATGTGTTGTGAATTATGAAATATGTATATTGTGTGATTATATAAAGTGTTTAAAGGGTTGTGAACCCATACATAGTGCAAGTGTTTAGTGTGGCTTCCAAGTTTAAGAAATGAAGCTAGATACTGTGAAGCAATGAAGTAGAAGATACTAATTGCATTGGCGAGGCACTCAGACTTATTTAATCAATGGTGCTTATTGTTCTCAAGGAGAAAGATACAGTACTGTTATTACTGTACTGGTATCGGAACTTGCTCTTTCTGTTTACCAAGAGGATCACAACAAAGATTTGAGACCCAGTCAAAGAGATGGAGAGGGTCCTATTCATCTGACCTCTGGACATTAACCAGGGGAAATTAGAGCTTATCCACCCAGATGATAACATCAGAGGTCTTATTGCTGTTCCTCCATCTCAAGGGTCAAGCTTGAACACCAGACTACAAGGATTGACTGGTATGAGGACTTTGAACACCAGGGGAAACTGCAAGTGCCAAGGAGGAAGCTGCCAAGATGAACATGGAAATCCTGAAACAACAGATTTATGATGGTGGTTACAGCATCAAGCAAGCCTTGAGCAGGGATATGATGGTCTTCTTCTGAAAGATTATGCCTTAAAACTGTGTTGCCTGGGAATGAAATACTGTACCAGGGTTCAAGGCTGGTAAGGATTTTATCACTTGCACAATTTTTGCAGTGGTTGAGATCTAAAGCTAATACAGTAGTTCTTTTACTTCACTATTCAGAGAATCTTATGCCATTGAATGGATTCACTATGAAGCAGCTTTGAAGTCCTGTTTGATGGCGTGATTTGACAGCCATCACTATACTGGTTGCTGGGTTATCTTTTGCAAGCCCAAGAATGTCCTGTCAGATTGAATAACATTCCAAATTGGTCTCCTTCCCTCAACGAGAATGCTTTGAATTATTCCAAGGTTGTGCACGCTTAATATGGGAACAACGAGGTGGTTTTTCTTCCCAGTACCACCTCTCTTATCAAGTCTGTGGATTAGGGATCATCACAACATTTAATACTTAATGTCAGTGACACACCTTGAAGACCCTAGTCCAGTTTCTTGATGCTATTCTTTGTAGAACAGTGGATGATTATTTGGAGAAACTTAAATGTCCATACAGTAGTGAAATCGGTTGGTATCTGGGGTAAAGTACAGCCTTCTACATTGAACGGCATCCAGAAGATACAGCCTGAGTGCATCCTTGACATCATGGGGATCCTTTCTGTTGAGAGCATTTGTCAAGACATTGTGAGGCTGTCATGTGGATCTGGGTTTGACAAGGTGGATGAAGCTTAAGCTTCTTGGCAAGGAGTTAATGACACTCGAGCAGAGCAGGCAGTATAGTGTGATGTAGCCTTAGAAGAGTAGGCAGGAGCCTGTAAGGTGTTAAACTTCAGGGTTTAAGGATGCCATTAATTTCAAGAGGCATATCAATTCGAAACATACAGGAGTGGTGCTACAATATTTTTTGTTTATACAGCCCTAAAAGTATTCAGTGACATATTTGGGGGGAACAAATGTGCTCAGCAGATGACTGTTATTGTTCTTCAAACCTCTTTATTGACTTCGCTGACAAACATCCTCTCTCCTTGACCTTTTACATCTACAATCCGTCATCATCCATATGCGCTACCTTCCTCCTCTTCTATTTTAAGCTGGCCTTTTGCCAATATGGTTTCCTGAACTTTTCCCCTCAGCTTGAATTACCTATTGACTTTGAGAGTCGGTCCCAACCCCTACTGAACAATCTGGAACTGATTTTTCTCCCTCTTGATAACAAATATGTCATCTTATTCTAAAGAGGAGATATTGTTGATGACAATATTTAGATTGAATGCAGAATATGATGAGTATCAGATATCTTTAATTTACTATTAATTATCCCTATTGCTGATGTATATTTTGTTTGAAGTCATGAGGGAAAATAGAAGGTAATCAGTCATTAAGAGCAAAGTCCAATGGGTAGACTTGTCCCTTAAAGGAATAACAGTCATGAATAATGGTAGGAATATGCAGTAATTCCAAGGCCTTGGAAGCAGATAGAAAGAAGCAGTCATTAAAAAGTTTAATCTGAGGATTCTGTACTTCCCAGGAGTAAATTTTGGAAGTAACCTGGTGGATGTTATGAGGCTGCCTGAGAGGAGGCAGAATTCTCCCTTTTAAGAATTTTAAGCCAAAAATTTTTCAGTAGGCAGAGTTATCATTTGGAATGTACAGTGATCTCTTTACCAAAAGAATTACAGACTGATATAATACTATGATATTTCCCTTTGCAATTGTTCATGGTGGAATATAATTTCATTTTTTCATACAAGCAATAAGTATTTACCTTTTGTCAGTTTGAATCTCCTTTATTGTCATTTCTTACTACAGAACTAGAGGTTTGAATGTTTAACTAAAGTTTTGAGTGAAAAGGTTTTGTTTGTCAGACTATGTGGAATATTGTGTTTCTCCTTTTGAGTGTATGAAATGATGTTGCAGGGGTTATAAAATCCTTATGTGATCATATGAGCGAATTTTACACAGTACTACCTTCATCAAAGGATCATATTCTGTCATTTTTCCCTTTAGATTCTTTTCAATGTTGAAAGCTTTTATGGTTGATGATTATACAAGTTCTTCCAATCCTTCTTTTATTAGAACTTCTTTGTGGTCTTCAGTATGTTCTTTCACCTCTCCCTATTATTGTATTTTGACCAAATCTCTGACATATCTTGTGCCCCCAAAAAATCGCATAACTTCTCCATCAATCTTTAGCAAGCCTTTGAAGTCATTTATGTCCTTATTCCATATAAACCTCCAATATGAAATCATTGTTTCAGATATTAACTAATTTATTGCCACATTTATTAATATTATTGCATCTGCAATGAGGAATGTCAAAACAGCAGTGCAATATATCATAGGTTGAATGTAATCAGAGATTATTGCATGAATCATGGACACAGAATTATTCTGTACCTCGGTCAAAAGGCTGCAATGAAAAGACTGTACAGTACACATATTGCCTATTATCTGGATGACTTCAAAATCCAATTGTATACCTTGTAGTTCTTTACACTGGAGAATGAACACTGGTTGAATAATTCAAAATAAAAGAATGGTTGTGATGTACACTCTCCTTGTTTCTAGAACACAGGTAGGTGTTTTATTTGAGAGGGTGTAGCATCTACATTTGGTAAACAATGATTGCCTTAATTTAGGTATATGACTTGCATCATTGCTAACATTTGTCTGTTCTTCTAAGCCATTTCCAGAATAATCCTGTTTTGTTTCCAGGAATTTGGCAGTGGTGTTTTCATCAGTAGCCATATCTTGGCAAGTAATTTTTATATTTGCAAGGTTTGAACAGATTCCAGTGTCTGTGCTGATAAACTTTACTTGCAGTAAATGGCCAGGCTGCACTTATTATAGGAAACTTTGTTGAAATGTTTGTAAAGACCAGGAGCCTTCTGCCACAATGAATTGTTGCCTCGTAGAGCATGTTTATTCATGTTTTCTGTCCACAAATTTAAAGCTTTCTTCATTTCCATTAAGGTTATCATGCATTATGGACATAAAATTTGCTGTCAGGAGCACGAGCACAAGCAAAACTTACAGAAATTTTCTAATTTCGTACAGAATGAACAAGTAAATAGTAACTGGGATTTACATACTGTCTTGAAACAGAATGAACTGATTATTCATTCGTTTTTTACATTGTGGCCACTTGTGCAATAATTTTTCTCTATATCCATTGGATTTAGAACTATAATTTCATGTGTATACGGGTACTGTACTTTACTGGTTTTCTGTGCTTTGGCAGGATTCATAAGTCGCTACTTTTGTACTTGAGCCATATTAATCATAGATAAGTTAAACCATACAAGTGTATAGTTAGTTAGTATACCTTAGTTTTACCAGACCACTGAGCTGATTAACAGCTCTCCTAGGGCTGGCCCGAAGGATTAGACTTATTTAAATAGAGATATCATATTGTAATGCACTCTTTAACTTACATATGAACACCATGAATGCTACACCACAACTAACCAAGTAGGTGTGATGGGATGGTTGGGAAGAGTGGACGGGGAACTGAACCACATGGATACTGTACCTGGGTCACCTGCATTTCCCTAAATTGAAGTAACATGCAAGCTTCTCATTTTTTAATTTTTAATAATGCAGTAATATACACAGCATTACAGTATTCAGTAAAACAAATGTTAAATATGAAAATATCTTACAAGAACAAAATAATTTGTATGTTATTAAAATTATTGACTGTTCTTTTAAGACATGTAGTTCAGGAATGACTGTGTAACCTTAAATAAGTGTATGCAATTATTAATAAACAGTATATATACGGTAAAAAAAGCAATTTCCAATAAAAAATGCATATTTACAAATCATTGACATCAACTATTTTTCAAGACAGTATATAGCATACAATGCTGTATTTGAGCTTTAAATGATTCATACAGCTAGGCCTAACTTAGTTACTACATATACTGTGGTAATTATTGTACACTGGCGACACTAGCGTAACTGTTTTCATGCTTGGTATCACTGTGTACAAGTTAGTTACAGTCGCACCTCAGGCGAGTGTAGTTCCCCTCTTGCAGTTCCTCTGTTGATATGTAAATTTAACGTGTGTTTATTTTGTTCTGTTATGTTTGTCATAAGTTGTTTATGTTGTATGTGTTGTATGACTAACGCTAGATATTTTGTCTGTTTATGTTATAGATCTGAGAGCCGGTATTTTGTTAAATAAAGCTTGTAGTTTGCTACCAAGTGTTTCAGTCTTATAACAATTTATTCAACAAAATACTGCGTCATGGCTAAGCTGCTTAAAGCCATGTCGACTGGACACAGATCCCAGCTCTCCTCGCGCGGCCAAGGAGTGGAAACACTGGCACCAGAACCTTTCAAAACTTCATAGAGGAGAGTGGAGAGGCCGCACCCAACAAGCTGAGGGCTCTAGTGAACTGTGTATCCCCAAGTGTGATAAAACTCATTGAAGACTGTGTTTGTATGAAGGTGCCGTTGCAAAACTAGAGAGTGTTTACGCCAAGTTACTGAACGAGATTTTTGCAAGGCATGTTTTGGCAACCCGATGACAGCGGTCAGGTGAATCCTTGATGAATTTCTGATAGAGTTACATAAACTAAGCAAGGATTGTAACTTTAAGGCAGTCACAGCTGAACAATACCGGGAGGAGATGGTACGTGATGCGTTTATTAACGGTATTGCCTCAGCATTTATTAAGTCAGCGCCTGCTGAAAACAAGTCCTTGGATCTGGAGGCGGGGTACAGTCAGGCCCGTGACGTTGGATCTTGCCCAGCGTAATGCTGATTCCTACACGTCTTACTTGCCTGTTCCTCATGCAGCTGCTTTAGTTCCAGGACAGCAAGGACAGCCTTGTGATGACCAACAACTGCAGTCAACGAAAAGAAGAGGCGGAAAGAAGATCACCTGTGGACTCGACTGTCGCTGCTGCACATTCGTCAAAGAAGAAATGCTATTTTTGTGGTAATACATTCCACATTACAGGTAGGGTAGTTGTCCTGCACGTGCTGTTACATGCAACAACTGTGGTAAGACAGGTCATTTTGCCAAAGTCTGTAGATCCAAGGCTAAGACTTTGACAGCACTAGGCTACACTGTATAACCCCACTCTGCTCACACTTGCTGCCACTTTTCCAAAGAACCTTTCACATGCAGCTACAGACATCACTGTCAATGGTCATTCACTGAAAGCATTAATTGACTCTTGCAGTTCGGATAGTTTCATAAGTGAGAAAGTGGCACAGAAACTAAAGCTGACAGTAGTTCCTGCAACCAAGGAGATTTCAATGGCATCAGCATCTTTGAATACTAGCTCCCTGGGTATGTTACGGTGACTTGGGTCATGTCAATCAGAATTATCCATGTGTTCAGCTAGGGGTTTTAAAGGATTTATGTTGTGATGTGATCTTGGGTCATGATTTTCAAAAGCAGCACAAGAGTGTAACTTTTCAGTATGGGGGAAATAAACCAAGTTTAAGGGTAACTAGTAACTGTGCCTTGGCAACAGCTGATATTGAGGAGCCTTCACTGTTTCCAGACTTGCCCCAGCAGTGTAAACCAATTGCAGTCAAATCCAGACGCTATAGTGAAGATGATCTGTTGTTTATAAGTGACCAGTTATCACGCTTGTCATCTGAAGGTATCATTGAACCAAGCATATCCCCATGGAGAGCACAGGTCGTAGTTGTAAAGATCCACTTGACAGGCACAAAAGAGACTTTGTATTGATTATTCTCAAACCATCAACCAGTACACAGAACTAGATGCATATCCCCTTCCAAGGATAGAGGACATGGTGCACAGTCTTGCAAAAGTACAAGGTGTTTTCCACATTTGACTTGAAGAGTGCATACCACCAAATTAGCATTAAAGAGAGTGAGAGAAAGTACACTGCTTTTGAGGGTGCAGGGAAATTATATCAGTTTTGCAGAGTTCCATTTGGTGTCACTAATGGAGTAACAGTATTTCAGAGAGCTATGGATAAGTTAGTTGAAGATGAGGGTCTTAAAGACACTTTCCCATATCTAGATAATATTACTGTAGCTGGATCAACTCAGGAGGAACATGATAGCAATGTTAAGAAATTTTTGGAGGTTATTCAGAAACGGAAGCTTACCCTCAATGAATCTAAATCAGTTATGTCTGTGCCTACAATCAATGTTCTTGGGTATTGTGTTGGTAATAATGTCATAAGGCCTGACCCTGACAGATTACGTCCTCTCCAGGAATTACCACCTCCCACAAATATAGGGTCTTTTAGCTGAAGAGTTCAAGGGTTGTTTGCATATTATGCTAAATGGATTCCTGGCTTCTCCGATAAAATCAACCCTTGATAAACACAAAAATTTTTCCATTGAGTGAATCAGCACTAGCTGCCTTTAACACTTTGAAAAAGCAGCTTACGGGTGCTTCTCTAAGGTCTGTGGATGAGAAAATTCCTTTTGTTGTGGAGTGTGATGCTTCAGAGGTCGCTATCTCAGCAGTATTGAACCAGGGTGGCAGGCCAGTAGCCTTCATGTCAAGAACGCTTCAGGGAAGTGAGTTGCATTATCCTGCTGTAGAAAAGGAGGCTACAGCTATTATTGAAGCGGTTCGCAAGTGGAGTCATTTCTTAGCCAGAAGACATTTTACTCTGATTACTGATCAGCGCTCTGTGATGTTCATGTTAGATAACAGAAAAAGAACCAAGATAAAAATAACAAGATACAAGAGTGGAGGCTTGAGCTGGCATCATTCAGTTATACGATACAATATCGTCCCTTAAACAGAATGTTGTGCCGGATACCTTGTCTCACTGCATACTGCTGTTCTGTTTTCCCAATGTTGAAGCTTACAGACATTCATGAGAATCTTTGTCACCCTGGGGTAACTCGGCTTTTGCATTTTGTGCGATCTAAAAACCTCCCTTTCTCAACAGATGATGTGAAAAAGGTGTGTGCTTCTTGTAAAGTCTGTGCACAGCAAAACCACGATTCCATCGTTCAGCACAAGGGGTCCTCATTAAAGCCACACAGCCGATGGAACGCCTCAGTATTGATTTCAAAAACCTTTGCCTTCCACCACAAACAATAATTACATATTTACAGTTGTTGATGAATACTCGCGTTTTCCTTTTGCATTTCCTTGTTCAAATATAAATTCAAAAACAGTAATCAAATTTCTTGAGTCTATCTTCAGTCTTTGTGGAATGCCAAGTTTCATCCATTCAGATCAAGGTTCTTCTTTCATTTCTCAAGAACTGAAGATGTACCTTTCTCAGAAGGGAGTTGCAACAAGTAAAACAACACCTTATCACCCAATAGGTAATGGTCAGGTTGAGAGGTACAACGGAATTATTTGGAAGGCTGTTTGTTTAACACTTGAATCTCATGGTTTGAAGAACCAACACTGGGAGATGGTGCTTCCCGAGGTTTTGCATTCAATAAGATCACTCTTATGCACTGCAACCAATGAGACTCCACATGAGCGTTTCTTCAGGTTCCAACGACGTTCTAGTTTCGAAAATGGATTACCAACATGGCTTTTGACCCCTGGGCAAGTGTTATTGCGGCGGCATGTTAGGTCTAGCAAACACGAACCATTAACTGATCAGGTAGAACTTGTTGATGTGAACCCAATGTACGCAAGTGTCAAATATCCAGACGGGCGTGAGTCAACTGTGTCTATCCGTGACTTAGCTCCAAGTCCTGAGAGTCCGACGACTCTTGCACACCCGGATGAGGCACCAGGAAATATAGAGACTCCGGTTCACCCACAACGCAAGATGTACAGCCTCATACTAATCATGACTCTCATTCATTCACTGAGCCCACTGAGTTAAGGAGGTCGACTCGCGTGTCAAGGCCCCCCGATCGTTACGGATGGGACTAATCTGATGTTTTTGACATGGTATCCATTTTGTTAATGTTGAATTTTTCTAGGAGGGGAGAATGTGGTAATTATTGTACACTGGCGACACTAGCGTAACTGTTTTCATGCTTGGTATCACTGTGTACAGTTAGTTACAGTCGCACCTCAGGCGAGTGTCAAGTTCCCCTCTTGCAGTTCCTCTGTTGATATGTAAATTTACGTGTGTTTATTTTGTTCTGTTATGTTTGTCATAAGTTGTTTATGTTGTATGTGTTGTATGACTAACGCTAGATATTTTGTCTGTTTATGTTATAGATCTGAGATCCCATATTTTGTTGAATAAAGCAAAAAGAAGTTTGCTTTGTCAAGTGTTTCAGTCTTATAACATATACCTTATATCATTATTCCAAAAATGGGCCGACTTTCTCTTGAACCGAACTACAGCACCTTTGTACTTGATGCAAGCATTGAAATTAAGTCTGAAATTATGATTTCCATGGGTTTATACTACAATGCTTTTCACTTGGTTTATTAGTTTATAACAGCTATAAGAAACAAATCTTTTCATGGAAGGGACACATTTTAGTTCAATTTCTTGGAAGGCAGTGGAAAAATTCTACATAAAACTATCATGCTTTCTCACATCATTGTTTAGGAAGTATAAGACAATCGTATATTTTAACTGAATGTGTGTAAATCTGTGATTACATTCAAGGGTTTTCAGTGCAGTGATCATCATTCTGGAGATGTCTGCCAAACTTAGTGCAAGTGAATGTGGTATGGTTGGTAAGGTAAGAAATAAAGATGGCAATGCTGAGTTGAATAATGGAGGACAAGGTACCAATAGCGCTGCCAAATTATTTAGGATGCTGTTCTTGTGGTGAATCAGAAAGATCAGTAAAATATGCAGCTCATTCGTAGAAATGGAGAGAACCTGTTCATATGGATCCAGGTTATAATAGGCAAGTCAGCATTGCCCTTAGATGATGATAACAAAGGCCATAGCTTTGTTTGCTGATCTGGAGAATAAAGTGGGAGGCCCACATTTCAAAAGAACTTTCGTTGAAAGTAATGGCTTTGAAAAGCGTGATGATGTTCATTGGTGAAAAATATTGGGAAAACCTGTAAGTGTTGATGAGAAGGCTGAAAAGATGTTTCCAGTGCTCTGTAACCAATGGTTTGTGGGAAACCATAAATTTTGTTTTTAAATGTGGATGAGGTACCTCCTTATAGATTAAGACAGTCACCTAGAAAGAGAAGATGGTACTTCGTTTTATGGTAATAAGAACTGTATCCCTTTGCTTAGTTTTCCAGTGTAGAAGATATGAAGGTCTGACCACTTTTGATATATCATTCAGAGAATTCAAGGGCACTGAAAAAGTTTGCATAACCTAGGAGTTCAATGCTAAAATATAGATGACGGCAGTCAGCAACCATAGCTACATATCTGAATGTTTTGCCGGAGTAATATGCAAGATGGAATGAAATTTTGAACAGATTTTTTACACATGACGCTTCTAGTCACCCCAACACCATGGAGGAATGGCCCTGTAAGGACGCCCAAATCTGAGTGTGGGGACCCTACCAAACAGGCATACTAGTGGTGAGCATTGAAAAGCAAGGTCCCTGTATGGTTGCAGTCCTGCCAGTTCTTAGCAGCGTCCCTTTGGCCCCTAGTTCAACTCCTTTCATTCGCTGTTCATTTTCAGGTTCCATCTTACTTTCAACCCCAACAATTGTTTCTTCAGTGCAACTGCAGTTTTCCACTCTCGATTTCCCTTTCAGTGCTGAATGCCTCGTAGGTTCCAGGCCTTAACCTTTGGCCTAAATTGTATATTCCACTCCATTCCATGAAGAGCATGGTCCACTTCAGCGACAATTGCCTTTACAGAATGGGGAATTTATAGATGAATACCAATGTGAAGGATGCCATTGACTATAAAATTAATGTTTTGAACAGCAGCCATTATGTAGAATGCTGCCTGGAGGAAGATAATGTTTGCATTTGTGCACTATTTTATGGACTTCCTTTCTGCCAACGGTTCAGTAAGGGAATTGCTAGGTTCAATGACGTGGATGAAGGTGATGTTAAGCTGTCTGAGTCAAACAAAGCCACAGATCAAGAAAAGTTGATGGGAATTGAGCATACAGTAGAATTATAGGTTTCAAGGAAATAATAGCCAGATAGTCCTGAGGTGTTAGGCATCAGTAGACTTTAGGGTATCCTTGCACAGTTCAAAAATACCATCAACTACATCAAGGGATTTTGCTTTTTTTTCAAGAATAAATTCTATGGAGGCAGGCAGCCTACCGGCCTTTCAGCCCTGAGTCTGAAGAAAAAAGATAAAGAATAAGGATAGAAGAGCAATGGAACTTTGCCATTGAAAAATAAAAGAGATAGATCTGCTCCTTGATGAAAGAAGGTAGAAGCTGGCAAGAAAGCACATAATTAGAGGATTACCAACTTCAGAAGATACCTGGATATAGCTACTGCAGTTTGATACTCACCACCTCAGCAACCACAAGTCACCTATAGCTATCTTCCAAGTTTCCCAGTAGGAAACTAGGTTGTTCTTGAGCTGAGGAGAAATCTGATTCTTGAGCTCAACAAGAAAAGAAGGGGATTTAGAGATGTGAGAGACGGAGGTTGATTCAATCTTACCGAGGAAACAGACAAAAGAAGCACCTCAAACAAATTTGTTCAACATATAACTTTATTAAAAAAAAAAAAGAATTCGTAGAGTCTAAAAACATATGAAGAAAAAAGTTAAAAGCCCCGAAACAACAATCCCGTAGGGGCCTAGCACCATCAGTCATGTCACGTGGTGCAATTTAGGCACTACTTGAGGTTCTTCGCAGCATCCCTTCTGTCCCTAGCTGCAACCCCTTTTCTTTTACTGTACCTCCATTCATATTCTCTTTCTCCTGTCTTACTTTCCACCCTCTACTCAGTGGCGTAGCTGGCATTCCATTAGTGGGGGACCTAGGTGGAGCCAAGATATTTTTTGGGGGGCCAAAGAAAATTACACAAAACTAATGTACCAATTCTGTGATTAGTAAAATATACTATTCTCGAATGTATATATCCGTGTGAATGAAGGAAAATAATAGTATTAGTAATTAGTAAACCTATATGTGAAATTATAGAGCTCAATATTCAATTAATTTGCAACTCCTACTATATGCAATTAAATGTATCAATACCGTAATTAAATTCCCTCAGCCTTATATTCAACACTAGCCTAATTTCTGTTATCAAGTTTTAATTTTCAACTATAGTATAATATCCTTGTCATGTAAAAATATCATAATAGTGTGTATCATCAATAATACAAAAGACATATGACCCTCCAAAATCTCTTCAAAATTTCAACCTGTCCCGTTCCCTCTTCCTCATCTCCTCTCCCTGGAAATTAAGCAGCAATAGCAAATTGCATTGCACTTATACAAAGCTGTAACTATAGTTTCAATCACTTCATACATAAGTTGATAACATTAAGTTGGATCAAATTATCATGAACAAACACGTCATTTGTGTTGAAAACCTATAAGTCCAGGGGCGTCATTTCAGATTTTTGTTTGGGGCAGTTTCAAGTTCCTGTTATCTTATTTTTGGACAACCTTAGTGAGCCTAATCAGTTGGGTTTTTTCTCATTTTGAGCTATTTTATGCGCTTTTTGAAGCCACATGAGCAAGGTATTTCAGCAAAAATTATATACTGTAAGAATGGGATTGAGTGACATACTGGCTGGGCATTGTTTGGTTTATTGGTGGTTCTTTACTGAATGAATGTAAAGAATCTTCGAAGACAGGGCAAAACAGAGGTAATGTTTCGGACATCTGTGTTTGTCAGCAGACAAACAGATGGTGATTGTGAGACATAATAAACGTACAGTGATAAAACATATATCAATGGAAAGACCAGGAAATTCCACACATGGCCAATTGCATGAGATTCGAGACAGATTAATGAATACAATACAGTAGCATAATATATGTGAAATGGCGAGACGTTTGTCATCTTCACAAACAGAAACATATATACAGTTTGATACAGAAGATTCGGTGGAACATTATGAGTACATGATTAGAATGCTTGCATGGCAATGCAAGTAGTGGTGATTGTACATAAATCGAGACAACAATGGTTAGGGAGAAACAGACGGAAATATTGTATGGTAGAGGTTGAGTTCCTTAAGAGAGAGAAAACGGGATGCTCTTGTTTTTGTCTTGTCCCCTCCGATGGATGACGAACACACACGTCACACGTGTGCTCGAAAGAGACCGCGATCAGTGTGATGTGTCTCTTACAATACTCCCCCGCTCCTGTAAGGATGGGATTGAGTGACATACTGGCTGGGCATTGTCTAGTTTATTGGTGAGGTAATGTTTTGGACATCTGTGTTTGTCGGCAGACAAATAGATGGCGATTGTAAGAGACATAATAAACGTACAGTGATAAAACATATATCAATGGAAAGGCCAAGAAATTCCACATATGGCCAATTGCATGAGATTCGAGACAGATTAATGAATACAATGCAGTAGCATAATATATGTGAAATGGCGAGATGTTTGGCGTCTTCACGAACAGAAACATACATACAGTTTGATACAGAAGATTCGGTGGAACATTATGAGTACATGATTTGAATGCTTGCATGGCAATGCAAATGGTGATTGTACATAAATCGAGACAACAATGGTTAGGGAGAAACAGACGGAAATATTGTATGGTAGAAGTTGCGTTCTTTGAGAGAGAGAAAACGGGATGCTCTTGTTTTTGTCTTGTACCCTCCGATGGATGATGAACACACGTGTGCTCGAAAGAGACCGCGATCAGTGCGATGTCTCTTACAATACTCCCCCTCCTGTAAGGACGGGATTGAGTGACATACTGGCTGGGCATTGTCTAGTTTATTGGTGGTTCCTTACTGAATGAATGTACAGAATCTTCGAAGTTGTTACTGGCTGGTGCGAGCCGCAAAAGTAGTATCTACACACAGACAGAGCAAAACAGAGGTAATGTTTCCGCGAACATCTGTGTTTGTCGGCAGACAAACAGATGGCGATTGTGAGAGACATAATAAACGTACAGTGATAAAACATAAATCAATGGAAAGGCCAGGAAATTCCACATATGGCCAATTGCATGAGATGCGAGACAGATTAATGAATACAATGCAGTAGCATAATATATGTGAAATGGCGAGACGTTTGGCATCTTCATAAACAGAAACATACATACAGTTTGATACAGAAGATTCGGTGGAACATTATGAGTACATGATTTGAATGCTTGCATGGCAATGCAAATAGTGGTGATTGTACATAAATCGAGACAACAATGGTTAGGGAGAAACAGACGGAAATATTGTATGGTAGAAGTTGCGTTCTTTGAGAGAGAGAAAACGGGATGCTGTTGTTTTTGTCTTGTCCCCTTCGATGACGAACACACACGTGTGCTCGAAAGAGACCGCGATCGGTGCGATGCATCTCTTACAATACTCCCACTACTGTTTATTTATCTCATCATCACTGGTAGCTAGTAGACAGACAAGGATCAAGAAACGTAATATTTCCGAGAAACTTCATATATTTATGATTGCACACTTAAAAAGGAAACATGACTTTTTTTTACATTTTAATGAAAATATACTTTATAAATCAGATTATAGTGCCATCGGCTGGCAGTGCCGGGCATTAATGAAAATTATGAAACAACTGCATCATTAGTGTAATGGAATTTATATTATGATTGTGAAATAAAAAGAAATAATGTTGATAATTTGAGTACCATAATGAAAATAAAATAATATAAAAGTAATAATGTTGATAATTTGAGTACCACATTCAAAATAATATAAGATTTTTGAATTACATTCCTATATAGAATTGCACCAATGGGTACCGACGGTGTCTCATGCGAGCAAAATCATTCACTAGCTCTTCCAAATCAAATGACTTAACCATATTATGTCTTTCTGTGGCCATCAACAATAAGTAAGATAGCCGGTCATCCCCAGTTGCTGTTCGCAGGTAGTTCTTTACCTGTTTTAACACACATAACACAGATCGATACGACTTGATGTGAGGACACATTTGAATTTCGGTAGGAATAATGGAAAACCAGCTGCTGTTACTTCTTGGGGCTTGGGGGGTGAGGGGGGGCAAGTTGAGGCTTGGGGGGAGATAGCCCCCTAAACGACGCCCTGCCTATAACTATAGGCTATCCATTCATTTCTCAGCTGTATGTAAATATAAAGGTATCAAGAACAAAAATAATGTCATTAGATATATAGCACAACTGTAAACAAACTAAAAATATTTTTGTATTAAGATGATAGTAGACATCGTCATGATCAGCGTCTAGTAATGACGGTACTTATTCTACAAACACCAGTGTAGTGTGGTGTTTTTAAACGTTGCGGTTAAAAGTCGCTTTCGTCCGCCGCGCGCCGTAGGACATGATCGCTAGGGCGAAAATATCTGCTTTTGACCACCAAAGGGTTCAAGTTTAGCTATAAAGGGAATTTCAACTGGTGGGGGTCGGTGGAGGAGCCAATCATCTGACTGGGGGACCCGGGCCACCCCTAGCGACGCCACTGCCTCTGCATACAGTTGATTCATAGCGCAACTGCAAGGTTTTCCACCTTTCAAACCCTCTTACTTTCAATTTCCCTATCAGCGCTGAATGACCTCACAGGTCCCAGCGCTTGGCTCTAGGCCCAAATTCTGTATTCTATTCTGTTCTGCTCCGGAACACTGAACGATGTAAATTCCCCAAGAGAAGCCAGAAAGAATTCGGACATCCAGATTACTGATTCAAGCGAGAGGTTCGTGTAAATTTTCCTCAAAAAATGATGGATAGGAGAGTTGACAGAAATACGAATACTATGTAATGTTTCTGAGATATTTAACTTTGCAAATCTATGGAATCTCCATTGAGATAAGCTCACAATGTCAGAATTAACAGATGAAGATGAACCAGTTTATGGTTGAATGTAACAAACAAAAGAGGCCTTGGAATTAAATTTAGATTAGAGCTGAATCATCAGAGTCACCTCTAGTACAGTACGGGACTAAGTTAACTGGAAAAGATCATTTACAGAGAGCAAGGAAAGGGTCGGTGAGAGAGAACAGAACCTTAAGAATCGCTGCTACAGATGGGAAATAACAAGTAAGATATCAAGGTAAATTTTCACTGTAAAGGGAAATGTAACTCATTTAATAAAGCCAACATCTGGCTTCTAATAATACGTGACTAAATAACAACCACTAGTGCCAAAACTTGACATTATTGTATTATATATATACAGTATATATATATATATATATATATATATATATATATATATATGTATGTATGTATTTTGGTAGAGATTGCACTGCAATCAGTCACGTCACGTACACAACATTACACCACATGATGTTTGTTTACACCCTTTCCTTGTCGACCAGTCAAGCTAAGCTGGGTACGATGTCTACTGAACCTTCGCTAACCTGAAAGAAGAATATTTCACTTTATATTTTCAAATTATTTTCTAAATTAGAAGTTTGTGGTCAACGAGATTTTTCTCGCTAAAAATGCTCTTTTCTTGGGCAGGCCGACAAGAACCGTTCTTTCTTTATCTTGTCTTGTTTTATATTTTCATTTGTTATTTCTCTTTTGGAGTTTACTATGTATTTCCCTATTTTTTTCATAACGTATTGGTTTTCCTGTTGGAACCCTTGGGCTTATAATGTTCTGCCTTTTCCAACTAAGATTGAAGTTTGGCGCAATAATAATAATAATAATAATAATAATAATAATAATAATAATCAGCGATATAGCTGATACTCTTGATCTCAGAGCTGCCAAATGTACCATCTATACTCTATGGGAAAATGAACAGCTTGTATTAAGTTTTATGGTTTTGTTTATTGGTTTATTTGCTTATATTACTACGTGGTGTTGTATGCGGATCGAAGTAGAACTGCAACATTGCATGTGTGGCCCACTTAGAGTAGTATCCTAATAGGCTATATTTTGTCGATAAATTAGTCAGAGACTATCATATTAATCAACCAGCAACCAAAAATTTTTATGTACATAATTGTAATAAAAGAGACTCCATATGCATTTATATATGACCATAAAATTTGAGTGAGATAATTCAAAATTAAAATCGTCTTGAATTGTTATTTTTGTAACGTTAGAGATAAGGTCTAATGCAATAATATTCTAGCATTATTGTCAGCCGATTTGCAAAGAACGTAGACTTGAAATAAGAGTACTCCGCGAATATACCAGAATAACCAACCTATTGATTCGAATAGTGATTTTGAGAGCCAGCTCATTCTCGAAGCTTCCGAATGCAGTGCCAGTGCGTACAGTGCTCATTCCACGCTGATACCTTATCTTCTGCTGTTGAAACAATCCGTTAAGTAGACGACGCTGAAGAATCGATGTCATTGTTTCCTTCAATGACTTGATAACGGTTATCTCGTGCCTGCATAGCATATTCCCAATAATGAAAATGGTAAAGTTTTGGTATCTGCAAACTGAATAAGGTTCGCAAAGAACTTTCTTGAAAGCTTACAAAAGAGGATCGGAAGCCGCCTGCCAGGACGCGCAGAAAGCATCGGAGCTCACGTCGAGTAGGATCACATCGCCCTGCCTTCGCTTCACTCCATTTATTCACGTTGCCTACATCAAACGCATAACAACATGTCTAGTTCACAGTGAGTATTAATTGTTTAATAGCCTAGCTTCTCTTTGTAATGTTTCTAGTGTTTATGTATGACATATGATTAAATTTCAAATATGATGGTACACGTTTTGGGCGATGTTCATCGTCAAGTAGGTTGCTCGTTGCACCAAACGAGTGACTGAACCGCCGGCGGCGTGGATGAGCATGCTTAGTGCTAGGGCTAGACTACCTTGACAATCCTTCGCGATAAACGACACGTTCAGACGCCCTCCCACTACTCGATTACTCAGCTGGAAGGACGAAGGGGATGGACGGTGCGTCAAGTCAGTTTCTCGCCGAATTCTTGGAGCTGTTCCGTCGTCTATCACTGTCGGCCGCAGCAATAAAATTTTGGGGTGGACCTTGACGTTAGAATTACAAGTGTACTTTGAAACTCGTCTAATCCTGACACTACAGCAGTAGGATTGGCGGCTTTGACCAGCTGCATGGCCACAGGCTCTCTTACATCACCCTCGCACGCTTTGGTCATTGCTGAATGAACAAACACGCCCAATGGTGGGTGGGGTTATCCCACACCAGTCTACTCAGAATCGTGAGACCGAACGAACTCGGTTTATGACGAGTTGTGAAACTCCTTTAGTCCATCATATCCTTTTTGAGTAGTCTTAGCTGAGGCTTACTCACCAACCATCCCTTCACAGCAGTAGGCTAGAGGGTAATTTAAGAACTAAATTGTGTTTAGTAGTTTGAGGCTTGGCTATAGCCTAGGCTAAAGATAGGGTAGCTTACAGTATTTTGGGTATTTCAAAGCAAGAGCTCTGCATGGGCTGCTGCCCTGGAAATTGATTTTCCTTTACTTTTTGGTGTTGCTGGTGAAGGAGGGGGTGGTGTGTATTGGGTAAAATTTTATAAGTTGCCACTAACACTCCAGCCAGCTATTTTTGCATAAAAAACCCAAAATAATAGGAAATAAAAAAAAAAAACAAAAATACCAACCTAAAGTAACCTGGGGTTGTTTACTGGTTAAAATTTTGCCGTATTAGCTAAGGAAGGGAGAGGGGCTGGTATTGTAGTACAAGTTGTAATTTGAATAATTTTTTATTAATCATTTGCTCATAGTGTTTGTGGGGTTCAAAGTAACGAGAATGAAGAGCTCTTTTCGAAAATGTAGGTTAGTGTTTCAAGAGTTCTGTGTTTGGGAAATCACTGGGAGGAAGACCGGACTGTTAGCCTATGTAATAGAATGGTTCCGTGCATGCGCAAGTCACTGGGAAGCCATATGTTTAAGAAGGAATTGGCTCAGGAAACCTATTACTAAAGGAACTATACTAACCTAACACCCCATCCTAACCTAACCTAGCAGGCCATGTTACTTAGCTGGGGGCAGAACCCCCTAGTGAAGAAACCACTTTTACCAAAAGCTCCCCTATAATACTGCGCATGCTCAACAGCATTCCAGGATGGCCAGCAAACAACTTGGGTTAATTACAGGTTAATTACAGTCAACCAACAAAAAATAACAATAAATTCTTGATAAGCAACCAAAATACTATAGGGAAAATCAGTTTCCAAAGTAATACCCTGTGCGGAGCTATTACTTAGTTCTACTTTATTTTGTAATGTTGTAATGCTGGTGAGTCGTATGAATAAAGTTTTTGCTAAATGTGTACTTTAAACCATAAGAACATTATGTAGGCTTAGCTGAAAATATTTTAGGGTTAAATTTTTGAGCGCCATAGGACCTTGGTATTGTATGTCTGGGCATTTTTACTCTTGTAGTGCCATTGAACGTAGAATATGTATGGGAAAAAAATATTTGAGGCTCGTGTAGAATGACAGGAAGATTCCACAGACTTAAACTAACCTAACCATTCCTAGAATGCCATGTCCTGACCTAAACAGACCTTACCTTCCTAACCTCACCTAACCCTTTCACTGTGCAGGACTAATCTCCTCAGTCATCAAAAGGTCTCATCCATGGCGCGGGACTGATCTCAGTCATCATTCTTTTCTTGTTGGTTAGGCAGCTCATAACAGATACGCGTTTCCCTCATCATTTTAGGAAGCTTTTGTCTATATTCTAGCGACAAATGGTAACATTTGATTTCCAGCGTACAGGATAATCTCAGGACAAGGCCTAGACCTTCATTAACCATCAAAAGACCATAGATGGAGGAGGTTTTGCTGGATGATGAAGTAGTACAGAGGCTTTTACTTGGAAATGACACTGATAGTAATAGATTTGAACTATCAGATAGGTCAGACAGTGACAGACAGTAGTGAATATGGTGATGTTTAATATATCGTAGTTGTAGACAAACCTACCTTAGATAATTTCTTAACTTCAGGTGTTATGAAGATGATTATGAATCAGAAAATGACGAGGAGGAACCATTTTTTTTCGTGCACCAGAGGTGTTCAGTAAACAGAGAAAACATGATAAAATTTTGCGGATGAAAGACCATTATCATATATATTCAGTTCGTTAAATATTGGTGCTCTTAAACTTCTGTTGGAGATAAGAAATTCTCATTTTCTACAGACTGCTAAGTCTAGTTTTGAATTTTTTTTTGAGATGTTTTAGATGAAATTTTTCACAAAAAGCAAGCTTTCAAAGTTTGTAATACAGATTTTCAGACCAAATAACGAAAATGGCGTCAGAGTACTTTATTCCATGCTTTGAGAGGTATCACACTGAAATTAATCACCAATAAAAGCAAAATAATTTAGTTTTTGAATAATTACCTACATGTAACAGAAATGAAAATAACAAAGGATCAAAACATGTATAAAATGGAGAAAATTAGTGAGTTACACGATAAACGACGCTTCTTCACTAGTGCTGAAAATAGGCTCGCAACTAAAAGGTTGATGCACTGTACCCTGACCTGGCGGGGTAGGTGCTGGGCATTTTGCCCATTGTGGACCCCTAAGTACATTTTTCATCAGAAACAACGGACTAAGCATCCGTTCGGAGGTAGTGTTAGAGCCTGATCCTGTCGTTCTGCAAACTACCGAAATATATTTTTTTTAAATCTCAAAAAATAGTTCCTGATATTCAGTATTACCAAAACACTTTGCGAGGTTTGTTAGAGGAATGTAGAATGTTCGTTGAGTGGCTCCTGCATAGAGTTGGTGTACTTCAGGGCCTAATGATGCTGCCAGAAGTTCATTGTTAGTTGCATGTGATATCATAAACAACGATGCTTGCAATATTGTCACTTGCCTCTTGTTGCAACTTTATTTGAAGTTTTTTGCAGAAAGTTTTAACATAGATTTGTAAATCTATTTTGATGTTAGTTTATTCAGGATGCTATAAGGTGTTATTGGGGCCATGCCTAAAGGCAAAGTTGTGAGACATCTTGATGTTTCTTTTATTCATATTTGTAGTTAATTTTTTCCATGAAAGATTTATATACATGAATATATCAATACAGAGTCAGTGTCTGTAACGACCGAGTGGGCCGTTATGCAGGTTCTTTAACATACTCAGGACGGGCTGTCATGACTGACGGCAGATGCAACAAACAAAGGAGGAGAAAACAACAAAACAATAAAATGAGCTTAATATTAATTTATTTACAAAGTTAATTATAAGTATTTACAAGTGAGTCAGGTCTGGTAAAAGATAAAAACCATAAATACAAGAAAACCAAAAGACAGCACTAAACAAAATAAAGTTAAATAAACAAAAAGTAGCTTTAAAAAAAAAAAGGCAAAATAAACAACAGCAGGCAGAAAAAAAAATATCAAACATACGTCCTCCATCGGGCACCAAGACAGCCCTCAGCTGTGCAACAGGGACAAAACCCACCAACCAGAAACCCCGATGGAGACGTGGACAGCCTGTCATCAAAGATGAGCAGCTTGGTCACATGACTACCATGGTCACACTCCACCTCTACGACGTGCTCCAATTTGCTGCTCAAGAACTTAAACGTAGACTCCAAAACTTGCTGCTGCTGCCACTTACTCGCCTGCCCTACCAGACCCGACTGAAGCAAGAAAAAACGGCAGCTCACCGATGAAAACATCAAAACAAAAAAACTTGAAGGTAAGGAGGCAGCAATCCACAAAGGAACGAGCGGAACCAGCAGTTCCCGCAAAACCATCACTTAACGTGACACCTCCCCACCTAAAAGAAAAAAAAGATTATTTTTTTTTTTTTACACTGATGCTTCCCTCCAATGCCGTAACAACCCCGCCAGCCAAAACAGAGCCATCCTGTCACGGTCGCCATTGTAACGACCAGTTGTTCTTTAACATACTCAGGACGGGGCTGTCATGACTGACGGCAGATGCAACAAACAAAGGAGGAGAAAACAACAAAAACAATAAAATGAGCTTAATATTAATTTATTTACAAAGTTAAGTTATTTACAAGTGAGTCAGGTCTGGTAAAAGATAAAAACCATAAATACAAGAAAACCAAAAGACAGCACTAAACAAAATAAAGTTAAATAAACAAAAAGTAGCTTTAAAAAAAAAAAAAGGCAAAAATAAACAACAGCAGGCAGAAAAAAATATCAAACATACGCAATCGGGGCACCAAGACAGCCCTCAGCTGTGCAACAGGGACAAAACCCACCAACCAGAAAAACCCCGATGGAGACGCCAGGACAGCCTCACGCTGTCATCAAAGATGAGCAGCTCGTGGTCACACGACTTATTCACACTCCACCTCTGACGTGCTCCACTTAATTTTTGCTGCTCAAGAACTCGACCAACGAAAACTTTACTACTCTCGCTGCCCTACCAGACCCGACTGAAGCAAGAAAAACGGCAGCTCACCGATGAAAACATCAAAACAAAAAAACTTGAAGGTAAGGAGGCAGCAATCCACAAAGGGAACGAAATACGAACCAGCAGTTCCCGTCCAAAACGTGACAAAAAAATGATAAGGAAATTTTATCAGTACAATAAAAAATATTTTTCTAAGATAAGTAAAGTAAGACATTGTAACTATACCGTACATACAAATTTTCATTTTTAGCTACGCTTAGCCTAACTCTATTTTGTTCCTACCCAAGTACAAACCTTCGGTCTTTTCATGGGGATTTAGTTTTCGGATGTGAGCTGGAACGGCCTTTTAACTTTCAGACAAGGTCGTTAATTACCGATGGTAGGGGAAAGCCCTGCCCACTCATCGGTCTGCACTCCACTTTGCTTTCGACTGCTGTCATATGATGATGTCTCTGCGCTTCTCTGTCCGACTGCCATATACTTTTTGGTTTGTTTTTTGTTAATATATTATTGTGTTATTGTTTTTCATGTTATAAATATATACAAACCCCAGAGTCACATTAGCTCTTAGAAGAGGAAACTACTGGTTTAGGCACTGTCCTGGTAAAGATAGGCTGTGTACATATTTGTTTTTTTTTTTTTTTTTTTAGGTTGATAAATTTTTTTTGTATGTTACACCATGACAGTGTAATAAACAATCTAATCCTACTTCTCTTGTCAAGTGTTGTGGAGGCCGAGGGCCTTAGAGAGTTATTTGCCTCTCTAGGTCTCTCAGGAGAGCCAAGTGTCTTTTGAACTTGATGGTCACTCTTAGGCTTGAGGGGCTTGCTGGTATCTGCTATGACTGTGCCCAGGACAACTTGCTGGCCATGGTGTCTGCTAGCTGTAGGACTGTTCTTCTTCCAATGCTAACAAGAGGAAGAGGAAGGTTACCTTGCGCATGGATGTAACTGCTGCACGGGGTTCTCCAGAACCCTGGTGTCCTGGTACCAACCCCAGTAGCCCACCTACATGGACCACTGGTACCCCACCTACCCGGATCATTGGTACCAACCCTGGTAGCCCACCTACCCAGTCTAATGGTACTTGGCTTGGTCTCGTTAGTGGTACAGTGGTACCTCTGCTCCTGTAGGGGAGCACACTGGTGCAATCGCTATCTGGGGTTCTTTGGACCCCTGGTGTATCGGCACTGGTCCCAGTAGGCCTTTTACTCTGGCCTTTAGTACCAGCCCTGATCTCTTGCTAGCATTACTGCTGCTCCTGTTGCCGAGCACATGGGTGCAACTGCTACTCAGTGTTCTTTGGACCCCATTGTACCAGTACTGGCCCTGGTAGGCTGCCTACCCAGGCCCTCAGTACCAACCCTGGTCTCTTGCTAGCGGTACCACTGCTCCTGATGCTGAGCACATGGTGCAGCCAATGCATAGGGTTCTCTGGAATCCCAGTGTACCAGTATTGGCCCTGGTAGGCCACCTACCTTGGCTATAGGTAACATCCCTGGTCTATCACTACCGGTATATACTGTGGTATTGCCGTTTCCATTGTTGACCACACGGGTGCAACCACTACCTATGGTTCTTCAGACCCCCATTGTACTGTTAATATCCCCAGTAGCCTCCCCCCCTGGTCTTCTGTACCGGCCTCGTACCGGGTTGGCCCCAGCAGCCCGTTGATTGGGGTCGGCAAGGTACCCTGGTCTGTGGGCCCAGTCTCAGCTGCCAGTGCAAGGCAGTGAGGAAAGGTAAGCAGAGAGCATGCAGGTGCTCCATCACCCCCTCCTGCTCTTCAAGAGAATGGACCAGGGGTCCTGGGACAGTGAGCTGGCGTCTGGCTTGATCACTCGGGCAAGACAAGAGGGTGTTCCCTGCTCAGACTTCTTCCCTTGTAGAAGTCTTGGCTTCTAAGTAGATTGAAGCACGCCCACAGGATGCATCAGTGGGACTGCTCTCCATGGCCCAGTGGGACATCGTTATCGTGGGATGACGATTGCCCATGGCCTTGCTTACATGCTGGAACTTCAGTCTTCGGCAGGCAGGGCAAAGGTGTTTGTGATCTCTCACTTGTTCCCGCCTCCTCAAATTTTCATCCAGGAAACGGGAGCTGGACAGGTTTGGGGCTTGGGATTGGGAACATTCTTGTTCCCATTCCAGCCCATGACATGGGGGTTTACGTTCCTGGCCCAGTCCGCAGACTGGACAGGATGTACGCCGAATGACTTGAGAGATCGCCAGGGGCTCTGGTGAGTGTTCTTCTTCCGTGGAGTTACAGAGGCCTATTGTGGAGATCATTAGAATGATAAGTCATTTTAATGATACCAAGGAAGGGACATTATCTTTTCTTGCTCCATGCTTCCCAGGGCAAGAGAATGCTCCCTGGTCCAGCCGTTCATGCAAGACACTTCCTGTGCCTCAAGCCGACCAGAGGAAATATGTTCTCTCAGAGAGATCATTGCCATCTTTTAGGTTGACCTGGACCAGGTTCTTCTGTCCTTGTCTGTGTCTGGAACGTCTCCGTGTGGAGGGAGTCTCCCCTTTGCAAGTGGAGGCAACGGCGCCCCAATTGACTGCCTGAGCAGCATTCCAGTTAGTCTCGTAGATTGATCTTTGGGTCCATCATTGGCCAAGACTGTTACTCTTGGAGGTAGTAGTAATATCTAACTCCTCCACTAGACAACAAATTATGGGGGGGGCCAGGGAGAGACTGCTGCTTCAAACTTCTAGGTCTGTCCTGAGTTGGCTGTGACGCGCGAGGGCAGACTGGTTCTGGGTTCCTCTCCCCCTTCTTTGCTAGAGGGAGTGGGAGGCAGTAGTGGACAGGCTTCAGCTCATTTACCAGGTAGTGGCCAAGACCTTTAGGACTTAGCTTGATACTGCAGCTTGACCTTAAGGTCAGGCTGGCCTTACCCCTTTGGTCAGAGAAAGACCCAGACTTACTTGACTCCTCGTAGAGGAACTCAGACTTCTTCTACCCTGGTAGAAGATGGAGGACGCCGGGAGTGTGGCATTTCTTACTGATTGCTGCCGATGGGGGTGGGTGCCTGTCGAGCAGTTGGGCAAGCTTGGCAGTGACATGAAGCGGAAGCATGGTAACGGGTGCCTGTCAGATACGGCTCTGCTACCTTAGAGTCTTCATTATCCCTCACCCTCTTACCAGTCCGGTTCCAAATGCTCATTCCTGGCTTATGGAAGGGCCACCTCCTGTGGGAAGAGGAGAACAAGATCCTCTCGGAAGGTGCTGTGGGAGTCTTCTACTCTTCTTCCCACTGAATGGGTTTGTTCACCAGAAATGGACCTTGATAGAACAATCTTGTTTTGTTCTCGATTCCATGAGAGAGGGCAACGTTTTGCTTTCGGGGATTTAAGGGATGTGTATGTTCAGTTCTTACCCATTGGTTCTTCCACAAATATCTCCTCTTTACCCTTGAGGGGGGGATGGTATTCTAGTTCAAGGTCCTGGTTTCGGACTTGTAACTGCTCCCCCAAGGGTTAACTCGTGTGTTAATTTTTTATCTCTACTCGAGCTCGGTTGCGCTGGAATGTCTACTGATGTACCAGTGCAATTGGCTGATCATGGTGAGCTCATTGCCACAGTCATTAGGACAGAGATTGACTTGGTGTGTTTTTGTCATGACTTAAGTATAGTTATCAACTTCAGGAAGCCAGATCTCACTCGCAAGCAGAGGGTAAAGTATCTGAACATGCTGATAGGCACAGTAGCAGCGAGGGTCCTCCCTTTGGATTATCGTATCGGCAAGATCAGAGAGGCAGCACAGAAGTAACTATCTCTGCAGGAACAACCTGCTCGGCAATGACACATCATTCTGGTTCACCTGCACCATCGTAGATTTGGGCCCATGGGCGCCTTCACCTCCGCGCCCTTTAGAGGAGGATGAAGGGGATGGGTCTCCAGTGAGTGACCTGCCTTTCTCTTGTCTTCCTCTGTTGGAGGAAGTAAGAAGAGAGCTAGCTTGGTAGCTAGACAATAGAAACCTCTTTAGGTTCATCCAGTCCCCACAGGGCACATGTGCATCTTGTCTGGTAAGCAGGAGAGAATGGGTGTGAGTGACTACTGTAGTCTCCTCCCTTCTCTCTTTTACCTGTCTCAAGAGACAATTAGCAAGCCATCACATGCATGATGAGGGATAGACAATAAAACAAACCTGTTGGTTGTACTCGCAAGTGTTATGGTCTCCATCACTCTTGGGTTCTTCCAAGCCTTTTTTTTCTAAGTAATGATGTAACTCATTACTTTAAGGCCAGAAGCCTAGCAGTTGCAACATCCCATAAGTTCAACAAGTGTGGGATTCTTTCTTCAGCTTTTCAGACCAGGAAGATATTCCTGGGTGGGTAGAACCAAACCAGTCTGTTCAGAGATTTACTCAGACTCCACCCTCCAGTGGGTAAGTTGCTTATGAAAAGACTGAAGGTTTGTATTTCTGTAGGGACAAATAGGGAATTTTTAAAGTAATTTTAATTTTTCCTAACATACAAACTTGAACATTTTTGACATTAGGCCTGTTTGGCAGTAAACTAAGCCCAATATTTTTTTAGATATTGGACCTCCCCCTTTATATTCTAGAATTGTGAGGGACTGCCGTGGTAAAGCAGGCTTTTGGGTTGGAAAAAACACAAAAGTGACATTCAACCCAACCTAGCAAAGTAAATTAATATATATACAGTACAGGCTAATATGGTTGCAACATAACCTAACTTGACCTAGGGTGCTGGGTCCTTAGAGTGGCCGGGGGGGTTATCTCCTCTTACCTAATCAGGAGCACCAGAGATTCAAGTCAGTAGGGTTATGACTTAGCAGAACCAGATCTTACCTGGCAGGGGACTTTACTCCCCCCTGGCCTCTCCCAACAGATAAACCATACTTTATCAAGATTGGAACTCACAGATGAAATAGTAAACCATACTTTATCAAAATTGGAACTCACAGATGAAATAATGAACCATACTTAATCAAAAGTGGAACTAACAGATGAAATATATCCTTGTTGCCTGTTTCAGTCTTTAGTATTTACCCACATAAAAAAAAACACATTTTACTACATAAGTGGTTCCAGTATTTTTAAATTAGTAATTTTTTACCAAAGTGAAGGTCAGAAACATTAAAAAGAACACTAAAAAGATTCAAATTAGCCTAAATAATGCAAGGAACATACCCTGTCAAAGTTTGAATGGCGTTTAGAATGTGTGTAATGACTCATCAAGCTGTCAAGAATGGTGGTTGTAAATCCTACCAACAGATGGGGTAAAAACACATATGGTCAGAATGATTTTAATTAAATGCTACAACTTGATAATGTTGTGCTCTTAAGGATCCTTAATCTATTTAGTATGTTGGTGCTTACTCTTAAGTCCCCTCTATATGCTTAATATGAAAATAAAAATTAATTTATTGCAAATTTACTGCTACCAAGATATTTACCAACTTTTTTTTTTTTATTATTCATTCCCATGGGGCTGGTATTAAACGGCGTACAGGAGTGGTTGTGGCATTCAAGTAAAAATTCGCCTGATCTCTTCAAATGTTGGTTTTAGAGCTTTTAAAATTCCAGCTCCATTAATCTCTCAGTTGAAATCTGGAGAACCGAACATGGTAAAATTGAAGACTACTACCATACCCCTCTGGTATGGTAACTTATCAGTTCACATGCAAAATGGCCACCATGTTTAGTACCACCCATGGGAATGAACATAATGTAAACAAAAGACTATAAACAAGAACTTTAGGTAATTCTGTCAGTTCATTGTTGTGGAGAGTGGACTGACTCCGCCCACAAACTGTCATCTACATGTAAGTTTTAACATCAGATTTGATGAACTGACAGAAGAACTGACGTGTAAACCTGATCGTGAATACCTGGCCTTAGTGACTGGTCTCCTCCCCTCTCTCTTCACCGGTCTCTTGCTTAGGTCAGAGTCAGGTTGCAAAGTCTGTGCGTGCTGGACGGATGAGGATTGCAGGTGAATTACTTGACAGGGCATCTTGTCCATTATCATTGTTTTGTAGATTGGTTTGATGCAAGTCCCCCCTGCTCTCTAGACAAGGGGAGAAAGGTATAGGCAATGAAACAAACCTGTTGGTTTTAATAGCATGTTTTATTGGCGCTGACACTAGTTCTTTCAGCCTTCACCAGATAATGAAAGCAAACTCATTTTTTTACACCCAGAAGTGTAGCTGTTGCAAATTCCATATGTCCAGCAAGCTAGAGGTGTGGGAGGTACTTCCAGGTGAGCAGAACCAAACAGTTGGTTCAGAGAGTACCCAGATTCCTCAAACCTATGGGTACATCTCCTATGTAAACAACAAAAATTTGTATTTGTGTTGGAACAAATAATTTTTCATAACATGCAAACCTGAAGTTCTTTACTAATGGCCCACCTCAGCTACCCCTCACTCTGGCACCTGGGATGGAAGGTGAAATGGAGCGCATATTGATAGGTGGTTGGGGCTTCCCCCTACCTGTGGATAGTTAATGAACATGTCTGAAAGTTGAATGGCCATTCCAGCTTACATTTGCAAGCTAAATCTTATGTTAAGAATTTTAGGTTTGTATGTTAAGATACAAGTTTGCTGTATTTTAGTTGGAAAATATGTATTGATCAAGTTTTAATTAATTATTTTATTTTATGTAGGAATTCTCCACCCCCTGTAGCATGGGCACAGCGAAAAAATGTCGTTTTCCTCACCATATGTGTCGAAGATTGTAAAGAACCAACGATTACAATACAAGAAGATAAAATTTACTTCAAGGGCACTGGAGGTACTGAGAAGAAGGACTATGAATATACCTACATACTTTATAGTAACATTGATAAAGAAGTAAGTAATTATCCTAACAAAATGTATGTTTATATGAAAACTTTACAAATATATTCATAACTCCTAATTTTTGTAGCCTGATCTATTTCTATTTTGAGTGTTAATTTTTCATTATATTTTGAAGAAAAATATTATCCAAGAAAGTTCCTTGCTTGGATAACATTTTTGTATGTTCAGGCCCAAGAAGGGCTTTTTAACTTATGCATTCATGAATACTTGCATTCATGAATACTTAATATACATTTGCATAAGTTTGTCCCTCAAATTTTCAGGTGTAATTCAGATAAAGGTTTTATATTTCATGGATAAGTTGACTCCCAAAATAGGGAAGAGTGCATTTGGCCTTTTATCAAAGTTTCATTTGTATTATTCATAAACTAATCATCCTAATCAGTTAGTATCGTCCTTTATGTTATAAAAATAAATATTTGTAATATAATTAATTTTGGAAGGTATCTGTCAGCAGATCATATGGTACTAGAAATTTTTAACGAGGAGACAAGAAAAGTTTTATGTAATTATTTAAGTGCTGTAGTGTTTATATAAAGGTTGGTTTCCTATCAAGGCCTCCATCCCCCTTGGTTTACCTATCAAGGCCTCCATCCCCCTTCAACTGATAAAATGTAAGTGAAAGTAAATCTTCAGGCTTCATGTATCCTACCCTAGCACACTATCTTAGGAGACGTACATTTGCTTTTACATTTAAGATATGACCGTAAAGGTTTTCCCAGGTACAATTACCAGGCAAATGGTGGTGCTGTACCACAAGTAATATCCATTATAACCACTCTTCACAAGTTGCAAAAGCTTGGTTTTATTAATTCATGGTGATCCTTCCCAGGAAGATTTATACCCATCCACAATGGATGTTGGGTTAGGTAATTCACCTCCCACCATTTCTTTTGTGTGTTTTTGAACATTTGTCTGTTATCAAAGTTCAGTTTTTAGTTTTTTTTGTAAAAGAAAACTATTGTGCCGGCTTTTTCTCTCCACACTTTCTCTGTTTGCCCTCAGATCCTGAAAACTACTGAGGCTAGACGGGGGCAAATTGGTATGTTGATCATCCATCCTCCAGTCATCAAACATACCAAATTGCAGTGCTCTAGCCCCAGTAGTTTTTATTTTAAGGTCAAAATTAACCATAAATGTACATCTGGCAGTGTTATAGGTACCAAGAACTTTGGCCACCACTGGGCATTGGCTGAAGGTTTCATGGGCCGGGCTAAAAGTTTCATGGGCTGTGGCTGAAAGTTTCTTACAGCATTATGCTGTACAGAAAACTCGATTGTGCTGAAGAAACTTTGGTGCATTTTTTACTTGTTTTTTTAAAATCTCAACATTGAAACAATAAATAAGCATTCCTGTCAAGTTCTTCAAGTTTTTTATGTTCAGAAGTATTTATTCAAATTTGTTCCTGTTTCTCAGACATACGGGTGCAGTTGTGACATTCTATTTTGCATATGCCACAATTTTATTTTTCATTGAGGTGTGCCTTTGTAAAGGATTAATATGAGTAATAGAGGAAGAGGCAGTAGAATATTATTGAAGAAAACCTCAGATCGGCTAAATTGGGCACTTTCCAGGGTAATAAAATCCACATTAATAATTAATAAGTATATTTGAGTCTTTGTCAAATACTGAGCAACGAACAGAATATGTGCTTCCATTTGGAATTATTAATCATTGCCTTTTAAAATGTGGAAGTATTCCTCAACGCAAGCTGGAATTGGTTGTAGAAATTTGATGTTAAGGTAGTTGACTAGTCGGTTGGAGTGAGTTAGGGAGTACTGTGACCAAGCACTTTTTCTATGGCCACTGTCGACCTAGGATTTCTTGCTACACTTTTACTGGCTGCAAAGTTAGAACTTGTATTTTTGGTTTGAGTGTTTTTGTTTTCTATGGGAAGCAGGTGTGATGGGTATTAGTGTCATGAACTTCATGCCCTCCTTCTGGGTGGATCACCACCCCATTACTACCTGGTTTTAGAGGTAGATTTTCTGCTGTCTCTTGTGAAGGTTTTTATAGAGGTCGGCTAGAAGAATTATCCTGCCACTTCTTTCTTGCTATTTTCTTCTTTTATCAATATTTTCAGGTTTTTTAATTTTTGTAGCAGTTTGCTTAGTCTCATATAGCATTTTTTTTTTTCCTGAGGCATTTCTGTATATTTCTCTAGTAATTCTTTTAGAAGGTTCCCTTCCTGAGCTGGTACAGCTGTTTTTTTCCTCTTTATGACTATCTAACCCTGTTTCATGTCCTTTACATTTATCATGGCTTGTGTCGTCAGTTTTTTTTTTTTTCTAGCAAAACTCAGCCTTTAGAATTCTTATGAATTGTCAGGTTCTTTTCTCTAGCAGTACAGTAAACCCCCCCTAATTCGCATTCTCACGATTAGTGGACTCATATATTTGCAGATTTCCTGTGGCATGTACCTACCCATTATTCGTGGGAAATTCACCCATTTGCAGTATTTTTCACTGAGAAATATTCACTAATTACTGTATTTTCATATTTTCATAACTAAATGCACTTTTTGTGATAAAACTATAAAAATACTCTGGTATAAGCATTTTTAGAGGGTTTTTTTGTTTAAACTGTCAAAATAGGCAGATGTAAGTGTTTTTAGAAGGGTTTTAAGTATTTGCAGATTACAGGTAGTCGTCGACTTACGACGGCATTAGGTTCTGACAGAGCGGTTGGAAGTCGATCTCGCTGTAAGTCGACTAACCACATATTACATGTAGCCTATTCTGTACCTACCGTATATTATCCATCATATATTATATCCTAAGTATGACTAGCCTACATTTTTTATATTATCCAAAAATGTGCATGTATAGTACCTATTTTTACGTTTAGCATATGAAATCTTATCATGCTTGAACTCCTTGATTAATACTTACTTTTATTACTGTATTTAACATTTTTATTGTACGCATTCAAACCATGTCTGGTCTGTTTACATTTTCTTATCCGCCATTTGCATTGCCAATCGCTACACGTATGACGATATTTACTTTTGTTTATTTATAGGTTTGAATTAAATACATACCGTTTTGACGTATATAAGACGCACTTTAAAAAAAAATGGCCTAAAAATCCCCTTAGGTCCTATGTACATAATGTAGGCTCAAAATTTAAGAATTTTGGCCGAAATTATACATGAAACGTTCCTAATAACCTATTAAAAACAAAGTTTATTATAATTATTTATCATTATCACACTTACCATCACCGCAATTACTACTGCTAGTATTATAATCAATATCTACGTTGTTATTACCGATATTTTCATTAAAATGTTAATATCATTATCGCCGTCTAGCGGATCGCTGCATTCCACATTTATAGATATAAACAGTACGTGTGCAAACCTATTGCATTATCTCGAGAGCTTTACGGATAACAAGGCTTCGTTTCGTGTTGGCAATTCCTGCTAACATTCTCTTTACGCATAACAACATGGCTTCGATCAATTGGTGGTTGACAATTCCTGCTACCATTCTCTTTAGGCATAATAACAAGGCTTCGTTGAGTTGATACTTCGTAACTCGTGCTAGCATTCTCTTTAAGAATAATAACATGGCTTTGTTCAGTTGCTCACGAGACTCGAGCCGTTACATAGGAAACATTTTTATTTATTGGATTTTACCCTTGATTGCATACTTTTATAATATATAATGGATATATATAACATATATTACCATAGGTAACATCTTTTATTAATGTTTTTGTTGATTCTGCCGGTAAGAAACAATGTTTACAAATGAATGTGTTGCAATCTATTGGTAAACCTATGAGGTAGCTTTCAGCAGCAGACTTAACATTCGATCGTAGTAAATGGCTAATTGTATAATACATATTTTGATAAATATAAATATGGTAAATAACTTCTTTATTAATGTTTTTGTTGATTCTGTGGGTAAGAAACAATATGCATATGATAACCTAATACTACAGTTTTTACTTACCAAAATCATATGAGCATAGGCTAGAAACCTTATTTTTTCCCCTCAATGTCCTGCTTTAAAAGTCCTATGCAGACATGCGTATTTAAGCCATCAAATACGGTAATTTGTTATTACATTTGATTTATTTGCAAAAAATAGAAATACAAAATACATTACAAAAATATGAATCTCTTACCATTTTCAAACGACACAAACAGCTGCCGAAAGCTGAGCATCTTCGGATATGAGCGCTGCGGTAGCGGAAAGTATCGCACGGCGCTCAAGCGTTTTTAGCAAAATATAAAATTAAATATTATATATTATTATATTGTCTCAGTCTTTGCATAGGTCGTAAGTCGACTACCTGTATAGCTATTCGCGGGGTTGCATCCATCCCCAAAGGGGGTGGGGTTACTGTAATCGCAGCTTCTTTTTTCTCCATCTTAGCAATTCTTGCAACCTCTTCTCTTGCCCAGGAATTCACTGAGCTTATTTTCTTCCTTAGCCATTCTTTCAGTTTGTCTTAGCAACCTTCTCTGCTTATTTTCACACACCTAGCAACTCTTATCTTTATGCTCTTTGCAAGCAATTCTCTGAACTTTTTAACTTCCTTAGCAGCTCTTTTAGCTTTGGCTACACCGTAGCATTCCCTCTTTTCTTTCCTAGAAATTCTTATAGTTTTTCTCTTCCTCAGCAGTTCTTCCAAATTTCTACTCTTCCCAAGCTGTTCTCTCAGCTCCCATCTTCTCTTCCCTAGCAATTCTCATAGCTTGCCCGGCATTTCTCTTGGGATGTTTTCTTCTCTCCCTGGCAAGTCTCTCAAGCATCATCGTCTCCTAAAAATTCTCTTGGCATCCTTCTTGTTACAGCCAGCAGTTTTCATTTCCTTCTCCTTCTTGGCAGTTCTTTGGCAGAGCTGGTTAGGTGTGTGAAGTCAAGTAAAAAGTAGTTGCCTTTTGGCAGGTAAATAAGGGCTGGGGATACTGCCCACTTATCTGATTATCAACTGATATTTTCTTTAGATCTTATTCTAATCAAGAATATCTTAGTTGTTTTTAAAGCTTTATCATAAATAGATTGTATTAGAAATTCTTTAACAATGAATAATTACAATGCTCCTGTATGTTATTGTCTTTGTGTCTGTTAATTATGTAAGGGGTACTTTTCATGTGTCAGCAACCTGGTGTCTTTGAGCGAATTTCATGTAATTAGTCTTGAGGTTTGCTGTATTTTAATTATTATATGATTGTTTATGCAGAGAGACTGCTGTGTTTATAAATGTTAGGTTCCTGAACCCCGTATGTTTGCTGAAAATTCACATTGGTTATAAAACTCTTCATAATTTCTTCAATAAAGCAGCGTAAACTGCTTTTTGTGGTATGAAAGCACACCAAAGAGAAAATATGGTAGCAGATGCTATGTGTAATTTTAATGATGATTTATATTTGTGTGGTACATAAAGAAAAGGCCAACATAGGCTTTTAACTAGCCTATACTGTACTGCTCTGAGTAGTAAGTAATAGGCTAATTACCCAGGTCTAACAATTGTACCATCCAAACATGTCACAACAATCTGTTCTTTGGTAAATCTCCTAATGTGACTGGTGTTGGTAAATATGTTTTCTTTTTACACATTAATACTATGTAACTATATTAAAAATATATAAAGTAAATAACTATAATGGCAGCAACTCTTGAAAAATACAAAAAAACCACATTAGCTGGAAGGAGGAAAAAATTATGAAAACTTCATACAGTATTTGTATAAAAAAAAAATTTAACTTGGTCAAGAAGTGGTGTCAAGGAGCTCCATTTCTTTTGACTTTATGTATGATCAAACGGACGTATTCGATGCTGACATGGCGGACAACATATGTTCTGGGCGAGATTTCCTAAGGTCAGGGGCATTAAAAATAGTCTGCTCCTAGCATTCAGGAAGAGCCTGTTGGACAGGTACTAAGGATAGGAATGTGGTCACAACAGACCACATTCACCCCTTTTTACCTTCAGGATGTTGTCCATAGGTCCTCGGACTCTTTTGCCCTGGGTTCTCTGGTGGCTGGTCAACATTCATGTAGATCACCCTGCTCTTGAGGACAGGTAGCATCTCGTCTGAGGTGTACAGCTGCAAAAGGGGAGGTGTGTGTGGGCTGGCCTCCCAACTTCTCTTTTATACCCTTTTAAGGGACAGTTAACAAACTGTCACTTGCTGGACGGGTGCGCATGCAAGTGTTCTAGATGACTGAGTATTCTGTCTATAATCTAGGTCTTTTCGGATTAATAGATGCAACTCCTACCCTCTGTCTAGCAAGGGGAGAGAGGGACTGACAATGAACAGACCTGTTGGTTATCTTTAGCTTTATTGGCCCCAACAGTATGGGTTCATCCAATCCTGTATTTGAATCAGTGACGTTACCTTCCATTTATTTGAAGACCCAAAAATCTGGCTGTTGAACATCACACATGTTCAACAGACCAGAGGCATGGGTCTGCTTCCTTTGATCTTACTTGACCAGGAAAGAGACCCCAGGTGAAGCAAACTACCAGTCAGTTCAGAGATTTGCTCACAATCCTCCCACCAAGGAGTAAGTCTCACAAATGTAAAGACTGAGGGTTTGTAAATGTTTAGGAACAAATGACTTATTTTCAAAGTAATTTGTATTTTTCCTAACATACAAGCCTGATGGCTTTGCATAAATGTCCCACCTCTAGCCACCCCTCATTCTGCTTCCTGGGCCAAAAGGTAAAATGAATGCCTCCCAGCTGGAGGGAGGGGATAGCTATGTAAAGACTTCAGGTTTGTATGTTAGGAAAAATACAAATTACTGTAAAAATTTGTTATTTTTTTATAATTTGATTAAATAACTTGTAATAACATAGACTGAACATTATCCTGTGTTCACCTAAATGTGATGGGAGTGTGACTCTCTCTCTCATTTTCATTTTACTTGGTGTCAATTTCAAGACAGCATATTTAATATTAAAAATCAATGAACTGGAAGAAACATAACAAATGTTTTTAAAACAAATAAACTGAAAGCATTGCAGTGATCAATATGCTCTAAAAATAAATGAACTGAAAGCATTACAGTAAACCACCCGTATTCGTGGTCTCACGATTCGCGCGCTCACGTATTCACAGATTTCTCTTTGAAACGTATCTACCCATTATTTGCGGAAAATTCGCCCATATGCGGTATTTTCCACTGAGAAATATTCACTAATTACTGTATTTTCATCTTATAAAACTATTAAAATACTCGGGTAATGCTCAAGTTATGATAATTAACCTTACGATAATCGATTTTGCAATGGGGTAAGCAATTAATATCTATAGACAATATTATTTATACAATTTTTTAAAATTTTGTGTGGGTGCAGGCAGGGGCATAATCAGGCAGTGAGAGAGACCAAATTACAATAGACAACTTTTTTTCCATCTCTTTATCCCATCTTATAGTTAAAAAAGTAAAAGAGAATGATAAAAGTATTGTTAGTAACATTATACCCGTGTAAATGCGTACAGCCATAAACAACAGAACAAGAAACTCTTGTTTTGTTTATAACCGAATTGGATAACAACAGCCGTTTACCTGGTATTTCAACCATTGTAAGGTAATAAACAATTACCGTAGCTTATAGCACAAATGATGTTAAGTAGAATATGACTGATATATTTTTACATTATACCCTTATTCGGTATGGATAAAAGATCGTCAAGGAAATATATTGCTAAATTTAAGCTGCAAGTTGTAGCTGAAGCTGAGAAAACAATGTTCAAGCGGTCAATGATATACTGTAAATTATCATGCATCAGCAACATAGATACTGTAAATTATCGTGCATCAGCAACATAGATGAAACTCGATCATAATTAAAATTGGGTAGAAAGTATTTTAATCAAAACTACTTGGCATGAAAGAACACATTACTGTTATTTTTACACCGATAAAAGATAATTATGTAAAGCTCGTAAAATGATGAAATCAAGTGAAAATAGCAAACAATCTTGAATTTTTTTTACACAAAACAAACGTCCCCAAACGGCCATCGTCATCTGTTAACGAAAAAATAGATATATTAATTTCACAACGAGACGTATTTTAGTTATATTTCTACTTAAAAACACTTCGTATAACGGAAAAATAACCTTGCCCCATGTGAAAAAAGTATCTAGAGATTCATTTACACTAACTAGAAGCAAGAAAAGCGCTCTGAACTGAATTAAATATGACGAAACGAATGCCGCATAAATGATTTCCAAACCAAACATTGATCGCTGTGACTGCAATTTATAATACAAAAGCAATATAAGAATACAGTAAACCCCCCGTATTTGCATTCTCACATTTCGCAGACTCTCATATTCACGGATTCCTCTGTGGAATGTACCTACCCATTATTCATTGAAAATTCACCCATTTGTGGTATTTTTCACTGAGAAATATTCACTAATTACTGTATTTTCATATAATTTTTATGACTAAATGCACTTTTTGTGATAAAACTATTAAAATACTCAGGTATAAATATTTTTAGATGGTTTGTTTTGTGTTTAAATATCAAAATAGGCAGTTCTAAGTGTTTTTAGAGGGGTTTTAGGTATTCGCGGAGTTTAGCTATTCGCATGAATACGGGGTGGTTTACTGTATATACAGTATTATTGGATATAGTGAATTAAGGCTTAACGTTTTAAAAGATGCCTGTTTGTTGCTTTGACGTTTATATAATATATGTGAATACAGAGTACAGTGTAATGTAGGCCGCGCTACCGTATATGTATACAATGTACCATAGTGTAGGCTAAGCTAATTCTTGTTGTTCAATTTCTCTTTGCACTGAATTATCATAAGTCACTTTGCATGAACCTCCAGAATTAACTGATATTAATAATTACTATACCTTGTATGTATAGAGTATACTTTATAGTGTAGGCTAGGCTACCATACATGTATACATGGTACCAAATACCCTAGTGTAGGCTAGGCTTTGTTTGAGATACGTTTTGGTATTTCTTATGTTTTTTCCAACAAACGATGGGTTTTTTTTGGAACCTAACCCCATCGTGAAGTAGGATAGTACCTGTATAAGCATTTTTAGTTTGTTTTGTGTCTGTTTGAACTATCAAAATAAGCAGTTCTAAGTGTTTTTAGAAGGGTTCTAAGCATTCGCAGGATTTAGCTATTTGCTCGCGGGGGCTGGTTTGTGGTATGCACCCCCCACGAATAAGGGGGGGATTACTGTACAGTGATCAATATGCTGTACCATCCAAAATCACTTCTTTGATGCATTGAGATAGCTAAATGTGTGCAGTGCACTGAAAAACAAAACAATCAGCTCTCAAGCGTTGCCACCTTATTGGGTGAATCCTTGAGGTTAAGTGTCTTTGTTGATGGAAAATATGGTAATTTCATGCATTTAAGAATTTTGAATTTATTTTTAATTTGTTTGCAAATTTAAGCTCTCATAAATTCATTGTCACTTTTGGAATTATCCGTTAGAAGTTGGGGAGTGAAGGGGGGGGGGACTCGACACACACACACACACACACACACACACACACATTTTCAGGCTTGGTTGTTTAAATAACAGATAAAAAAGAATTTACTTTACATTGTGTTTTCTGTTTGACCTTTTGTTTTTTAATTTCTTTGAAAATTATTTATGTTGTGCAATTGTGTTTTTGGCCATTTCCTTCACTTATAAGGCCCATTTTATTGATGAATCAGTGTCCTCTACAATTCCATACCTATTTATATCATCAGCAGCTTGTAATGTTGTTAACATTTTTTCTCTACTGCCAAAGATAGACACAGTTTGTAAGGGCATTTTAACGATAAAATAGCCTTATGTGTATTTTATGAATTTATGGCCTATTAACCACTTCAGTTTTTGACGGCATATTTCTAATAACCCCACCCCCTTCCTGGTTGAGTGATGAATTATACGTATAAATGGCCATTTTTCGCAATGCTCAAAATTTTTTTATTTTCGTCCAGTTGGTGGTTTCCATGAAAATACCTTGGACCGAATCAGACATCGATGCAAATTTTCTGTGATAACTAGTTTTTTGTAGCTTCCCTAAGAATAGTAAATCTGCAAATGAAATCAGCTGATCCTAACTAGTTTCTTCTCGGCTTACATTTTTTTATAAAATGTAGGATTACATTATTGGAAACACTCTGTTTGGTATCCTTTTTCTATAAATTTTTTAGTTCCTCTACTGTGCATCTTATCTTGTAGTAAAAATTGATCACAATGACATCAGCTGATTCCCACGCAGAAGGCAGGCCACACTTTTGTTAGAGACCATGCGTAAGGCATAAACACGATTTTTACATAAAAGAATCGAAACAGTTTCCAACATGCTGGCCAAATTTTTGCTCAAAAACTACAAAAATTTGTTAGTGCATCAATAGAGACGCCTGGATTTTAGGCTGGCTCTGAATCTCATTTTTCATTATCATATATAAGATGAGAATTTTGTTGGCTTTCTCATAAAAATAATTCATTCACCCAACTGTTATAGGAGCTAGGGTCAAAACATTTTTTTTTCGTTTCAACAGCTTATAACGAAAATGAAACTGTTGACCAAAGCCATTTTTCTTGACTCTCACTTTATTCCTCAACCTTTCCTCTACATTTTTGTATATTTACAAAGTGATTTCTATGAAAAAAAATCAGAGAGCTCTTCAAAAAAATGTCTAATAATTCACCGTACTAGGAAGCCTCTGTTTCAACCCACTTTTCTATCAATTTTTCACCAACAGTGATAATTATTTTATATGTCGATATTTAGAGAATTTTCTTGTTTCATAAAAAATAATTCATTCGCCTAACTGTTATAGTTTTTTGAGCTACTTAACAATAATGTTGACAACGAACTTTTTTTTTTTCTTTCGATCAATTTATAACGTGGTCTGAAAATGTTGCCGCTAAATGTCCATTTTTCTTGACTTTCTTTATTCTTCAACTTTTCCTCTACTTTTTCGTATATTTACAAAGAATTTCTATGAAAAATAACCGAGATAGGGTAACTTTCAAAAAAAAAATTTCTAGTTCAATATTTAAAACTAAGAGCGCTTTTTCTCAGCTCTTTTCTATCAATTTTTTCAGAAACTGGACTTATTCGTTTTCCATTTTTTATATGTCAATATTTAGGGAATTTTATTGGCAGTAAAAATTATTTTATTTTAACTGTTATCTGAGGACAAAAAAAGATAATGTTGAAACGGTAACATTTTTTTTTCGCAATCAAATTATAAAAAATGAAACTGCTGCCAGTCCATGCCATTTTTCTCTTCCTTTATTCTACCATCCAACATTTTCGTATATTTAAAAGTAATTTCAAAAAAACAGACTCTTCAAAAAAACTTTTTCTAGAATTGCATAGGCAAATCGTTCTGTTTCACCCTCTTCTCTATAAATTGTTTCACCAACTGGACTTATTCGTTTTTCATTGTTTTATATATCAATATTTAGAGAATTTTATTGGCTTTACAAAAATAATGTTCGCCTAACTGTTATAGCTTTTTAGCTACGATTATAATGATGACTGGGTTTTTTTTTTTCGTTTGTTTCAATTTATAACGGTCAAATGAAACTTTGCATTTGATGATATTTTTGGCTCTCACTTTATTCTGCATCTTTTCCTCTAGTTTATTATTTAAAAGCTTGGCATTTAGGAATTTTATTTAGCTTTCTTAATAAAAAATAATTTGCAACTGTTATTTTTGAGTAAATATGTTGAGTAACATTTTTTTTCGTCTTAATTTTTTATAACGGAAACTTGATTGCCATTTTTCTTGACTCTCACATTATTCTTCAACTTTTCCTCACATTTTATATTTACAAAGTTATAACAAAATAACCGAGATAGGGCTCTTCAAAAAAATCTTTTTCTAGCGATTAACCATAGTAAAATATTTCCAGTTTTTTCTGTCAATTTTTTTTACCAACTGGATTTATTCGTTTTCCATTCATATTGTTGTTTAGAGAATTTTATTGGCTTTCTCATACAAAATTTCTTCATTTTTTCATGGTAAAAATAAGGTTTTTTTTTTTTCAAATAACTCACATTTTTTTGTATTTAGAGGGCTGGGACTCTTATTCTGACTATTCCACCATAAAATATAAACATTTAGAAAAAGGACAGCAAAATGAACGTTGTTGGCATAAATATCATTTTTGCTGAATTTTCTAATTATTTTTTCTGAAGGTTAGACACATCGGGGCTCATTGCCCTCAGTGATGTGAAACTATGCAGATATGAAAGGGTTAAGCACTTCAGTTTTTGTACATTTTGCTCATTTTGTCTTATGTATTCATAAATGCCACAATGCTCAAAAAAAATATTATATTGATGAAAATTTGAGGAATCAGACCTGGGGTTTTTCTAGCTTTAAGAATTAACTCTGCAAATTTCGAGTGATAACTAGTTTCTTCTGGCTCTTGAGAATATAAAAGGAATTGTGCCCCCCAAAAATTTTGTTATCTTACACCTATTCTTATCTTGTACATTGATCACTTTGTACTTTCTTTTATTCCCACAGAAGAGTCGCAGTTTTGTTAGGGACCGTAACATAGAACTGATTTTAGTTAAAAAAGAAGAAGGTCCCTTCTGGCCACATCTACTCAAAGACAAAGTAAAACAGCATTGGCTGAAGGTCGACTTTGGAAGATGGAAGGATGAAGATGACAGTGAAGATGAAGGAGAGGGTCAAAACCCAGACTTGGAAGAGGTGAGAACTAATAGATACTAGTCAGTCATATGGAAAGTGTGGCCATTTTCAGAATGAACTTTCAAATCACTAGGGAAGCCTCTCAAGCCTCTCAACAGTATAAAATTGCAGTTTTGACTATTGCATACTTCTAGTATGTCAGCCCTTGGTTTGAATTATTGGGAAATAACTAATGGTCTGAAAAATGTTATTAAATGTCATGAGATTCTGGTATCTGAGGTACTGTACTTATATATGAATGAGTGCTTATCATGGCTAACCTTTAGGTAGCTTAACCTGGTAGTTCAATATTTAAAACAAAGTTTAGCTATAATTTGAGAATGAAAGTAATTAGACTCAGGCAGTCTTTTTTATTTTATCATCTGAGGACAAAAAAAAAAATATTCAAACCTGCTAAGTTTAAATAGCTCCAGTCCATGCTGTGGCTCTTCCAGTACCACCAACTTAATAAATCCAAAAAGACAGACTCCACTGAATGTGCATAGGCATGTTCTGCCACCCCACAAGTTGTCATTCTTCAATGTGGCATTGTTGTTTACAGGTGTATTCTAAGCTTCTCTACTAGGATTAGCAATTTGTGGGTTTTTATTCCTTTGTTTACTTGTTACCCTTTCTTCATTTGATGATATTTTATCTGTGATCTGCAAGTTTTTAGTTTATTATAAGAGCTTGGCAGGTCGCATTACATTTAGCTACCTTAATGTTAGTTTGCACTTTTTTTTAGTAAATATAGTAATTTACTTTCATCATATTTTCTAGGTTGATTGCCTCATCTTAACCTCAATTTTATAACAATGTTATAACAATCATGGGATTCCTTCGGTATTAATTTTAGTAAAATATATCCAGTTACTGTAATTTTTTTAATATTTAAACAATTGTTGTTAACAGTTTAACACAGATTTTCTTCATTGTTTCATGGTAAAAGGTTATGTTCAATTATCTGTTTTCTGTTCTCAGCGTTCTCTCCTGCAGTGCTGCTTTTTAAATATCATTGCTCTTACTAACTGAAGGTTATTATCCTTTCCTTAAATCTTAGCTTAGTAAGCATTTATAATTTTGCTCATTTATGCTATGTATTCATAGCCTGTCATTTATATATGAAAATTTGGGGGTTTTGTTTGTTATGAATTGTGAGTGTTATTAAATTTTGGCTTGAAAATTTTATTGATGACTTCATTAAGCCACAGTCAACACGTGAAGCTGTTCAGGGGCATGCTCGCAGCTCTTTTAGGTGATTTTTAGTTATGGATCTACATTCAAAGTTACTTTCATGTAGGGCAGGTTTCCTGCAAGAGATATGCCCATTGTGTGTGAATTGTCCCAGTGGTTTCTTTAGCTCAGATGAGGGATTGGAACCAACCTGTGCCAAAGATTCAAGAGATGCCTATTTTGGCTTCTTGTTCAGCCATGTTATCTATTCTGCAGTCAAGAATTGAATTATTTCAGATTAGGATTCCATGCTTGTTTTGGTGTTGACTGTCTTTTTACCCCTTAGAAGGTTTTCTGCTTTCTTACCACCTCAGACCTCATTTCTTCTTGCCAGCTAATCGTCCACCTTTTCCCGTTCCTTCCACTTTTGCCCCAGTTCCTTCTTTGGAGTTCTTGAGATCTGCTGATGCAGCTTTTGTAGATTGCTTGAAGAAGTGGGTGTTTTCAATGTATTAATTAGTTTATGGCTGTCATCTGTTCATCTGTGGATCAGTTGATAATTGGCCTATCAGTTTTAACCTGGTTCCAGCATTGCCTTCAATGCCTCTTTAGATGCCTTTGGGTACTGAATTGTCTTTTATTGTGATCACCATAGCTGCCATGACAAATTTGCATGACCCATGCTGACCTTGGCATTGAAGGAACTGGTGATTTTGATTGCAACAGTAGTTTCAATTGTGCTAATGATTCTTTCCATGTGTCCATTATTTTGCTGCTGTTCACAGCATTCCTCTCCCTGTTGACTCTTCTTTTGGTGTCTTAACGTCAATAGCTGTAGTGTAGCTGAGATCCATCCTCCTAAAGATAGTCTGAAGCATGGGGAATCTTCTCCTATGCTTTTAGGTATAAATGTTAGTGCTGAATCTTTTTGTAAAGTTGGCAGTCCTTCTGCTGTCTGGACTGTCAGCTGTCTTCTTTTATGTGGCCGTTGCTGCTCTTTGAGTGCAATAAAGAGTTATGGACATCACAGTGAAAGCTTCTCTAAGTCCTCACTTGGTATGTTGAAGGCAGTAGTAATACTTTTCCTTTAATTACTGTAGTTCTAGACAGGATTCTTTGCTTGCTTGATGCTCCCCTGAGTCCTCTCAGCCTATTACCCACTCTCTTCTGGTGCTCACACTCATTTTTTTCATTACGAGTTACCTTCCCATATATGTCTTGTGCTTCTGTTTCACCTGCTGCTTATCCTTCAACTATGGCTTGCCTATTGTAAGTGTTGAATCAGTGCTCCTCACGGGGTGCACTGTAGGCATTACTAAAGTTCTTTGCAGCATCCCTGCAGCCCCTAACTGCAACCCCCTTTTGTTCCTTTTACTGTACCTCCATTCATATCTTTCTTCCATCTTGCTATCCACTCCTCTCCTAACAATTATTTCATAGTGCAACTGCTGGGTTTTCCTCCTGTTACACCCTCAATTTCGTTTCTAGTATGACCTCATAGGTCCCAGTGCTTGGCCTTTGGTCTAAATTTTATATTCCATTCCATTCCACCTGAGAATTTCAGAGCAAGTTATTGTCAGATAAACAAATCGTGATGTTTTCATTTAGAAAAAAAATATCTATGTATAAATTTAACAATTTACAGCAGGCATATTACGTTATGCAACTCTATTTTACACTGTAGTTAGGTACTTTCTCCTTTGTTTTCTGTACTCGATGATGCTTCTGGTAAGTAATAACGATGAGGTCTACTAAGTTCAGGTGTCAGAGTATGAAAGTTTTTCATTCAACTAAAATTTAAATAGCACTTTTATTGGGTTTGAATGAATGCACATTAGCTGAATTATGATATAATTGCTGAACACAGGTTTAGTTTAAGTGGAGAAAAAATTTTACAGTTGTAAGTGTAGTATATGTGAGGTGAAGCATTTAAGTAAATACATTTTTTATTTGTATTAAGACTTTGTGAGAACAATGTGGTTTCCAGGGCAAAAATGTCATTCACAAAAGTTGTGATGTTTTAATATTAAATGGTGTTTAATTTATTTATGATAAAAATTTGTTAAATGGTTATAAAATTTTTATACCCTTTCTTTTTCTTTTTTTTCTATAGATGATGAGGCAAATGGGAGGGTTGGGTGGTGGAGATAGTAGGCCATCACTTGATGACCTTGAAGATGAGGATTCTGATGATGATGACCTCCCTGACTTGGAGTAATTGTGTCCAGCTGTGTCCCTAGTCTACAGGTAACTTACTTTTCATATATGGGTCAGGGTTAATTGTACAGGAAGTCTACTTTTTTATGACCATCATCATTAACATTTTTACTTCGTATTTGCATTTTATGAGGTGAGTTCTCTGCACTGTCTTAGGTCTTAAGTACTTTTTGTCTGAATTCCTGATTGGTCTTAGTATTCATATATGCCTCTTTTCGTTATCTTACCTTGAAGATGACAAAATTTAAACAACAGTGTATTAAATATTTACAAGCCAGTTAAAATACCAAAGTGTATTTGATAATTGTGAAGTAAACTTTTGTTTATTCTTTGAAGATGACATTTTGATGCATAGTGAGGCTCCATTGTGGTTAAGTTCTTCATTGGAGGGGTGGGTAGAGCTTTTGGCTAGCACGCTGGTGGCCCAGCATTTGACACTCCGAGCAGCCAATGAAGAATTAGAGGAATTTATTTCCGGTGATAGAAATTCATTTCTCGTCATAATGTGGTACGGATTCCACAATATTCTTAACCACATAAAATAAATCTAATCCTTCGGGCCAGCCATAGGAGAGCTATTAACCAGCTCAGTGGTCTGGTTAAACTAAGATATACTTAATTTTTTCCATTGTGGTTTTGGTGACTGGACATCTTAGTCCTAGTCAGAATTGCTGAACCCCCATTCCTAATGTTTCAAACTCATGGGTTGTAGAGGTGGAAGGTTGAGACAGTGAAGTTGCAGGGGTGGGGATACCATAGGGTCCAGTTTAGGTTGAGGGAGTGAGGGATGAAGGCACATTTGACAGCAATCCCAGGTGACTCTTCATTCAGAAGGAGGAGTCAGCCACAGTCAACCTTCCTGACCAAAATTGCATCAGGAAGATTTGTAATAATTCCCTTATTTGCCCTTAGTACATGAAGGATTCCTGATGTCATGCGTTACATTCAGGGGTAAGAATGTCGGGCCACCTGATCAATGTTTTTGTGTGCACCCCAAAATATAAGAGTTATGTTGATGTCATCAGTGCATTTATAACATCCTCTTCATCATTGGCATACTCATACAACTTCTGAATTATTGCATGAGCAACTGGTAACCCATTCTCCTACATCTTTTTCTAGCCAATTATCCATTTCTTCATTGGTCAAGGATTGGCCAAATTTTTGGAAGGTGGCACGGAAATCGCTAGAATCAAAGCCACCAACGTCTTGAGCATCTTCAGTATCCTCTAGCCACTTTTTCCATGTGTTGCGTAATGATTTTGGTTTCAAAGCCTCCCATGCTGCAACCTGGTTGAATATGGCAGACTATAGGTTACAGTGATTCAAATTTTCAAGTCATCTTTCGTGATCTTCACTACAAGAATCTTCATCCTGAAGAATCTTCATCCTGAAAGACCACCACCACTTAATTCAAAAGCATTGTTTGTTACAGCCTCTTGGTAGTATAAATTGCCACTCCCTGGTCCATAGGTCCAAGTAAGTTATTTTTTAGGGAGCAAAATGCACTTAGTCATATTCTTCTGTCATTTGCTGAACCTCAGTTATCCATCATGAAGGTGACCCTGACTTTGTCCAGATGGATTTTAAGTACATTGTCTTGGTGGTGCCCTATCTCGGAATGATGACAATCATGGTGGATCTTGCCTTGTGTGGTGAATAATAATGGACTGGCAGTGAGTGCATTTTATTTTTTAAGGCCCATTGCCATCTAGCAGTTCCAGAGTTGCAGGGCTTGAGAGAATGGGAGACTTTAGCCTTGAAAAAACGGAGGCAAATCCTCTGCTTGCTTTGCATGAGGCCATGAACATCATGAAATTCTGCCATCACATTGTGTTTTCCAGGGTACTTCCAAAACAGGTAAGCATTGCCGAAGTTGAGCATATCCAATAACTTCTGTTGAAAGAGTCTATTTCTTTGGTGGGTGCACTCACTCACTCACTCTCAACCACCTATCAAACAATCCATGGCGATTACAGGAATGCCATATCTGTCTTATCTCAGTTCTCTTTGCTGTGAAAACCACTTTTACATTGTATTAAGTTTCTCATTTTTGTTATGGTACGTTGCTTTGTGTTGCCACAGCATTATGTTCTTCCAAGGCCTCTGAACTGAATTTTTTGCCAAAGGCATGTAAGCTAACTTAGGCGTATTTAATGTTGCTCACCAATTGCTTTTTGTAACAAATTTTCACAGACCTAAGCAACATTTCTAATTTGTTCAGGTGGTCTGACTTCTGGGAAATAGTTAAACATCCTCTGTCGCCTTGACTCCTCAACAGTACAAGGCATGATGCATTCAATAAGTAAATGTCTGAAAAAGAAAACCACTGCATATTGTTCATGTATTTCAGAAGCATTATGTAGTGTTTTTCCTTCTCAGAAATTTACTGTATGGAAAGGAAAAACAGTAGATGTTGCTTTTAAATTTCAATGAACAGTGAATCAGTATTCATTGTACACTTCTTTATCCGTGTGTATCCTATGATTTCAGAATGTGAGCTCACACAATGAAATAAGGAAGCATAGAAAAATGACTAAAAAATTAATGTAAGGAGCTAATTTTGTGTTTGATTAACAGTGATCTCATTCTGTACTACTCATGATAGTAGTGGTATTTTGATTTATTTTGGTATGAGTCTGAATTTAGAGCCGAGTTTAAAAATAATAATGGTTATTGCATGTCTTGTGAAAATAATCTTTAAATCTACTATTTTCACATGAACAGAGCATATCCTCTATCTCTCTATATTTTAAGTTTTTAACAGTGTTAGGTTTAAGTAAATTCAGTGTTACCTGTTGCTTATGAATATTTGAAGAATAATTTTGGGTATGTGATTTTGAAAGGGAAAATTGACATTAAATCTTGAGTATAAATTTATTTTGTGGATATTTGGAGAATCATTGAATTTATGATTAAAACATAAAATTAAGTATTAATCAAAATCTAAAATTAAGCATTGATTATATTGTCATTCACTTGTAATGTCTAATGTTGGTTAAGTTTTTATTTAAGTAGTTCGGTTATAAAATCTTGTAACACAGGTTGCATTGTTTTAACATAACTAATTATTTAGTCTTTGTTTTAATCCCAAAATTTTACCTTTAACAGAAATATAAAATTATGTTTATTTTGGTGTGTGATATTTATATTATGTAAGAGTTCACTAAAGTCAACACATATTATTTCTGTTGACTTCGTATCCTTATAATATAATTCTGTTGATACATCAAAATGTATACTTAATAATAATTGAAGTAAGTTAACAATGATTAACTTTGGTGTCAAATGCATAAGGACAAACAGTTTTTTAATTTTACAGTGTAAAAATTTTCCACTTCATGTTTACTCTAATTGTCTTGAACAGTATTTGGAATATAAATATTTGCTTGTTTAGAGGGGTGTATTTAAAATGCTTGAACACATTGGTTGTTAAAACTATCCTTATCATAGCCATTACTGTCACATAAATTCCTGTGATTATTGATTCTTAAATATGAAGGGGACCCCATCAGACCTAAGTAAATAATACCACACACACTGTTTGATCAACTAAACAATTCCCGTTTTTTATACCTATAGGTATATTTTATTAGTATCATCACCAGTATATCCAATAGCAGAGATAGTGGGACATTTTTGACTTCTTTAGTCATGACAATTTTCTGTAATGCCAACTGTTTTATATTAGGTAGTAAGATGAAGGTAAGGGAAAATAATAGAGTTAGAAGTAGAAGTACATTATGATATTGAAAACAGAACTAAAAGGAAGCAGTAATAGAAGTATTTAGTACACTTAGAATAAGAACAGAAATAAAGCAAACATGCTAGAATTAATTGGAAATGTAAGGATTAATCTGAAGCAACTAGCATATATACAAAAGCAAGCCAACAAAAGTAGTAAGTGCTAAGTAAAATTATTATTTGAGAAATTGAAGTGATAAAAATGAAAAATATGGGAACAGAAATATATATTGCATAAGAAATGTAAACTATAAATACACTGTAAGGAAAGGATATATGCAAAGACATTAGAGTATGAATAGTAGACATTATGTGCTCAGCTCATGTATTTAGTAGGAATAATCAGTAAAAATGCTAGCAGTAAGGTAATTAGTTTTAATTGAGTATACAGTATTTGTTAGAGCTGGAATAGATCCATTTTGCCTCGGGTATCGGAGTTTCTTTAATTTCTGGATTTGGAGCTTATCCAAAAAGAGTGAAGAAATCGTGAAGTTAATTGGTAATTTTGGGTATTACAAATACCATACATGTAGCATATCCGGTAAAAAAAAAAAGTGATCAGTAGTTTTGATAGATATATATTTTTATATATTTCAGTCTAAGGTAAAACCTTAGGGATCAGCCAAAAAACCCAATAATCTTTAAGAAATTGATTTGCTGAAAAAATTCATGGCTTCGTAAGGGTTCAAGAATGTGTCCACGAAATATTATGCTAAAATTTGCCATATTTAGTTATGGCCTAAAAATGTAACAATAACTATATACCCATAAAACACCAGTAGCGCAAATGTTTTAGTCTGGTATAGTTTTTGCTATATTACGAAAACTTCCTTTGAAATGAAATTATAATTCAATAATATCCTACTCGCACCTTTTTAATTCCTAGCCATGACAACGTTGACAAGATTGCCTATAAACTTCCAAGCTAGAAGGACACGTTTTTCATGCTCAGCTAGCCTTGACTGAACTCTGTATTTTCTGCGTGTTTTTGTTTTTTCACCAAAATGCGGAAAAGCCAAGTGGAAAAGTCCAGGCGAGAAGTAGAAGAAAGAGTTCAGAAATTAGTGCCATTGAAGAGACCAACCACATCCACCCCTAAACGCCTCTTTATTTGTTCGTCATACCAAAGGGCAAAGATATTTTAGAAAAGAAAGCAGTAGCTTGAGGCTGATATTATAGACGATCCTGAAAATAAAATGATCATAATAAGTGAAGCAAGACTTAATGAAATACTTGAATCACGAATCCCTAATTGTGATGAAAAGTAATTCCAGGATCCATTTGGCAAGGGATGGATTTGAGACACTAATAAAAAAGTGTAGGCAACTATGATACCCTAGAGTAATACCTTGCAGCAAGATCAGACAGGGGACCAGGAACCTAAAATTTATAAGAATGTGTCTTAGGCACATAAATAATCAATTAATATTCTTATTTATAATCATTTTGCATTAATTAATACTAAAAAAATTAAAACCATAGAATTAATTGTAAGTCCCTTTAATGTAACTAAAACTTAAGGTCCGTTTCTCAAAACATAAGTTTTTCACCTTCAAAATGTATCTCTCCCTTAGTATTGGACCAATCTAAATGAAATTTCATATATAATATGAGGAAACATGGTAGATTAAAACAAGCCCGGGAATATTTTGAGTTTCTGATTTTTGGCAATTTTTTTCTGTAATTTTTCCGGTTTCATAAAAAAATCAAAATTCATATCTCGAAAAATAATTGAAAATCAAAAATCCCCGGCTTTATATCGAAGGTCCATATGTGTTTTATACGTGGTTCAAATCTCATCCCTTAAAACCAAAAAGCAAAGGAGGATGTGAAAATGGCCATTTTTGGCCGAAAAATGATTTTAAAATGGGTCTAAGGTCACTGAACAAAAATTTTTTCCCCAGAAGTTCCACACAATCCTTTAACAAACCCCCTATATATCAACAACCTGTTGTTAAAAAAGTCGGAAACCGGCCGATCCCCTTAAACAGTATGCTTTGGTGGTGAGGATGGGTCTATTCAGTCTAAGGTAGTAAAACCTTAGACAGTATGCTATGGTGGTGAGGATGGAATATCAGCTCTAGTAAATGTATCTTGAGTCAACAGATATATGTATGGATGGGCAAGAATAAACTTTTATGCTTCTTAGTGGTTGAGTGGTTAACTTCAACCTCATTTTGACATAATGGGTTTTGGTTTGAATCTTGCCTTGGGATCAGAATTTCATTAGTTCCTCTGTATAAAGGTGTATTTTAGGCTTGCATTAGAGCTTTAAAGGAATGTTAGGAATGAAAAGTAAACTAGATTTATGTTTCAGGAGCCCTCTGCAGACCACTTTGATGCATGGAGAGACAGACAGCATGATGAGCTGTGTGTTATCTAAGTCAAAGAGTGCGGGGTTAGAATGAATTCGAAGTTGGGATGATAAACCAGCAACTTTGTTGGATTGACATGACTCCATGTGGTGTTCTGTTGTATTGTTAGCAAGAAGACTTTCAACTGATGGCACTCCTCATCGTGAACGAGGAGTCACTGTGCACAGACAGTAGAGAATACAAGTGGCTCTGAACAATTTGTTCCATGATGAAGAGACAAGACTTTTCCAGTCTTTTAGAAAACTTCATTGAATTTGTTTTAATTTTTCAAGGACTTACAGCAAATGCAAGATATTTGTAAGGTGACATAAAATAACTTGTATATGGAAAATGCTAGTATTTTGTATTTGTTTTCAATTTTTTATCAGAAGTTATGAAATTCAAGTACCCAGTTGAATTTTTGAAGGCAGCATTATTTATAATCAAGAATCCTATGCCAGATTGAATTGTAAGTGTATTTTGGAATTGTTCAGGTAATATATATTGAGTTAGTCTAGTTGATTAATGGAAAATATTAAAGATATTTCAATTGGGTAGGTAAACTTGCCATTTTTCATTTTGTAGGTAAAATTGCCTATTGCTTTTAAACCCTTTTGCTTTCAGAATTTCAAGGGTAGTTTTGATGTCCTACATTTTGTTCCCTCCCTTTAAAGGAAACTGCCCGTATTGACTTGAGTAAATTAGAAAATCACTTGATTTGGAAAAAGAGTAATTATGTATTGATTTGGTCTATTTTTTCAGTTTTGTTACAAGATACAGGCAGTTGTTACCTGGATCTATCTTCCAATACACATTAAGTGCAGTTTTGCGTATTATTTCAACCTTCTACAGCAGGTGTTCATAGATTAATATGAAATGTATGAAAACTCTCGTACAGTGGTAATGGCTTCTGGTTTTGGAAAACTATTTGAAAATGAACACATGGTTTCAGTTCAGTGCTAATGGCCTTACAATGGATAGTTTGTTAAGCATAAGGGCAATTTCTATATATTTCATGTGGTACACCCAAATATTTTTACCTCAGATTTTGTATGTATTTGTGTGTTTTTTTTGGTACAGCTACAAGTTTAGTCATCTCTTTCATCTTTACATTGCACAGTCATATGGAACAAGTGTACTCTGCATTGAAGTCTTAGTGAACCATTTTTTATATTTTATATATTTTAGTGGCATTGCAGAAATGTACAAGATTAGAAACTGCCTGGTTAACTAATAACCTATATCCCATTGAATTGTTATCTGAAATTAGATGGGAATAAAGGAAATAAGTGCACAAGATATTTCACTTTTTAAAAAACATTCATTTAAAGAGATGAACATCAGCAAGACAGATTAACTTGTTATTTCTGTCCTCCATATTCTGGGAAAAATGTGAAGTGCCAATTTAAAAAAAAAAATTATCAGTGAACTGATAACTGGTCATTTAATTACAAGTGGTAATCTGAGAAATGGTGTGGGATTAAATATTATTATGTGAAAAAGCTATGAGAGAGGAAGCTGGTTGGTGAAAGCAGCAGTCAAATTACGTGTTTTAAGTTCTAATACAACACTGCCATCCCTAATGGTTGATTCATCTTGTAAAGTTCGTTATCTTTGCGGTTGCTGTAATTTCCTCACTGCCATTATACTGTATATCAATATTGCCCCTCTGAACTCATCATGTGCTTTTCTTTGTGTAGTTTTGATTGTAAAAAGTTACAATCAGGTGACTGCACAAACTTTTTTTAACCACAATTCACCTAGGTCATTTTTCAATATTTAAATAGAGTTAGCTGGTGATAACTGAACAGTGTTATATAAAGAGCTGGTGATAACTGAACAGTGTTATATAGAGGTTGCACCAGCCATTTAACACATTTACAGTTGTTACATCTTTTTTCTATTGGAATATTGTTTAGTAATGCAGCTCTATGAGTAGGTGATTTCTGTAGGTGAGAATCTTCATGCTATCAGTTGACTTAAACCAATTCATCCTGCTCTGTGTAGTAGTAGTGATTCTACTCATGGCCTTATTAGTCTCATTTTATATTTAAGTAATTGGGTTTTCATGCAATTTCTTTCATTGGATCAACTTTGACCTTAACTCTCCCACTCTGTAAGGTGTCTCCCACTCTGTAAGGTGTTACTGACTACAGATTTAAGCAGAATCAAAAGTTTCCACTGAAAGTAGTTTGCTCGTTGTAAATAGGCCTATAGCAAGCATTGGTGACACAAGAAATCGTGCAATGTTGCTATCTGCAGATCTTAGCTCTGAAGTAAAAACTGTTAGCTTCAGCTGTTTCCATTTTAGTAATTGACTGATCGATGTTTTGCATCCCAGTCCAAGAAGATCTTCGTCTTCCCCGACAAAAAAATATCCGGATCCAGCGAATGAAAGTCCTTAGATGGTAGCGTGCCTCTGGAAAGGCTACTCTTCACACCTGATGCTTTAGTTGCTTGACTAATTTCTCTCATGGTTGGATTTTCATATTTAATTTGGTAAGGAAAACCTAATTCAAGGTACATATAAATTATAAATACTTTGTTGTGCTTTATCTTTGTATACATTACTTGTTATTAATACCATTGAAGAAAATACCTAAATTTATTGTATATTTAAGAAATGAAAGAGTAAATGTTGCTGTGCTATGAGCACAGAAGGCTGGTAGTTAATTGGAGAAATAGTTGTGGCTATTCAAGTTGGCAAGCACAGTTTTAATTTTTGACGTCACCAGTGTAGAAGGTGAATTAAAAGTGAGCCAGTACGCCTAGGTGAACATTTTTGCTTGGAGCTTAGCAGGCCTGTACTGAGGGGGCCGGGTCGAATGACCCCCCCAAAAAATTTCTGAAAGCATATTTTCTGTGACTCCTTTTCATTGAATTGTACTTATAAAGTAATAAATGACAATATTTTTGCTTGGAGCTTAGCAGGCCTGTACTGAGGGGGCCGGGTCGAATGACCCCCCCAAAAAATTTCTGAAAGCATTTTCTGTGACTCCTTTTCATTGAATTGTACTTATAAAGTAATAAATGACAATCTCTGGTTTTTTTGGCAAGCCCTTTTTTTAAAAGTTTGTTAAAACAGTAACATCATTCTTTAATAGTAGGAAATACAAGAGTGGTAATAGGAATATGATAATAAAGCCACTATATTTATAGACTTTAGTAGAGAAACGATAATTTTAAAGCTGTGGTACGATAATCTGGTCAGAAATTTTGAAGACTTCAGCAAGGCTGCCGAAACATGGAATTACGTCATCGAGACGGCTAATCTGCTTTGGTATTTCGTTTTTTTGAGCATAAAAGAACGTGTTAGTAACTTCTTTCATTAAGAAACTATTTAATCATATGGCCAACATATTAAAGGAAATTCCTTTCATCCTACAACATTGCTACATAGCACTTGTGTTTGTAGTTTATTATTTGTACAAATATTTGAAGTATACATACATTTTATATTTTCATTTGTAGTGTGAATTTGAAAATTTTCATATGTAGCTATACATAGTAATTGCAATTTTCCGTTTTATTTCTAAATTTTATTTTGTTTTATTGCATCACATACATACTCTTTAGAATATTTATTAATTATTGTTTGTTAAAGTATATAACATAATATATAAAGTAATATGCATGTTATTTGTTATTGTTAAGGTATTAAATGAATCAATCAATAAAACTGAAAAAATATTTAATAGCACAAACTTTCAACATTGTAAGTAAAATTCTGTTAACCAAAGGGTCTGTACTTTGAATAACATCTAATCGGGAAGAAGGGCATAGACCGCATGCCCAGCTTTTCTTCTTAATATAACTAAAACAACATTTTCAAGTATTTCAACTTGTATATACCAATATATGCAATGATATACTATATACGGAAGAAAAGGTCCAGTTTTGGGAAAACTATCCCCCCCATAAAAAATTCTGGGTACGGGCCTGCTTAGCAGACTACTGAAACTTATCGTAATCCTAATTACATTTGTTATTGCGTATTGGTCAACAAGTGTAAATTGATGCTTCCCAATGAAGACTACAAAGCAAATAAGAATTTCGCTGGTCTACTGAGTCATCTGCATTGATATAAGTAATGGAAAAAGTAGTTGTTCCTACACAAGTACAAACCTTCAGTCTTTGCATAGGATTATGCTTGCGAACGCGAGTTGGAACGACCGTTAACTTAAGTTAGTTACCGACGGTAGTGGGGAACCCCTGTCCACTCGTCGGTCTGCACCCCACTGATCCACTGGACCACTCAGTCCACTGTGCTGCTGGGCGCTGTTGGGCCAGAATGTCTGCTACGATCTCTGGCCGACTGCCGTTCGACCTTTTTTTGTGATATATGAGTGTGTTTATTTGTTTGCCTTATATCTATAATGGAAACCCCTAACTTGCAACAGCCCTGGGAGATGAAAGCTTTGGTTTGTAGGCGTTGTCCAGGTAAATAAGCTAACCTCTCCCGTTACGGATAAACCTTCATACTTTGTGTGCGCCATGCAGGAAGCATGATTGCAACCATTAGTCCTGCAGTGAGTGCCTTGTCTGGCCATTAGAACGGTGGGTGAAGTTTGTCCTGGAGGAGAAGAGGGAAGTAGGTTTCTCCGGTGTCATCGGGATGCAATACGGTGCCCCGCCGATGACACCTACCAAAGGGTAAGTCTCCTGTGCAAAGACCAAGGTTTGTATTTGTGGGGAACAAACTCCGGTAATTCTATATATTAGCTCCGCGCCTGTTTTTACCTTTTCAACTGTTTTTTTCTACACTTTTAGGGGTTCTGATACTGGCTTTGCGTCTGTTTGTTGTCGGCCAAATGGAATGTCCCTTCGCCGTGTTTAGTACTGGCCCGGGTGGTGTTGGGTACTCATACGTTAACAAGTTATTGCACTTGCCGGACGGGATATGAACCGTTCGAAACAGACGTAGCCGTGCTCTGTCTTGTGAAGATCGCGTATGGAAACCCCTTGTTGGATGGACTTCAGGGGTTAATTACACTCGAGCGCCAAAAATTAAAGGTAAATTCATAATTAGCAACCAAAAAACTGTAGAAAAAGTAAAGTTATAGTGCCGTCGCCGCCGCGGAGCTACTATATAGTTCTACCCAAACTCCAAAATTTCAAAGTAATTTATTTTTCCTAAAATAAACCTGAAGGTCTTTGCATTTATGGCTCACCTTAGCCACCCCTCATTTTGATACTTGGGCCGAAAGGCAGACCGATGAGTGGGCTTGCTTCCCTCCTACCGTCGATAACTAGCCTATACTTTAATATAACTACCTTGCTTGAAAGTTAACAGCCCTTCCAGCTTGCGTTCGCAAGCATAATCCTTTACAACTACCTTCAGGTTTGTATGGTAGCAAAAATACAAATTACTTTAAAAATTCGTATTGTTAATTTGAGAGCTCCCTGTTAGGAAGCGTGACTTGGATGTCAAACAATGCAACATGTAAATGAACGTTGATTGATTGCCTTGAACAGTTGAACAAAAGTTTAGAAATTAATTTTTTTTCTAATGAAATGCTTTGGGTTTAATAAATTTGAGATATTTCGAAATTAGTTAAGCTTGTTAGCTTTTGTAAAAAAAACTTTTGTATAAAATCTTCACGATGAACGACTCTGTTGCAGAATGAAACTTGGGAACAATCAGAAATATTTTATAAGAAAAATGTAAATATGACAGGGAACATTTTTGTGCAGTTTTCACGTAAATTTGACAAAAAAAAGATGCATCTAATATCACCTTTTAACAGAATAGGTCACATTTTCTGTAGTGAAGGAAGACAGAAAATGTTTTGTTACTAGTTAATGTTTTTCAGATATGTTAAAGATTGGGAATCCATATTTCGATTCAGTGGAAGATCTCTTCGAATGCCTCATGTGTGTTCCATCATACACTTCTACCCAACTACAAACTCTGAACAGGTTTTAAAATTGCCTCGCTTCCACTCTATACAGAGGAGGTTTCTTGATGATGAATTATCTTGAATATAATTCACAACTCTCTAACTTATATTTTTGTATTTGATCAGATTCTTCCACTCAGAAAAAAATGAAATGACATGAAAACCTTTGGAGGTAACAAAAGGAAAAACTGAGTTTAGGCAGGACCCAACTTTTCACCACAAAACCTCATGTGCATTCATAATTTTGGAGTTTTTGAAGTTTAAACATTGAAGACAAATGACAATGGTGACTTCCTTTCTTTCAATCCTTACCGTTTCTCCACTGTTATACTTAATCACCTACGTGTAGCAATGAAGTTTGTTGACACTTGAGATGGTTAGGTGAAAATATGAAAGTCATCACAATGTTTTTCGAGTTCAATGTATTTTGTTTCAATACATAGTCATTGTTTATAACTTTTACATCTTTTTTGTATATAAAGCATTTTTATTTGCATTTCACACCATTTTTAATTCGCAATTTTGTTTGAATTATGCTGTAAATGACTGATTTTCACATCCAAAGCCAGTTCTAATTTAATCTTTCATCTTCGTTATCAGGTTTCTTTTAATATTACAACTGCACCTTTTCCCCACGAGGAAAGTGTGCTGAAGGAAATTAAGTGGAACCAAAGCCAGACACTTACGAACGCAAGCGCTCGTAAACACTTCCATATTTATAGATGCAGGCGAAAACGCAATGATTTGATATCACGTCCAGGTTTTGTTAAATCATTAGGAATGCAGTTGAGGAGTGTTTTTCAGTGATGCAGTTTACTATAGGTCAGAGGTTTTCAACCGGGGTTCGCGAGATCGTTCTTGAACGAGGGTATGTTTTAGCTTTTTCCAACTAACCACCGTTACACGAAGCAACACCTGATCATCAGGTTAAAAGTCTATAATTTAAGAAATAGTTATAATAATATCTTTTAATGCAAGTAGCAAATTTTTTACAGTGCAGTGTTATTTTTGTACTAGGACATTACATATGATCAGGGTTACCATGCGTCTCGGTTTGACTGGGACTCGTCCCAGATTTGAGGCCTTGTCCGGGGCGTCCCTGTCAGCCAGAAAAATGTCCCAGAATGTTCAGGACAAGCAGGCGGTCACCCAACAATTTCCAGTGTTCAGTGGGAACGTGTATAGGGCAAATTAACAGCGAAAAATCATGTTTGCAAATAGTCTTTGGACCCGTCAGAGCAAAAAGGCCCAACAGATTTGGAAGCAGAAATGAATAGCGAAAAGATTGTGTTTTTAGATAAACTTGTGACCCGTCAGAGGGAAAAATGTCTTACAGATTTGGAAGGAAGAATAAAAAAAAAAAAAAACTGTAGATAGGTTTGGGACCCATCATAGTGAATATAGATTCCTTTTGAACTGTCTTTGGTTGATGAAAATATGGTAACCCTACATATTATTGAATAAAATATTTTAAAGGAGGTCATCGGTCATATTGAGCTGCTTATAAGGGGTTGCGGTATGAAAAAGGTTGAAAACCACTGCCAGGTGAGCCAACGAAGTCAGTCAAAAAGCGGGGCCCCAATTTCCTAACGAAGGTAAATCGCGGATTGTTGTTACCCTTTCCTTCGACCTTGACCTGTTATAATCCTCTTGAGTATTAACTGGTGCAGAGTTTATAGTTAAAACTTCCTTTGCAAGTGTTACGGAAATATGTATAAATTAGGTATTTGTACCAGTAGATCATTTTTGTATTTCTCTTGTTTTCTTATATATAATTTTGTATAGTGACAAATAATATATTAAGCATATATAATTTTAGTTCTCGCTCTCTTTCATCCTTTTGCTAATTTGCTTTGATCATTGGACTTAAATTAATTATAAACATTGAAAACGATTATAATTTTGTCAACAATGTTATGTATTTATCTATATATAAAGTTATTGTGCTGGAGAACACAAATAATGAGTAGTTCGAAGGGTAATTGTGTTGTTGAAGGACCGTTGTTTACATTTGTTTCTCTCTTTACGAAAGGTGAGGTCGGGTGGTGTAACCCTGATCCCATGGAGAAAAGCTTTGGACACGACTGCGAGAGAGGAACGGCTCTCGACTTTGTGGACCTGTTGGAACTTGGATGGTCTTTCTCCGGATATTGTTATTGGTATACCACTTTAAGATGTCGCACTTGGTTAACGAATTGTCGTAACAAGTACGACTAAAGGGAAGTCTTGGAAGGTGTTTGGCAGTCTTGAGATTGCTGGCCTGCACATGGGTTAGTTTGGTAATGCCCGCTGAATACGAATTGCCAGTTGGATACATATTGCCAGTTGGATACGTATTGCCAATTGGATACGTATTGCTTCCCCCGCCCCGGGTCAAGCCTGGACGAACATATGGGAGACTGTCTGAACTCGAATACAATTGTGGATAACGAGCTTCGTTCTATGGATACATTTTCTGAACATCATCGTTGTCAAAGGTAAGTTGTTTTCAAATAATTATTTTATTTTAAAAGATTTCTCATTCGTTACGCCTACCAATTATACTGAAGGAATCCCCATAAACATAAGTTTTTTTCATTATTTAATGTTAAAGGGTGTAAGTGCCTGGAGTTAGTCTTATACATAACCCGCCCGTAACAATTGGCCACCTTGCTTCTAACTATATCTTTAGCCATTGCAAATAACTTTTGCTTTCACCTTCAGTTTATTGGTAGAAGATGCCGTCTATTGGTAGAAGATGCCGTCTATTGGTAGAAGATGCCGTCTATTGGTAGAAGATGTGTGATAGACCAAAAGAATTCGTGACAGGGAAAGGAGTTAGGTTATGAGGGAGATTCTTTATGGGAGTTTGTTCAAGTTCAGCAAACAGAGGAGCGTAGTGAGAGACACGCTAGAGCTGAAGTTGGAGTTGGAAGCAGAGGGGAGGGGGGGAGGGAAAACTTAAGGCAATATGAACTACAAAAACTTAGATTAATTTCTGCCAGTTCATTAAAGGTTGAGGGGACTCTATGCGGAAACGGATAGATTCTGGTGGGCAACTGTACTCAAATTCCGAAATTCAGTGAAAGTGATGTATCAAAATATTTCCAGTCATTTGAAAATCTCATGAAACAGGTAGTGCCCAAAGAATACTTATGTATGTTGTTGCAAAGGCTATCTATGATATAGGTGACAAATTGTATACACTGTGTAGCCGTTGCAAAGCATACGACTGTTACATGCCCTGTCAATGCTATAAATGTCAGGAATTTGGTCACAGCGCAACAAATTGTAGAAACGACCAAGCTTGCCGTAGATGTGGTGAAAATCACAAATCAAATGAATGTGCTAGCAACATCAAGTGTAAAAATTGTGTAAAGAAAGGTCATAGTGATACTAAACATAAAACACATGATGACAGTAAGTGCAGAGTATGCAAAGAATGTGTCAAAGGTGAAAAATAATACGGATCATGGCTTTGATTAATAATCTATGCAATTTAATACAAGAAGAAAGCAAATTTAAAAAAGAACTAAAGACACTCCTATTCTGCAGGAGCTACGATACTGACGAGAAAACACTGAAAGACAATTATAAAATATAAGAAGCACCTTAATTTGAAAACGTACAAAGGCCCGCCAGAGAGGGAATTATCCCTATGGAGGGCTGTACATAAAACCAAAGTGAAGTCTGCTCTCTTAGGTAAAGCCCAAGAAGATTATTGTCTTTCAGACGAACAATGTGCTAATTACGAGACTGTAAGGAAGCTTTATTGATTAAAATTGAGACATTTTAGAAAAACGTTCATGGAGTTTGCTAGGTGCAAAGAACAGTATTTTAATGAGTGGTGTAATTCGGTGGAAGTAAGCAAGTTAGAGGACCTGAAGGAGCTGATTTTGACAGGATTTTAAAGAGAACATTTCACCAGACATTATTAAATTATATATTGAGTGTCAGGTACACAAGTTCACAAGAATTAGCAGATAAATTTGCTTTGACCCATCAGTTTAGTAAAGAATGACAGTATGATAAAAAAAACACATCGTGTAACTTTTGAAACTAAAAGGCATAGTAAGTTAGGCAAGGAACCTGAATGTAAATCACAAATGAAAATTGAAAACTACCAAGCATGTGAGTGACATTTTTTATTTTGTGAAAAGAAAGGTCACATTATAAAGGACTGCTTCAAGCATAAAATTATTTGACTGAACAGAAGGGTTAATTTGGTTAGTTCAGGGAATGGTTCCATAGTTGAAGTTCTCTTTCTCCCTTTCGTACGTCGTCATTCATAATTTGGATTTTTTTATATTACATAATTTTTATTATTGTAAGTCTCGTTGGTCTTACTTTAATAATTAAGGCTTTTGTTTTTTTATATATTTTACATATCGCCAAAGTTTGTCACGATTGCAAAGTACAGGAGCCCTTTAATAGAAAGGATTAATCCAGAGATACCCAAAACCATAATTGTTTTCTTCCTCACCATCCCCTTAGAGTAAACCCAGATTTAGCAACGCGCCAGGAAAAAGGTGTCACATTGTCCTAATATTTTCATAAGCTGTTTTTTGCAATGTATTAATTAGAGTAGTGCCTTCATTTATAATACACGTTTCTCAAATATATTATCCTTTTAAAGAATCGCAAGGAAGTTGATTTGCCGATTCACTTCCTGAGGACAGATCGTTTAGCATCGCTGCATCTTTTGACCAAGTACCAATCCCAATAGTGAAAAAGTTCAGTCCTTGTGTCCATTATAAAATAATTTTAATCAAGTTAGTCAATTCAGAACCACTAAGATTAGCGGAATCTCTTTTAGACTGATGAAGTTATGAATACAGAATGCTTCACAATTCAAAATGTCATTCATCTCATGATTTTCGCGGAGATTATCGACCAAATAATCATTTGGTGAGTGTAGGACTTGCAGCTTCTTTTTGCACCACATTTCAATGTCATTCATTTGACTGACCTTTCCAGGAATTCCACCATTAGCCCATTTTCCTGTTTGATATATATCAAACTTCCTCTTACTGCACACTCCTCTTACTTGAAAGGTTGCAATTCCTCATGTGCTCGAACACTGGAACATTAATTGGTTATTGGCCTTGCAGCATATGGTTAGCATAGGACGTGATAGCAATAGTGTTAAAGAAATATACAAAACAGTCTAAGATCTCTTAACCCAATCAGAATTTACTATGAAATTTAGATTTTTAGGCCTGGTATTGAATTCTAACTATGAAAATTTGTGGTTAAGGTAAAGAGTTATAGTAATCATTCATTCATGGATGCTGGATTTTTTCCCTTCAGGTGTAAATGGGACTTTGGACTTGAAGCTAATGGTTGAAATTTCAGATGCCCTAAGGGTAATTAAGTGACACTGAACTGAATTAATCAAGCACCAGGCCTTGGAGACCATATGGTGCAATGTTATTCTGATTATAAATACAGTATGGTTAGAATTATTGGGTGGTAGGCTATATTAGATAAATATTTATTGAAAGAAGCAGATTACACACGTCCTATGGAGAAGGGTTCTGTTTGGTGAGAATATCATGAAGGCGAGGCGGACGGGGAAGAGAGGTTAGGCTGGTCAAGGTTCTGTAGCGTGAGACTGTGTGCTGGGGGCAGGAAAGGATTATATGGGATATGGAAAGAGGGATACGGCAAGTTGGACAAAAGGTTGGAGGGGATCCGTTCATCAGGTGGGAGAATGTGAGGTTTGAATGGCCAATTTGTCGTCGGGGAAGAGCTGATCTTGTGGCATGGGTTTAACTATGGTAGTATGGTACGTTTAACAGTGCGGAGCATGTTATTTGAGATACTGGACCTGAAAGACTACCAGCGATATAGTGATTAGTTACGGAAGAATGGTAAGTAATCTGAATGTGGTTTTGAAATGCGGGCATCCTGACAAAGCCGCAGAGTGGGCCAAAGAGTCCACTTGCTCATTGCCTAGGATGCCCACATGGCTCAGGGTACAGCAGAAGCAAACTAGTTTTTCCCAGATTTCAATATGAAAGAGCCAATTTTGAATCTCTCGGACTAAAGGATAGATGCAGTCAATAGACTGGATGAATTAGGTTTGATAATGAAGGATGATGAGGGGTAGAATTAGTTGTTTTAGTGCAAACAAAATGGCAAATAGTTCTGCTGTAAGTATGCTTGCCACAGGTGGCACTAGTAGTTGGAAATGTTTGGTGGGGAAGAGGACAGCAGCCCCAGCTCCTTTAGGGGACTTGGAGCCATCTGTGTAGATCGGGGTGCAAGTCCATGTGTCAAAATGGGCTCTAGGAAATGAGAACGTAGAATAGGAGAGTGAGTATGTTTTGATTAGTTGTGTAGTATGGATGGACAGACTGAGGGAGTGGGGATTAGCCAAGGTGGGAAAGTGTGGATGTAGAAAGGAAGGATTTCAAATTGTGGTGATGGAGAGAGAGAGAGAGAGAGAGAGAGAGAGAGAGAGAGAGAGAGAGAGAGAGAGAGAGAGAGAGAGAGAGAGAGAGAGAGAAGGGTTTTCATACGAATAGAGAAATGGCGGGGTCCATTGGGATTGTTAATAAATTTGGCAAGGAGGGTTTCAGGTATAGTTAACTTCAGGGTGGAGATTGGTGGAATTTGGCATAGTATCTAAGAGAGGAGGGCACGTCGGCGGGCGAGCAATGTTAGTCATGATTCAGCACACAGGCTTTCTACTGGTGAAGAACGGAAGGCCCCAAGGGCCAGTCTTAGTGTTAAGTGGTGCATTGGGTCTAGAAGGCCAAGAAGAGAAGGGGAAGCTGAAGAGTACACATGGCATCTGTAATCCAGGACAGATAGAATGGGTACTACATGTAGATGCAGTAGTGTTTTATGGTCAGCGCCTTGGGTATTTGGGATAAAGTTTGAAGGAGGCAAAGAGGTTGGAGGGCAGATTTTTTTTTTTAATTGTTAGGATGTGTTCCTTCCAGATAAGGAGGGAATACAAAGTTAAACCAAGGAATTTACCACTAGTACGGCACTGTATGGGTGAATTGTAAAGCAAAAGTGGCGATGGAGATACTGTTTGGGAGCAAGAGAAAAGAATGGAAAAAGTTTTATTGGTGGAAAAGAGGAATCGATGTCTAGTGGCCAATGAAGAGGCAGGTAGAACGGCAGACTGTATAAGTGAGTGGAGCTTTGTGACTGAAGAATCTGCATACCATTAATTGCTATAAGAAAAAGGGTAATGCTACGAATGCAGCTGTGGGGAACTCCTTCATATTGAGTGAAGGGTAAAGAAATGGAAGAATTTATGCATACATGGAAGGTTTGGTTGTTAAGAAAAGATTGGTTGAAAACACACATATTACCTTTTATATCAAATTGAAGTAATGATATTTTCAGGTGGTATCGTTTGCTTTTTCTAAGTCAACGAAAACAGCAAGGACTGATTGTTTAGAAGCAAAGACTGTTTGGATGTAAGATTCTTTGTGTGCAAGAGGGTTTGCTGTGCTCTTGCCTCGTCTGTAGTCAAATTGAGATGAAGAAAGTTGTTTTGATTCTAAATGCCACATTAGGTGAAAATTGTAATTCTTTCTAGTAATTTACAAAAGCAACTGGTTAGGGAAATAGGTCGATAGTCTTTAAGGGTGCATTTCCTGATTTATTTGGTTTTAGGAAGGGAAGGATGAGGGCTTTGTGCCACTGCTGGTGAAATTCTCCTTTTATCCATATTCAATATTGATAGGTTATGAAATTTGACAGAAGGTGTCAGAGCATTTGGTTGTGGATACTATCAGGCCCTTCACATGTGTTCTGACAAGATGAGTTCTGCAATGAAAAACTGAATATTGTGTGATTCCATGGAAGGTATGTAAAGTTGATTGGGTTCTTTTCTGTTTTGAGATGTTTGTGAATTGGGAAGGAAATGTTCTTCTGTTTTAATGTGACTAAAATATTGGCCTAGTGTGTTGGCTATTTCTGTTGTCAGCAATAAAATTATGTTTAGTACTAGGACTTTGTAAGTTGGGTGTTTTCCTGATGTTTTATGTACTGTATACGTTTCCAGACAGCTGAAATAGGGGAGGAAGAAGTTAATGAGGAGACATAGCATTTCCAACTTGTGATTTGTGAAATATGTATTTTGCATTTCAATGAGGGTGTGCCTCTTTTGAAAATTATAAAGGCAGTGAGGTGTCCAGGAGAGTTTTTTTTTTGTTTGAAGCTACACCAAACAGCGTGTAGAGCTCAGGTGCAGTCTTTGTTCCACCAGGGTACACACTTTGATGTGAAAGATTGGGTGGTCCATGGGATGGCAGTGAATGGCACACTTAGAACAGTGATGGTGAAGTATACAAGCATGTCAAGGGTTGATGAAAGGGGTTTGGGAGGTAGAGACGTCTGAAAAAGTGGAAAAAGAGTGCCAGTCAGCTTTATCTAAGTGCCAGCATGGAAGATTGGGAAGTGGGACACAGGAAGTGAGTGCAAGAATGGTAGAGAGGTGGTCACTAGTTATGAAGCAGCCTAATACTGACCAATAAAATTCAAGTTGGAGAGCAGGAGAGCATAATGATAGATCTAGACAAGAAAAGGAATGTGTTTTTGCATCAAAATGTGTCAGGTGTTCTGAGTTTAATGTAGAAAGGTTATTAGATATTAAAAACTGTTCAAGGGAGCGTCCACAGGAATTGATAACCGAGTCGCCCCATAATGTGTGGCGGCAGTTGAAGTCACCTGTCACAAGTAAGGGGGATGGTAATTGGGAAAGGAGGTCTTGAAAGGCAGTGAAGTCAATAGAGTAGGAGGGAGAAAGGTAGACTGATACTATGGTAATTCATCGTTGTAGTGTAATATTACAAGGAAAGGTTGTAATTGCTTATGGGTAAATATGGTATTTTGTGATGAATTAAAACAGAAGCAGAAATGAAGTGAGGAGAATAATGGAAGTGGTAATTGGGAGTAGGTTTCGGTGGTTAGGTAAGGAAAGTTTCTTGGAGGCGCATTACTTTAGGTCCGTATTGTTAGAAGAGATATCTGAGATTGTCTCTTTGGGATTGGAATCCTTGAATGTTCCACTGGAGATATACGACGTGATATGATAGTTGGTATGGTTGAGGTAGGACGGTTAGATGGCGATGGACTGTCTTCAGTATGAAGTAGGGATGGATGAGTGTCAAGAATAACAGGCGAGTCATCTTGTAGAAGGGAAGTCTAAAGGTGAGGAGGGATATGAAGAGAGAGACTCGCGGGTACAACCTGGTGGTAAAGCAAGGTCAAGGATACTTTTTCCTCTGTACAGAGGTCTGAGTGGAAGCTTGGGTGGGAAAGGAGATAGTTAGGGGAAAAGTGAGGTGGGTGGAGATTCTGTGTAAGTTGGCAGGGGAGTTGGGGGAAGGATAGTGAGTGTTGTGGACCTCAGGAGTGGTATGATGGACAGTAGCATATTTTTTGGGGGATGAGGTTGGGTTTGGGATCGTGATAAAGGGTCGTTTTAATTAATCTTCAATGTCCTTCATGGTTTCCAGAGGAGACTTGGCTGTAAGAGTTTTCTTGGGTGGAGGGCAAACTGGAGGTGACTAGGAAAACTTTGAAGGGGAAAATTTGTTATTGGTCTTTGGGGTTGTTCCAAATTGGCATTTATTTCTTAGTGTGGGAGGTTAAGGAGAGGAAGCTTTGGGAGTGAGTGATGGGAAAATAGGGATGTAGGTGTTTCTGAATGTAATACTTCAAAGTTTTGACAAAGATACACTTGAGATGATAAGAGGGGAAGAGGTGGTGGATGATGGTACTTTAGAAGTACCGTATGCAGCAGTTTGGGAAAAGAAAGTGATGAGGGTAAGGAAGTATTAGAGGTGGTGGTGGATTTTGGAAATAAAGAGGAGGAGGGGGGGAGGGGTTGGTTGTGGCATGATGTTGGTAGTGGTTTTGCTTGTTTGCTTTGCTGTTGTCACGATCTGCATCAGGGTGACAGTGGTAAAGCCAAGGCAGGAAACCTCTTGTTTAACTTCTTTCAGGGTCAATCCATGCTTGAAGCAGAGGGCAGCCAACTTTCAATTGGTGCAAATGTGCTCTTGTGAGTGGCAATTTGCTCAATCATGGTCAGATGAGCTACAAACGGGACAGTCAGATTAAATGCTTGATCTGCAAAATTTGGATGGGTGGCTGAAGTGCCAGCACTTTTGACATTGGGGAGGAATATACTTTCGGACTTTGTACTGACCTCCGATGTATATGTCTTGTGGGAGGTCTTTGCCCTTGAATGTGATCTGCAAAGTTTTTTTTGATATTTCCTGTTGCTCTTGTCCCCAAGAGTGTAGCATGTAACATGGAGGCTTCATGGCAGTCACTTAGTTATTTGAGATCTGTTGAGCATCCACTCCAGCCGACATTGTCAACCGGGCACTGCTCAGAGGGTATCACCACTATTCCAAAGCAACTGTTGAGGTGAGGATGTGGAGTGGTAGGGAAGGCATTACCTTGTAGGTCTTTGTGGGTGGATATTGCTTAAGACTGAGCCACTTTGTTCACCATAAAAAGACGTGAGCAGTCGTGTCTTGTTAGGAATTTCACCATTCCTACCTGTCTCTGCAGGCACTTTTGAAAGTGGAGTGTATTGTTTGTGTAAGGAGTGGTCGGGAGGATAAGTACTAGTCCCACTTCTGGGGTCCAAAGAGGGTTGACATAAGGGCTGGGTAGGTACTGGAGGACATTTTAAGGTTGGTAGAAGAGGATGGAGTTGAAGCCTTAAGATAATTTTTTTGAGGAAGAGGTACTGTAGTGGCACGTTGTTTTGTGGTTGAACGCAGTGGTTCATAAGGTTGTTGAGTAGTCACCAAAGATGAACTGGTGGAAAGGGAGCATGGGGCATTGTATGCTGAGATGACAGGTGACATGGTAGAAAAGGACAGGGGTGAGGAGATTTCTGGGGGAGCAGTCTGGCTTGTGGTCTCTGAACTAGCTAAGTCAGAAAAGCCCAAAAAATTGGGGACTGATTGTGAGCAGGGTCAGTCCCCATACGGCTCTGTCGTTTGGTCTTCTGTAAAAGTTAAGTATACCTTGTTTAACCAGACCACTGAGCTGATTAACAGCTCTCCTAGGGCTGGCCCAAGGATTAGATTTATTTTACGTGGCTAAGAACCAATTGATTACTTTTAAATAATGGCTAGCAACGGGACCTATAGCTTATTGTGGAATCCGAACCACATTACAGGGGAAATGAATTTCTATCACCAGAAATAAATTCTCAAATTCTTCATTGGCCGGTCGGAGAATCAAATGCCTAATTTGCAGAGTTCTACTGAGAACAGTACCCACCCGTCCAATGAGGAACTTAGCTGGCATGAATCTTAAATTACTTGGTAGAAATTTGAGTTAGTTAGCCTGTTATGCAGCTTTGAGATTGTTCAATATTCTGATCTTTCCGTACATTCATTTAATTCCACACCTTTTGTTTTGTGATACATGATTCCACACAGGGTTTTAGAAGTTTTGTTCCAGCAGTGAGAAATAATGGAATGGTCTTTAAGTAACTGAATTGTTAGGTCTAAAGATGTTCAAACCTGGTGCAAATGTCTTTCTTGAGAAGGCTTACATGAGTCCCATTTCATAGGTCATTTGTTTTCTTCACTTTTCTTTATCATTCACCTTGTTTGCATTTATTTGTTATTTCTCGTTTATACTTTTTCCTTCATTTCTGTGTTTCCTGCCCTGTCCTGGGTTGCTTTCCCTTTTGCAGACCTTGTGGCGGCTTGTGCTTGTTACATTCTGTTTTTCCAACTATGATTGCTTAACAATAAAAATAAGGCCAGGTTTATTTCCCGGAATCCTATCGTGGAAAACCCGGAACCCGCCGAACCCTCAATAACTTTCTTATTTGTAAACATATTTTTAATATTAGTGCACCGTTGTAAAGGTAAAGTTCTCGGCTTTAATTTGATGTATCATTTGTTGGTTTTTATACTTAAATGGCGTTTGAAGCCCCAATAATGATTAGCGCATGTCTAGAACCGCGTAAACTTCTATTTGGAGAAAACTCACAGGTTAAGTATTTAAGAGAGTACTTAACTGACGACAGGATTGTTAATTTAACTCATTTTGGATATAAAGTGTTGGACTTATTGAGGGGACCAGTTTTGTTTGACGCTGTTCAGTAGTTATCGATGAGTTTCTTTTTCTGTTTTCGATACGTCTGTATAACGGCCGTTATTCATCTTTTTTTCCTTTTGTTTTACTGTTTTAGCACATCACATTCTGCTTAAGAAAAGTCGGACATTAGCCTGTCCACGATAATTGTTGAAGCTTACCATTTGCACCTGTAGAATATCGTTCTGTGCAGTATGTAAGTAAGTGGCCTATCTCATTGTTGGTCATCATGAACCAGTGCGTGGTCCGTAATCCCATGTCGATAGCGTGTTTTGGTTGTAATCGGGGTTGTGCTTGTATCCCATTAGTATTTATGCGTTTAGAAATATATATTGTAAAGACTATTTTTAGAATGAATAAAGACTGGTTTTGAGTATAATACTTACTTATTGGCCCAATATGTACTGTAAAGACAAAGTCAATAAAAGATTAGAGTAGATTGTTCGATATTTCAGTAAATTTATTTCCAATCAAGAACGAGGCAATTTTATCAGTAGGTCAGATTAAAGTTTAACCCCCAATATAGTAAGTCTGTCCTGTGGCTGGAATATTTAAATCTTGACTGAAACGGTCAGAAAACTCATAACAAATACCGACGTGTGGTTAAACGATAGTATAATAAATGCAGTTCAAAATTTACTGGCGGCCGCGTTCCCAACAATTTTTGGCCTCCAGGATACAAAATATATACTGTATTTAATAGAACCCAAGGTTTCTGGAAAATAGTTACCGATTTAAAACGGCAAGGGTCACCAAGCGCAGGAGTTCACCACAATAGGCATAATCACTGCTTACTATCGTTTCAGCGCGAGGCAAATGGTATAACTTATATTGCTGACAGTATAAAATCAAGCAGATCAGTAAATAATGGTATGTCGATTCAAATTTCACAGATTTATACAACTCTTACAGATCAGTTAGATGTTTTGATTCTAGATGTCCAGCGTCAAACCAATGGTTCCGATTGTGGTGTTTACAACTGAAAAATCTAAAAATATTTAACTTTATTGCGAATCATTCTAAAATACAATATGATACACTGTTGATGCGGAACCATTTAATAACTTTTGTAATAATAAATTATCGCATTAACTAAAATAGAAAAAATGCCAAACATGCCAAGAGCAGAGCCGAAAAATAGTAGTTAAAGCTTATTGCACCTACAGATTACCTGACATAATTAATGACATGATGAAGCAAGAAAATAAAAAAAAAAAATAAAATGGTTTAATAAAAATTGCGTAAATGTACATTCAAATGGTTGTGTAATTTTTGTACTTGGTAAAGAATAAAAAAAAAAACATCTCAACCTGCGGCACATCAATCTGTTTAAAAAAACATTTTTGTTTTTGATATGCGTTGCACTTATTCTTCATTTACCCATGATACTCCTTTGTACTTGAGTGTAATTAATTTTCAAGCGTGCTCTGTTCGACACACCTTTCTTCGTCCACTCTCGAATTGTCATTGCTTTTAAATAATGGCTTCGTGAGTTTCGGGTTTTCTTCAAATATTAGTTCTCGCGCTTGTAGACGTGCGCTAATTGTTATTGGAGGTTCAAACGCCATTTACATATAAAAACCAACAAGTGACACATCAAATTAAAGGTGAGAACTTTACCTTTAAAACGATGCCCTAATTTGAAAAAGATCTTTACAAATACGCAAGTTATTGAGGGTTCCGGGCTTTCTTCAAATAGCAGTGTCCGCTGTTCTAGACATGTTTGCTAATTTATGAAGATATTCAGTTAATCATTTTCCTATATGATACCTTTGAAAATAATTGATATGCGTAGTTATAATCATTTTAATAATAAAGATACTTACTGTATAACCATATATAAATTTAAAAAGAGATACATGATAAATGCCTTCAGAGACGTATCTCAAACTTAAGAAATGGTACTTCGTTGAATTAAAATCCGTCAAGCTTTCGCGTTGTTTGGTTTTATGTACAGCCCTCCACAGGGATAATTCCCTCTCTGGCGGGCCCTTGTCCGCTCTCAAAATAAGGTGCTGCTTATATTTTATAATTGTCTTTTAGTGTTTTCTCGTCAGTATTGTAGCTCCTGCAGAATAGGAGAGTCTTTAGTTCCTTTTAAATTTACTTTCTTGTATTAAATTGCATAGAAGATTATTAGTCAAATCCATGATCCGTACTATTTTTCACCTTTGACACACATTCTTTATATATTGTGCACTAATTACCATCATATGTTTTATGTTTAGTATAACTATGACCTTTCTTTATACAATTTTTACACTTGATGTTGCTAACACATTCATTTGATTTGTGATTTTCACCACATCTACGTCAAGCTTGGTCATTTCTACAATTTGTTGCACTGTGACCAAATCCCTGACATTTATAGCATTGATAGGGCATGTAACAGTCGTATGCTTTGCAACGGCTATACAGTATACACAATTTGTCACCTCTGTCATAGATAGCCTTTCGCATTTGTGGTGTGCATTTGATGATATAATGTTTATATTTGTCATCTTTGGCTACCATTTCCTTTTCAGTTTTCAGGTCGTCATTTTCAGAAATGAGGCTAACTATTCATGGATTTTTCTTTACAAAGTTATCGACAATGTCATCTTCATCCTTCGGGACATAGACTACTTTTATTTTTGGTTTAAGTTTACCCTTCTCATTTACTGATATATTGCTCATTTTCTGAATCTCCATTTTTGCCTTTAAGTCTTTCCTGTCTGGAGATCTTACAAATAAGTGTCCATCTCTTGTTGTTTTAACCTGTTCAACTGGCGGCGTTATTTTACTCATAATTTGTCTCTTTTCATTTGCTGCTGTGCTCTCTTCGTTTGTAGATTTGATCAGAAGCACTTTTTTTTTGTCTTTAGTGATACAGCATAAGTTTTGTCCATGTTTGTCAACTGTTATGCATTATCACTGGGCATCAATATTAAAGTGCTTTACATATGTAATTACATAATTAGTCAATTTTAAAATTAACGTAATTTTTTATAAATAGTTCGTCAAGTCCTTGTTAATGGTTATTGCCGCAAACAAACCACCAATTTTACATATAAATTAATGCGGAAAATGTTTTCTTGGGTTACTGAGTGACCGCTGCTCTTAGTTCGACTGAGAAACACTTGTTAACGAGCAACTGCGGTGGTGGAAGGGTAGGAGCAGCAGACACGGACAAAAGTGACGGAGAACCTGAATCTATCTGTCAAAACCAACAACGGCAGTTTCCAGTCATTTTACCGTGGATTACACTTCAAGTGATTTAGTGACCTATGGATCCTATCATCTATTACGGTCATGTTTAACGCAAATATGCAATAATTCCATCAAGTCACCATTGGACCCGCACCTTTTACCTATCTCCGAAATCACTATAAACAAGGTGAGAAAAAGCTATTTTTCTTTGTTTTTTAAAACTGTCCAGATCTTAACTTTTATTCCTGCAGCTTTAATCGATGCTTATGTGATAAGTGTGTTATTACCTATACTTACCCTAAATATGTGAGAAAACACACCTCTCCATGTATGTTACCTTACCATACTTACCTTAAACATACGTGAATTGCATACTTATTCATACTTATAGTTACTTTGTTTATTTGTTTCATCAGTCAATTTACTATTGGTTTTGTTGAGTTCTGTTTGTTTTTTACTCACGTTTTGTTTACATTATACTTTTTACATTTTGCTTGTTTACTTTTTGGGCTGTTATTTCATTGTGGTAGTTGCGTCCGATTCTGTTCATACGTGAAATCTTAAGATTTCTTCTTGTACACTATTTCAGATGTTTCGGATTCATTTAATTGGCCTCAAATGATGCAGCCCAAGTACTTCTCACTAATCCTTATGGTTTTGTTTATTTAGCATTCATTGGTTTTGTGGTTTGATTATATACATTACAATTAAATTCATTTAACATACTTTATTTAATGTATCCCATTTTAACCTATAAATTTAATAAGTTACCATATCATTAAAATTTGTATGTCTCATTTTTATACATCAACATTGTCAATTTTGTTTTGGATTTCATCTATGTTTATCATTACGTCACTAGTTTTCTGAGCCGAATCAAATTTGTTAATATCTGTTTTATTTCTTCAAGTCCATCTTCAATGAGTTTTTTGTGTGTTCTTTGTTCAAGCTTCTTGCAATTATTACAGATGTACAATATGTTATCACTACGAAGTATGGGTGTGTATCTGACCTCGTTACCCGAACATTCATAATGGAACCATACGTCACACATTTCACAGCAAGTTCCTTCCTCATCAACTTCCCCAGAGCAATGTCTGCAGGTTGCTGACTCTCTCTCGATTTGGGTTGACTCATCCTTCTCCAATATTTAGTGTTCCATCTTTGCGTGCTGCTTCAATAATTATGAGGTAATGTTCGTATGATAGTTTGATCTTCCCTTTACTTGATTTAATTTCTACAGTATTTAATTTATTTTTCCTTCCTCTTCTTCGTATTCACTTTGGACATCACGTAAGTCAGGCACTTTTCACAGAGCACTTCACAGACACATCCTACGTTTGGAGGAAAACCAACTGATTCTCCTGGGTTAGATGTAAAAGTAATTTTAAGAGACCTGCTTCATTACAGTAATGGTCAATTTCTGGTTGGCATTCGTGCAAGATATGTCATAAATATTACATAAATTTAATAAAGGTTATTTCCTATAAAAGACAGACCTAAATACTAGTATCTTTATTAGGTAAATATACAGAATGACACAGCATTTTAGATTACAAATGTAGAACTATTTACATTATTTATCATACATTACAGTGATTGCAAGACTAACAAGATACTGGTGCTCTTTATATACAGCATTTTCTTGAAATAGTTGATTTCATCACTTTCTAAAATGACCAGTGAGGGAAGAAGGGAGATATTAAAGCTAAATGAAGAAGGTGACAAGTGTAGGACATCACTGAGATCAAGTGACGCAATGATCAGTACCAGTGGACTGTTTACAAGCCAGAGAAAGGCGTTTTCAAACGTGCTTCTCCTCCCTGACTTTCAAAGCGTTCATTCAGAAGAGTGATTTAAAGAGTCACCCCATTTCATATTTGAGAGTATGGTGGAAAAAGATAAAAGTCTGAACCTGAAAAGACACAGAATACATAAGCATCAAAAACCAGCTCCTCAACGCGTTTTTCGTTTTGAGCGGAAAGATGTAATATCTCTTATTAATCTTTTTACCGGGTTGGATATGATGTTAAAGCCAACCATTACAGTTTCATGTTAAGCACCGTCGTCATAAACATTGAAGAAATGGATTTGTCTCTGCCTCTAACCCCAATTAGTTTTAGATAAAATTTGGACTTTATCCAGGTCGAGGCGACAGACTCTACAAAGCCAACAACATACTTTTCACAAAAGCGGGCTGCATGAGACTATGTAATCATATTCATTCAGGTGTGAACAAAATACTGAGTCAGTTTCACATGATGATTCCTTCATTATTTCAATTATTCACTTACAGGGTAAGTTTCAACTCTGAAAAAATCCATAAAATGGAAATGGTAAACGGGCCAAGGGCTGTGATGTCATTTTTTGCTTTGATAGATCGTAACAGATTTTAACGTGAATCAGTATCATTGCCTTTCTGAAATAGTTGTAATGAAAATGAGGCCTTTGAGCCATCTCCATGAAACAGCATCACAGCGAAAGGAAAAAAGAATTTTCATAAAACTTAGAAAGTCACAATTCTTTCATGAAAAGCTACAGAAGAAGCGATAAAGTGTGAAGCACGATTACTTCAGTATATAAAGCATTGAGTTTGGATGTATTGTTTTCATGTCATAATAATTTACTGAAATTGATCGAAACTGCCATGAACGTTTACCGATGGCACATATCAGAAACATGAAATTTAACCTGTGACAAGGTCGGCAGTTGAGATGCACATACATGTCCACAAGACCACTTAACTGCTCGAGTTCATCGCACTTAGTGGACACGCCCATGGACACGCCTATCACTCTAATTACCATGCTTGAGTTCGAATCCCAGTATGAAAGGGAAGGGCGCCGCCGTTTATTACTCCACTGGATTCAAAGGTTGTGGATACTGTGAGGTTAGGGTCATTGTGGCTAGTGTTAATGCATATGTATCTGGTGCAAGTGACCACTAGGTTAGTGCGACATTAATGAATCCTTTCTTTTTTTTGCAAGCAGCTGGGCTCATTTCTGTGTTGCTTATTTTATGCTGTGGAAGTTTTCTGCACAGGAGGCTTATCCATAATTCAGCAGATTAAGTATGGTTATACATTCCTAAGCTGATGTACATGTGCTTAAAAGCTTTTCTTTTTATAAAACTGATTTCTGTTATTTTTTACCATCATATTACAGTGAACCAGCTTTTTAGCGCCTTTCTGATCCATGACATGATTGTTTTCTTTATTATAAAAAATTTATCTCTTGCATATTTTATAATTTTTTTCACTTTCACTTTTAAAACAACTGGAAAAGAGAATAGAACAGCATAAAAATGCTTAATATTATGTTTAGGGTAACTGTGATTTTCGTTTTATTAGTGAAAGGTGATTTATTGTTTTGTATTGGAAATAAATATAACGGAACCCAGTTTTAAAAAAGGTAGATTTGGTAAAACTATGATTATCACACTAGAAATGCATTCCACTTGATCCACTTATTTTCCAGTCAATTCCTATCAGTGGAAAATAAGCGGATCAAGTGAATGCATTCCTAGTGTGATATTCATAGTCTTAGCAAAACTGTCTTTTTTAAAACTGGATTCAGTTATATTTATTTCTAATATATTACAATAAATCAGATTTCACTAATAAAACGAAATTACACTGTTATCCTAAACATAATCTTGTAGGGGGACCCGCTTAGGTCCTCCGGGCATCCACTGTCCAAAACAACAAACTTGACCTACTGCAGATCATCAAGTTTCCCAAGAAAAATCAAATCACAGATGGATGGCTGAAGCAGTGATTTTCATGTATTTGCAGGAACTACAGTATCTCATCTGTAAAACCAAAACCATCTGTAAATGTAAAACGCTTCAAGCTTTTGAACCATATGTAATGGAGAACTTTCCTTATTTTGTACAAAGAACTCTTATCTGCTTTCCAGGTGTGAGAAAACACACCTGTCTGTAAAATTATGCCTGTTTCTTGTCAGAAATTTGTGACATTAAATTAGACGCCACCTCTTACTCTCCTTGTCTCCACACAGGTGACCACCGAGATGACTGACACCACCAGCCTAACCAGCGAAAACACCACAGCCGCATCCGTCCGCCTGCCCCCTTTCACGACGCACAACCCAGATGCCTGGTTCTTCAGAGTGGAGACTATCTTCAGATGCAAGAAGATCACATCGTCATCATGCAGAGCCGATGCTGTCCTCGAGTTCCTGCCGGACGACGTCTTTGAACAAATCACAGAGTGGCTAGCCAAGCCAAAGACCACTGTCACATACGAGACATTGAAGGCACGACTGAGGTCGTCCTTCAGCATGCCCCCTGCACTCAGAGCTAGGCAATTCCTAGACAACATAGGATCCGCGATAGGAGACCAACGGCTGTCAAAAATCTACAAACTACGATGGCTAATAACGATCCCTGCCACAAACGGTCGAAAAGAAACGATGCTAGACCTTGTGAGAGGTCCTCCTGATGAAGTTGCCACATCACACAGTCGCCATGGTACCCATTGCATCCACCATGCCCCTCTATGAATTCCTAAGAATGGTAGATGAAGTTCATTTGGCCCGGACATCGTCAGAACCCACTCCCACTCAACAACCTGTTGCAACAGCCACCCCAAAACCACAGCATCAGAGCAACACAACCGTACAGCTAGCCAGAGGGACCTGCCGCTCCCATACACCGCTTCTGAAACTATAGGGAGGAGGAGAAACAAACAGGACCAAAAAAGAAGGTCCGAAATGCCTATGTTTCTTGCACTGGAGATTTGGGAGTGAGGCTGTCTTTGTTCCAGGTACAAGCGAAAACACTCCACGTGTTTTTGTCATAGATGATATGTCCAACACAGTTTCTCGTTGACATGGGTGCATGTAAGTCATTCATTCCAGCTAACTCGCACGAACACCTCAACCCCACCTCCAGCACTCTCTAGGTGTCTACTGCTAGCAGTGCCCCACTTATGCATGGAAAAAGAGCTACGAAATTATCATTCAGCGGCATACCATACAGCTGGATATTCATCACAGCAGATGTCACAATCGCACTAGTAGGAGCAGATATCCTGAAGGCCCATGACATGCTGGTAGACGTAGCAAGACAGTAGTTGATTCAGAGCAATGGCCCTATAGCACCCATCACTCCAAGAACAGCAAACCCCACATTGGGACCAGAGATCTGTCTCCTCCTTCAGAAATTACCCTGAAGTATTCAAAGATGTCCTCCAGCATGACCTAATGAGCCGTTCAAAACACCACATCATCACTGAGGGCCGCCCAAGTCCACGCACGCTTCAGACGTTTGGCCCCGGAACAACTAGCCTCACCAAACAAGTATTCCATGACATGGAACAGGCAGGAATCTGCCAGAAAGCCTCCAGCTTATGGGCATCCCCACTCCATATGGTACCTAAGGCAGATGGTACATGGCCCTGCAGTGACTACCGACAACTCAATGTCAAAACAATACCAGACAGATACCCCCACCTAGCATCGCCGACATAAACTCCCTGGAAGGTGCCAAAATATTAACAAATTGACCTGCTGAAGGGGTACTACCAAGTCCCAGCAAAAAAGGAAGATATAAAAAACAGCTACCCTAACACCCTTCGGGACATACACCTTCAACTACAGGAGTTTTGGCCTTCGAAATGCTGGTGCGACCTTCCAGTGCCTGCCTCCTGGATGAGATATTGGGAGAATTGCCCTGCTTTGTCATTTATGTCGACACTGTCTTGACATTCAGCCCCCACTACAAACAGCACATAAAGGACGTACGGCAAGTCCTGGAGAAACTTAAGAGAAAACAGGCTAGTAGTGCAGGAAGATAAATGTGAAGGGGTGAAAAGTACAGTAGAATTTCTTGGCCATAAAATAGCTGCAAACGAGTCAAACTCCTCCTGGTGAAGGTTCAAGCTATCACCGACTTCCCTAGGCCAAACATCATCAAAGCAATCCAAGAATTTGCTGGCATGATCAGCTATTACCACCAATTCATATTCAACCTAGCTAAAATCATGTCCCCTTTATACAAATGCTTAAAGGAAAACCAAAATCTTTGTTGGTCTGACAAACAAGAGACAGCCTTTCAATTAGCCAAAAGAGCCCTGAGTTCCACAGCAACACTAAAATTAGTTTCCTCTATCCCATAGGTCTCTCTAATCCTGACAACTGATGCAAGTAACACAGCGATGGGTGCGGTACTCGAGCAGGGTACAGATGAAGGTTGTCAGCCATTGGCATTCTTTAGCAAAAAGCTATCTCCAGCAGAACAGAAATACTCCATGTTCGACAGAGTTGCTGGCAGTCCACCATGCTATTCAGCATTTCCAACACATGCTTGAGGGACGGTAGCTTGTGGTGCAAATGGACCATCAACTCTTGGTCCACACCTTCACCAAAAATGGAGACTGTTCATTGGCTCGACAGTAGCGTCACTTGTCTGCAATATCCGAGTTCCCCTGCACCATCAGGTACCTGAAGGGCTCTTCCAACAATGTCACAGACACAATTTCCAGAAAACCATCAACACTGTCCAGACCAGGATATCATATCCTGAGATTGCAGCAGCCCAGAAGGATGACGTGGATCTGCAGCGACTTAGGTGGGAAAGCCCTGCCCTCAAGTAGAGGGATTTCACCATAGACGACTGAGACATGACCATTGCCTGTGAAAAGAGTACCAGACGCCCTCGCCCCTACTTACCATTGCCTTTAGGAGGAAGGCTTTCAGTCTCGCCCATGGTGTGTCGCACCCATCCAGCCGTTCCACCGCCTGTATCCTGTCAGAACGATATATCTGGTGGACCATGAAGTCGGACATCAAGAAATGGGCTTGAAAATGTCTCCCCCACCAAACATCCACGGTCATGAAGCATAACGAGTCAGGGATAGGACAATTCAATACAAAGAGCGACGCCTAGCCCACATTCTCATCGACACTGTGGGACCCCTACCTGCCTCCGAGGGGTATAGACCTCTTCAGAATCATTGACCAGATGGCCTGACGCAATATCTCTCAAACAGCAGACAGTGGAAAGTTGTTCACGGGCTTTAATAAACTGGGTCAGTCGGCACGGAGTCTCTCAGTACATCCACCAGCGATAGGGGGGGCTAACTTCACGTCTGCCCTATGGAACTCCTTGCCACCAGCCTCGGGACAAAAATGAAACACAGCAGCATACAAGCCAGAAGCAAATGGAATGATAGAGCAGTTCCAACGCTCCCTGAAAGCAGCACTCACCACCAGATGTTGAGATGGGAGGTGGAGAAGAATTGCTGTGGATTTTATTAGGATTAAGAACAGCCCCACGTGCAGCATTTAATGCATTGCCAGCGGAAGCATTCTAGGGACAGTCACCAGCAATACCAGCAGAAGTGTTCCAAAGCCCAACAGAGCCAGCCACCCCCTCTGATGTCTGTAGAGCATTAAAAAAATTATGCCAGAAAAAAGAACATAACGACACAGACAGTAAAGCATACATCCCTGAAGAACTGGGCCGAACAAAATATGCATTTATCAGAATTGATGCACACCAGCCCCTCTCTTCCCTGGACCTCACCGAATCCTGCAGCGTAGAGAGAAGTGCTACCAGATGTCAGTGGATGGAAGAACTACCTGGGTCTCGATAGGCAGGCTGCAACCGGCATACATCCCAGACGACTGTCCATCTCCACGAGTCTTTTTTTTTTTTTTGGGGGGGGGAGTACTGTAGGGTCCCACTTGGGCCCTCTGCCGTCCAAAACAACATGGAGTTTCCCCAGAAAACACTAATTTTAAAGACAGACGGCTGAAGCAGTGATTTTCATGCATTTGCAGATGTCATGGAGAACTTTCCTTTTGTACAAAGAATTGTTAACACTTTTCCAGGTGTGAGAAAACACACCTCACTGTAAAATTATGCCTGTCTTGCTCTGTTGTTAGATGCTACCTTTCCGTTCGCGGAAGTCCATGTCTGCTCAGAAATTTGTGACATTAAATTAGAAAGTATCCAGACTCCGCCTCTTACTCGCCTCGTCTCCATAATCTTATGCATTTTTATGCTGTTCCATTCTCTTTAAAACAACTGGAAAAGAGAAAGTGAGAAGAAAATATAACACATGCATGAGATAACTGTAATTTTTGTTATATTAAAGAAAACAATAATTTCATGGATTAGAAAGGCGCTACAAAGCTGATTCACTGTAGTATGTTGGTAAAAAAATAATAGAATCCAGTTTTATGAAAGTTCTGTAAGCACATGAAAATCAGCTTAGGAATGTATAATCATACTTATTTAGACATAATGACAAACCCTGAAAAAGGGATAACAGGTAACTGGTGACTTTTCTGGTTTATATGGAACACTAGTAATCAAGAATAGTGCTTTGCATATCAGGATTGATTTGTTTTCTTGCTCAAAAAGAAAAATAGAGGTTTGTAGTTCGACCAACCATAGCTACAAGTTTAAAATAACCAATGTTTCGAAATCAACTAAAATATGCAGAAAGATAAAAAGCATTAAAATAAAATAAAGAGTTCTCCATCATCAAGCTAATGGAAACTTTACTTACTTTGCCCTGTTTAGTTGCGGAGAATCTCCTGGTAAGAACAGGACAATCATGTGAGTGAAGAAACAGTAAAGTGCCAAAATGATGACAGAAAAGAGGTTGTCCTATAAAAATCTTCAGTTTTTCCGTAATATCACTGTGTTGTATACGTAACTTTCCATGCCAAAAGTATTTTTAAATAAATGAAAAACACTAACGTTAAATTTGTTAGACCCTTTTCAGCCCCCAAGATACTTTACTAAACAAACGATGACAGCAATAAAAAAGTACTTTTGTAACTTTTTAGACTTCTAGATTGTAAAAGACTTGAATCACGGAAGATTTTTGGTGTAATTTGTTATGGTAAATACAGAAGACTATTAGACGAACACTTCCCTCTTTGATTTTGGAGTAACTCTGGTTGATTCAAACCCAAGATCACTTGAAAATCGCAATTTATAACCATCTCTTGTGACCCGAGCTCGGCGAGTCATTGTTGTAAAACGTAACGTTTTCTCCACTTCAGCCCCTTCTGTAACCCTGAGATTACAGGCCGATTTCCTTACTGGAATACAAGCATCTGTCATTTCATCATGAGGCGAATGAGTCGGTGTGGGAAGATCGAGTGGCGTCACCATTCCAGTAAATGAGCGAGCTCTAAGCTTTTGGGATTTCTGACAAGACTGGTCTTCTGACAGATGGACATCTGAGACCATGATGCCAATTTGTTGAACTAGATCGTTAGCCTGGGTATTCTGATTTCTTTGAAAAAAATCTACATGTTTGCAAGCCTCCTGTTGAGTATTCTCATTTGTGTTCAAGAAAGGTTTGTTATCCAGGTCACTTGTTGCTTCTCTGCAGGATTCATACACATTTTTCTGAAAATTTTCAGATATTACAAAATCTGACTCTGTTTGCATGCCAAGGTCAACGTTGTTGTCGTTTTCTGAAGATTCCAAAGAATTAACATCATTGATAGTGCTCTTGCTTGTTAACACATGAGACCCTGAACATTGCTGGTGAAAATTATTCACTGGTAAAGGGTCACAAGAAGGTTCACCACTTAAGGGATTGAGGTATACCTTGTCAGATTTGACTGGAGGGTTAGTAATCCTCCTCGACAGGAGTATCATTTTACCATTCCCACAACTCATGTCTCTGCGATTATTTAGCCGATCTTCCTGTAAGGATTTACTTGAAAAGTGTCTCATTACAATCGCATTGTGAGTTGGTGAGTTGCAAATAGAGGTACCAGCAAATGACCGTGCCTTCAGAAGAACACGGGAGTGGGATTCCGCATCTGAAGGAAGGCGGAAAGATTCTGGTCTGGCGTTGTGGTCGTGGTTCTTGGAGGAGGGCGGGATAGAAATGCAAGTTCTGGCAAATTTCCTTCCACATACTGGTCTAAAGCTGCCTAAGCCCCCGCCAGGCAACTTCTCTGTAAAATTGTTGTTGGGTTCTGTATCACTCCTAGAAAGATAACAGCTGCTTTTTGATTTATAAGCAGAGTTACTAGAAAGGGGTGGGTTGTCAGTGATAAAGACTGACGAAACGTCCTCGTTGTTAATTGTTATGTTGACATTGAAATCATCATTAGTAGTGATGCTATATCTCCTCTTTATTCTATTGTTTGCAAATTTGATGGTCCCCGAAGTCATGTTCAAATTCTCAACGGGTTGCTGGCTGATAGTTCCTTTAGGGTTGCTGCTGCTGCTGCTGCTGATGACACTGCTCTCACTTGGGGCACCGATGACACCATCGGCGACTTGCTGCTGCTGAGCCTGCAGGAAAAAGGAACCATGAGAATATTTTCTTAAACACTAAGTAAACCTACGAACTGCCGAGTCATTTATGAATCATTACACTGGCGGATATTATGTAAAATACTATCGTACACAACAGAAAAGTAAACTAAACATTTTCAGCTTATTATTCGTACAGTGTAGCATATATTTTCATGAAATGGACTTGCATGCTAGTGATTCCTGTAATACAAGTAAGATTCAATGAGAAAATGAGAAACATTATAAAAGATTGGGAATGTTTCGATACTATGCACATGTAAATCAAAAGACACAAAGCGACAGAACATTGAAGGGATTTTGTGTGCTATGCAGCGAAAACTAAGGGTTAAAGTTAGTAAATGAATTATTTACAGATATCAGTAGAAATACAAGATTATATACATTTGATAAAACATGCAACACTCATGTTACTTTACAAATGGAAACCGAATTTATTACAGATTAGTAGAAGAAGCAGAAGTTTATTATGAACTGCAAACAGTAATCAAGCGCGATTATGTGGAACAAAACGTTGACATGTTTCAATTTACAGAGTACGACGACTTACATGGTAATCAAAAGAAAAACACCGAGAAATATTGATTCTTCATGTCCCTTCCTTAAAAATTGTATATAGAAGAACACCGGAAGGTGTCTCTAAGGGTCTGAACTTTTTATCATAATGCGATATTATTTAATTATTAAGTAATAAAACGTCTATATAAAAAAACCTTCGGGGCATATCGATACTGAAATCTCTCCAATGGCTTCTTACAAGAAATACAAACTTTTTTTCTTTCCTTATTCCATACGGCAGCGCAAATGGAGAAGCGCTTTAAAGCGGAGAGACTTCATCAATTTCTATCCATTTTACAAAAAAAGTGAAACATTTAATATCTGTCACGCAAATGGCATTCAAGCCCCGATATTTAATGCTGGTTTTCCCTCCTGACCTCAACACTGCTTCAAAGCTGCATAGAATAGACATAACTTAAAATTCTACCAAGTGTTTCGTGATACCTTAAAAACACTCAAAGGTTTTCCTAAGTATTCATAGAAGAAAACATATAGCAACCTTAGAATAGCCTTAGTAAAAAGTATTTTACTGATTTCAGTTTTAAAGTTTCCTAAATCATGAAGATGGGACAAATGTCAAGTTCAACCATTATTTTAGGTGAAAAGCTAATGGAGGGATTCTTTTCCACTGTTATAATTTTAACAAAAAATATTGTTACTGAGGATACATTCATACACCATCATCGGTATGTATCATACAGATGTCAAACCTATAGATTCAAGATTGATACTATATTTTTGCCGCATGAAACACTTAAGTAGTGAAATCTGGTGGGCTATCAAGTTGTCTGTACAGTCGCTACAGCGTATAATCAAGGCCACCGAAAGTAGATCTATCATTCGATGGTCTCGGTATAATGCTGTATGAGCCGCGGCCCAAGAAACCTTAACCCTTGCCCGGTAGTGGTCTGTCCTATATCGTTGCCGGACGCACCATTATGGCTAACTTTAACCTTAAATAAAATAATACCTACTGAGGCTAGAGGGCTGCAATGTGGTATGTTTGATGACTGGAGGACGGATGATCAATATACCAATTTGCAGCCCTCTAGACTCAGTAGGTTTCAAGACTTAAGGGCAGACAAATATTGTACATCCGTCAACAAAGGCCAAGGACGTCTGCAGCTGCTCTCCCTTAAAGTCAGGACTCCAGGATATTGAAAGAGAATAAGCAAAAGACTTCAAGAATAGGTCTCTAACGATAATGCCTCTAACAGGACGAGAGTAACTCTGATGTTGGTTACATTCTCAGCATTTTTTTTATTTTGAATATAATAGTTATACATCAGACTGTCTACTCGAGACAGTTAATGGAGAGGAAGAATTCAAATAAAATGCATTGAATAATAACTGACATGATGAAAAGGTGAAGACATGTCAGTACACAATGACTCCATCGTAAAAACAAGAAAATATCCTGGGTAGTTATTAAATAATGAGTGGCTAAAATAAAACTAATAAAAACGATTGAGTAATGAAGAGAAATGAAAAATCCAGGTAATTTACATAAGAAAAACCTATTGAAGTATGACTAAGTTATGATTTATAAGAAAAGAAAAAAATCCGGAAAGCCAATAGAAATCCACGGAACAGTGTCCAAGGTATGGAAAGACAAGGAAAATCTACAGAGTAATGACTGAGTACAAAAAAATCTACAGAACAGTGACTACATTATGGAAAGCCAAGAGATATCCATTGGGCAAAGGTCGTATTGAAAAATCAGGATAAATTTAGCGGAGAGTGAAGAGGTTACGTAAAATCAAGAGAAATCCAGTGGAGAGCGACAAAGTTAGGTAAAATCATGAGAAATTTAGTGGAGAGTGAAAAAGACATGTAAAATCACTAGAAACCCAGAGAAGAGCGACACAGTTCTGTAAAATCATAAGAAATTCAGTGACGTGACAAAGTTATAATTATAAAATTACGAGAAATGTAGTGGAGTACAAAGTTATGTAAAATCAGCAGAAATCCACTGGGGAGTGACAGTTATTTACAATCACGAGAAACCCACTGGAGAGTGATAAAGTTATTTACAATTATGAGAAATTCAGAAGAGAGTGACAAAGTTAAGTAAAATCACTAGAAATCCGTGGAAAAATTACAGTGTTTTTGCTAGCCTACAGAAATCCACTCAACAATGACTGAGTTTTGGAAAACCAAGGGAAATCCATTGAACAATGACTGAGTTATGGAAAACCCAGAACGATCGCTCAATGGGAAAAGGAAAAATGACCAAACCATTGTGTTTGAGGAGACCACTGAACACCTCACGCAAAAAGGTCTAAAGAACTGAAGAAAGGACAAGGGACCAACGTCTTTAAGTAAGGACACAATTTGTTAAAGCCCACTGTTCCAGCTAGCTACATTCATTCTGCTGGCCTACTGGGCAAGTGAACTTATCCTTTTGTTTAAATTAAGCGGTCCTACACGAGTGCAAGTACTTATCGTGAATTACTCCCCACGATAGGTAACCCCACAATGCTATCTCATGGGATTGACTTTGCATCGACAAGACCAATAATTACTGTGTTCTTCGGAAGCAGTCGTGCACTTTCGTGCCAATTAACCAGGTATACTCACTTATCAGGTGGCCTTCCAACAGGTAACCTCTAACAGTGATCCTCTTTCCACAGGAGACCCTCTAACCATGTAGCCTTCTCTGTGGGGCACTCTCGGTGTTTGCAGGCACATGCCATTATCAGTGTAGCCTATACCTAGGTGCACTTACCACTGTGTAATTCTGCACAGTACCAACTTTTACCTTTACTTCTGTGCATGTTCTGCACAGGTCAGAGTACTGCAATCTTTTTTCCTTTCTGTGCAATTGCTTGCATGGCCAACACACTCCTACGAGTCCTTAGTGTGGGTCAACCTCAGTCTTTTAGGCAAACAGCAACATGGCCACAGATGAGCACAGCAGTTTCATAGAGTTGGGGTGAGAAATGGGCTTGGCCGGAGACCAGCTAGCACAGTAGTCTCAAAGCAAGAAGCGCCGGTAAGAAAGGGTGCAAAGACAGAGACAAGGAGCTTAGGGTGGTGCAAAGAAAGAAAAAGAAAAGGAGAAAGAAGAAAGAGAAAAAAAACAAGAGGAGAAAGAAAAAGAGCATCATCATACATTAATCCTGGCGCAGTAACCAGTTAATGCTTCTGCTCCTCCACCCATGCCAGCCCATGTCATCCCCTCACTCATCCCACAATGGGACGATGTGGATCCTACGAGGTCGATAGATGACGTGGAGGTCATCTTTGTGCAGTACGATGTGACAAATGCCGAAAGGGCCATGATCTTTGCTAAATATATGAAGGGAAAGGGTAAACAAGGAGACCTCAATGATGTCAGGAGAGCTTTGGCCGAGGCCCACAAGTTTAACCCCAGATATTGGTGCCAACAATGGTGTGGTCTTCCCAAAGCTGGTCAGCAAAGCTGGTCAGTCCTGGTCTGACTGGTACTTCAAGAAGTCTTGGGTATTTAACAGCTGGCTAGAACACATGCAGTGTTTTGAGTATGAAGACCTCAAGAACTGAACAATGAGGGACTTCCCGTACTATGCTCACGAACCATTAGCCCTTTACATTACTGAGAAGCCTGCCACCTACTATGAGTGCTGCCAGATAGCAGATACCTTTGAGCTACAGCACCCTTATTCTAACTCCCGTAATATAACTCCCTGTAAGCCTGATACGTCGTCTTCTACATCGATCAGGCCCAAGCAGAATCATTCTCCACCGCCTATGAGCAACTACTGCAGGAAAACTGGCCACTCAGACAGACTGCCGGACCAAGAAGGCAGTGAAGACGGCTGCCCTCTCCAAGCTCAGTTCTAAGCCTGCCCACAAAGTTACAGCATCTCGCAGGGACTATAGTAATGCAATCTGTGAGGTGTGTGGCAATAAGGGACACACCAAGTATTGGTCCCAGTGCCCCCGCAAATCTAATGCACGGTCTTCATCTTCACCTCCACACTTATCACTACTCTAGCCATGCCATGGGACTGACCAACCCTCAAGCAAGTCATGGTCGCTTCCTCTGAAGGCTGCACTACCCCACAGCAGGTTCGAGCTCTTAAGGGCACCAGGGCAGAGGTCTCCTTGATAGTATGGGACCAAGTGCCTGCCGGTGCCCAAATCAGCTAAGACAACCAAGTTACTGTCCAGTGGGTGGACAGTGTACAAAGGAACATTCCTACTGTCCTACTGAGGATGACTATGCCTCACATAAACCAGCACTGCCACTTGGGAGTGGTGAGTGCCATTAAACTGGGCTGTGACCTCCTCCTAAGCTCAAGACCTCTTAAAAGGGCGACAGCATGTGCCCCTCTGGTGCAAGACTGTCCCCTGTCCCTGAACCAAGGCACTCCTCTGTTCAAATTGCTCCAGATTTCCTTTCAGCTAAGCAAGTGCCAGGGGAAGTAGCGCTCTCGCCATGAGAGGTCCTGCCTGACCCTCCTCACTCCTAACTTCCAGCTCATACAGCCCTCCACCAGCGCCAGAAGGCACTGCACTCATATCAGAACTTGTTGATGTGGTCCATGAGCAGGGAGAGTCTGTGTTATGGAGCCTGCCAGAGCACATACAATTGGCCTTGGTGGGTCCCCAGATTTGCAACCTGAGGATCTGTCTGGGCCTCTATTTCCAGTGCCAGAAGAAACAATGGCACCTATCATTCTAGATGCCACCTCCACAGGTGATTATGAGGGGAGGTCATTCTCTTGGGCACATCCAGGGTTCCTTTCACAGGGTCCATCTATGGGAGCTATTCCTCCTACGCTCATGGCATTTCCATCGCCCAGTATGGCATGTTCCAGTATGCATCTCCTTCCCCAGCAACTTGTAAATTACACAGGCCATGGGCAAAAGAAAGAGTCCTTTTCCATAGTACCCAAGCCAGTATAGCATGATGAAGGGACAGCTACTTTCACAGAGCATGAAGAAAGTATCACAACCAGTCCAGAAACAGGTCTGACTGACATTGATTCACCAGTCACAGAACCTTTCTTTGAAGCCGACGACTCTATCCCAGTAATAGAACTTGGCCCTTTCCTGAGTAAAATGACAACAGAAACTACGGCACTTTCATCAAGAGAACCTGCGCCTTCTGCAATCAGTGACATGCTAATGCCAGGTAGTGCCAACCTATCCCAGACAAATTTTCCCACTAATTTTCAGCTAGGGCTGATCCAGCCTTGGCCCATTTGCAGCCCACAGCACTGTTGAACACAGGTGCAACTGCAAATAGTGTAGGTGTACTGCCAGGTACCCATCTCAATATCATTTCTCAAATTTCCCAGGATGCCATCAATTCTGTGTCAGTGGAAGGTCTGCCTCCTTGGGCACAAAGTAACTGGAGGGCTGAGCGCATCGAGTGCCTCCAGAACTACAGCTGGAAGGTCAAGTGCCACAAGCACCTACAATAAGAGCAGAAGTGCTTTCCTGGCACTGGTACCCAGTGCCATGTACATACAGCCCATAGCCATGGAGAAAGTTAGCCTAGGTTGTATGGAATAATCTTGTAGTAAGCCTTGGCGGTTCTCCAGATTTGCACCCTGAGGATCCATCTTCGGGGCCCACCCCCTTTTTTTGTATACAAATTTTGATTTTATCTTTAATTTTCATGCATGCTCATTTGCCTTTGCTGTGCTAGGTTGCCTTATGTTCATCTTAAAATATCAGAGTATTTTGCTGTTTACATTAGTTGCCTCACTGGCAGAATCTTGTAACGTAATTCCTATAGTACCTCATGTAACCTTGAACTCAGACAGTTGAGTAAATATCCAAGTGGCAGCGTAAATGTACAGGTTGTTAGAACATAAACTTTAAAATTTCACTGTTGTATGAGGTTTAAGGATGGTGGATCTAGTTCTAGTTGGCTCCAGCCTTACTTGCAGTTTCCATCCCGTTAAAGGACGAAATCTCTGCTAAAGTAGGGAGCTGTCACAAAATGCAGCCTTAGCCCACCCAGTTTTGAAAGATGCACCTAAAATCTGAGCGAACCAGGGCAAAATCTGCATGGTTGCCAGATCTACATCCTTGAACCTCTCCTTTACCCAATATACCCAGTTGCTGCTCCGAGGACTTTCACTTTTACAGACGCGAAGCTGACCGATGCTGCAACATCAGCTGATTGACCCCACCTCCGCTGAGAGAAGAGAGGGAGGTCGAGGTCGCTCGAGGCAAGCTTCCTTCTTCCCAACCTAGCACTGCCCTTGGTCAAACTTCTCCTCTCGCTGCTCCATTTCATCTCTGGCACCAGCTTGACGGAGTCTGGTGCCATTTTTCTGACACGTGTACTGAGGTTGCAGCGTATCTTCATAGAAGCCGACGGCCAGTCCAGCAAACTGCCCTTCCCTGGACTTGTGGAGAGGGAAAATGTGACGAAAGCACTCAATTTATTTAAAACAGGTTATTGCCTGCATGTGGAAGGACTTGGTATCGCCTCATTTCCCTATCTCTCTCATCCACTCAACGTCCTAATCCTTCCCCTATCCAATGTCCTATTTTCCTATGTACCTAGCAATCCACATGAGAGCGTCATTTTGAAACTGTTCATTTGATATAATGATACCTTGCTTGAATTCAGCCCGATGAGTTAGAACCGCCATCTTGGCGCACACGTGAGTCCACAGATTTTATCTTGAATTATCTTGAGCATCCGAACAGCTCATTCTCAAATGCCCCATCCTTTTCAGGAGGCGTTGTGTTAGCTGTATTCCACTTTACAAATTCAAGCTCTTGCCTAATATAATCCACCAGGGCCCTCCACGCTTTCTGGGCACCCGTAATTGCAATAATTTTACCATTACTAGTGTAGTTACTTCCCCGAGTTCCATGTTAATTTATAAATTAAGTTCATTTTACCTGTAAGTGTAAACAAAATTACTTACTGGACAACTGATTGTTCATGGCAACCTTCCCATTTAGCTTCCACTTTTTAATTAATTTACGTACGAGGCCGTACAATTAGTGCCTTGGGTAGATAAATTATCCCTATTAAGGCCTCGTACCATAAAATATATAAATATTTTATTTCCATAGTCAATTCTTATTGAATCTCTATGTAAATGTGGCGTCTGTTTTTGAGGAAATTTCTTCAATTTTTATTCCTTTTCTTCTTCTCACAGTATAAATTTTCACCAATTTGCTTTACTAAAACTGATGATAGCGTTCACATATGAGCATTAAAATGTGAGGTAATGGCATCTTTGAAGTCAACCTTCATAATTCCCATTCTATTCGAGCATAGCATCTAAGTACAGCTAAAATTCTTATGTATGACACTGAATATGGCAGCAAATGTTTATTGTAGATAACAGAAAAATTTCAGAGACTGGTGAGAAAGTTTAATATCCGGCGAGAGAAATCAAAGATGTTCATTCAGTAGAAGAGGTCAGAAAGGATGATATGGAATTGAACACACAAAAGCCTATTTTACGGACATTGGAGAATATTTTATGGCAATAATAATAGTAATAATAACAATTAATAATAATAATCACACGATCTTAAACCTCCATATTTTGGCGAGTGATCACAAGAACAAAATAAAAATATAAAAGCGTATATTCAGAGGCACGCAGGCCTTGGTACTTGAATTGGAATCTTTGAAAAGCCTTGACGAAAATTCACACAGAAATACACATATCTACCGTGCACAATTTGCCATTTCTCATATATATATATATATATATATATATATATATATATATATATATATATATATATATATATATATATATATATATTTATGTTGCAACCACATATTTTGGACACTTCCTCTTCTGTGTCTCTGTTCACTGATAAAATATGGACAAATGATGAGTGAACAGGGACACAGACGGTGTCCGAAATATATGGTTGCAACGTATAAATAGTGTTTTAATGAGACTTTTTCTATCTTCATTGTATACTGTTGGATTACAGTACAAGGCCTTAATATATACACACAGATATACATATATACACAAACACACACACACACACACACACATATATATATATATATATATATATATATATATATATATATATATATATATATATATATAATATAGATATAGCCAGATATATGTCTCTCTCTCTCTCTCTCTCTCTCTCTCTCTCTCTCTCTCTCTCTCTCTCTCTCTCTCTCTACATACATACTCTGTTCACTAAAATATACAAATATAGTGATATATAATATCTCTATAAATAGTCTTTTAATGAGCTTTTTCTATCTTCATTGTATCTCAAGGCTTAATATATACACACAGATATACTCTATACTCTCATATATATCTATATATATATATATATATATATATATATATATATATATAAACTGATCTCTCTATCTATCTGTATATATATCTATATCTATCTATATATATATATATCTGTATCTATCTGGTATATATATATATATATATATATATATATATATATATATATATATATATATATATATATATATATATATATATATATCTATATAAATATATCTCTAAACTAAACTCTCTCTCTCTCTCTCTCTCTCTCTCTCTCTCTCTCTCTCTCTCTCTCTCTCTCTATATATATATATATATATATATATATTTATATATATATGGTTTAGTTTGTTATGAATCTACAGCTAATTTAAATAGACCTTAACTTTCGCAGATTTCTACGACCCAGTATAAGTATGCGTATTTTAGTTGAAGCACCATGTGTTAACAAGGGCAGCGCCAAAAAATTCAGAATGTCGTCTTAACAATTAGTTTTATTTTGGGGTCATTATCCCTGTTGGTGCTATGAGTTACTTTAAAATAATTTTTCTTGTATGCTATCATATTAATCTATAGCTACTATGTATCTTCATGTAATAGTAAGAAGGTATACAGTGAAGGAAGAATAATGTGTGGATTCGTCCTAAAGATTATTCACACTTCGCGTGGGCGTAGCCAGGGCAAGCTCGTGGCCTCCAATTTTAGCAAGTAGAAACTATCAAATTCTGAAAATCAAAAAGCAAACAACCTGACTGATGTACTACAGTCTATATTTCACCAAGAAAAGTTACCGTATGTGTTCTGTAATTTAAAAAAAAAATTGCAACTCACTGTATAAGAAAAAAAAAATAGCAATTTACAGTTTTAGCAAGACTTTGCCAAAATGAGTGAAACGAAGTTTGTATTCTCCACGGAATGAAAACCCTGGCTACACACACACACGGTGCTAAAGTGTTTCGAAGAATGAAATAAAATCTTATATGCTGTGACCTTATGCTAATTCATCCACCCGTGTCAGGATGTGTTTTCCTGGTCAGTACTATCAGCCAATGAAGTTAGAAAATCACACCCGAAATTATTTCCAATGTTCCGCGAGAACCGGGAGAATCTCGTTCTTTACTTCTTTTGTAGGCTCAGTATTTATGGTATTCATCACGTGATCTTTTTTGGTGGCGTTCCTAAATACAGTAATCAGATAGGAAGCGCTGTATTCTTGCACAATTTCAAGGATGAGGCTATATGGATATCTGTAGTTTATATAAAGTATACTTAATAAATAATGCAAAGCCTTATTACTTTAAAGATCATATAACTTGGTTTTAACTTTTCTTCAATCAGCTGACTCTTCATTTATATACTAATTACATTCTCGGTATGACCACTCAGGTGGTAGGTCTACGCGCGGGGTTTTAATCGTTAATGCACTATTCATTCACCTCTGATTTTACTGCTCTCATATCCCTTCTACCACGCAAAAGCGACACATTTAGAATCTGGACGATCTTCTATATTTAAAGTCGAGACTTCAAAGTATTTATCTTAAAGATTACAAGAGATATTTTGTTTCTTGAAACTCTATGTATAATTTTATACATTTTAATCAATAAAAGCGAATTTATTTGTTGCACTATCCCAGCTTGAAGAACTGAGGCAACTTTATTGGCTGATTGCACACAGAACCATTTTGTACACATATATATATATATTATATATATATATATATATATATATATATATATATATATATATATATATATATATATATATATATATATATATATAAAAATATAAGCTTAATAAAAAAATATGAACGTGATTTAATAATCAGTCGAAGTCGCAGGAAACCTTTAAAAGAAAACGACAGATTGTCAAGTACTCTTGTGTAATTTACAAATCTGGTCATAATCTTTGTGGGTATGTACGGTATGTATGCATGTATGTGTACCCGTATGTATGTCTTTGTATTTATGTCTGTATGTCGAAGGAAGAAATGTACAGCTGTCAAATGTGAAAAAAAGCAAACAGTGGTCACTGCCTCACCCACTGCTGATTTGTGGATACACCTACGCTAGAAATTTCCACAACATTAGCTCTTTATTAGCAGTGAGCGTGTTGAAACCCGTTACACTGTGCCATTCACCTCTGTATGTGTCTCGACTTTTCATGCTTCCAGGACTAGGAACGGCCATTCTTTTCCAATTCCATTTCTAATCTTTCTAGGTTTTCCATTCCTCTTTCTTCCTAACACTTTCGAGTTATACACTATTTTCCCTAACTTATAGCGCTTCATTCTTTCCACATGACCAAACAATCTTAGAACACTGTTCCAGCCTTTCTCCCATGCTAACATTTTTCATATTTCTAATTGTCATCACATTTCTCGTTCTTTCAATTTTTCTTACTCCATACACAATATACAACACTTTGTCCCAATACCATCCCTTCATATATTCTGGCTTGGCTTCATAGACACTCGCACTCTTTTCCCATTTTTTGCATGAACACTACAACCTCCCTTGCTTCAGCTGTTCCCCACTTTTCCACCGTCCAATGCATTCATTGGCCCATCTCCCTGGTTTCAATTTATCCTCTTCTACACGTTTACTCTCATCTTTCTTCACTTCCACTTTCTAATATCTCACTAGTTTCTGTAGTTTCTCTTCTCTGTCCCCAAAACATCCCAGACCCTGTTTCTTACCCATTTTCTTATCCTGCACTTTAAACCTACAACATACATCCTTTCTCTAAATTTTGCATCACTCCACCCATAAAGGTATGAAACAGCCACGAAAGGATAACACACAGCTTGTCTCTAACTCACTTTAACAGCAAACCAGGCATTCTCCATCAAAAGTATTTTTAATCACCCTCAACAACTTATTTTCTATACCATACATCCTGAACACCTTTCACACTGCTTCCTTCTGTGATTTCATCAAAAGCTCTTCCTGTATCCATACCACAATTTCCTTTTACGTTCAAACTTCTTACAACAGTTCCATAACAAACACTTGATAATTATACACTTTACCCTCTTCCTAATAAATCCACTATGTTCTTTCCTTATCAATTGACAACCTTTTGTCACTGGGTCCCTTGTCATACTTTCTTAGTCAAAATACCCTTTGCCTGAAGTATAAAGTAATTTATACTCAAATACATTATGTATATATATATATATATATATATATATATATATATATATATATATATATATATATATATATATATATATATATATATATATATATATATATATATCTAATGTGTGTGTATGTCATTTTGTTTGTGTATGTACAATGATATTCACAATTGTGAAAGTAAAGAGACAGTATCATATGCAAGTAAAAAAAAACACTTATGCTTAAAAGTGCACCATTAAACCTTTGATACTGGTGTTAAAATGTTAAGAAAAATATAAGTAAGCGGTGAATTACCCCAGTGAAGATAAACTCTCACTGGACTTTGCTTTACTTTTATATCCTACCGTTACATAATGAGTGTCTCTCTAAAAACAGCGTTGTTGAGAGGCCGTGATAACGGAATGCTTGGGTACATTGCTGCTGTCAGAATCGCTGAGCTTGACCTGGGTCTGCGGATCACCACTTCAGGCAGCTGTTGCTGTTCGGACTTGCAGTCATTGGATCTGTCAGTGGAAGGTAACGCGCTTTGGCCTTTACCATGATTCTGGGTATTCTTATTCAATAATTGGCTACTCAGTTTATTCCCAGGGACGTCACAGGTCCCATCTGAGAGCGAACAGCTTTGCTGAGTTGGGTCAGCTTCTCTTAGACACGACGGAACACGAACGACTCCATCTTGATCTTCCTTTTCGACCCTGGTGCAACTGGAAGCGTCAGCTCTGCATAACGATTCCGCCGTGTGGCCGAGCAGGGAATCGGCAATAAAGTGAACGATGTTATGGCCCGTGGCATTATCAGACTCGTGTCGGACAATTAAATGCGCCGATGATGATCTGCGACGATTTCTGGCATTGGGAGCATAAGACTTCCTGGAGCGCATAAAAGCAATGTTCCCAGACGCTCCTGAAAAGCTCGGGGATGAAACTGTAACGGATACATCTCGCTGGAATGGCTCAACTGCACGCCCACAAGATGGCAATGGCCTGTAGTCTGGACTAGGGGCGTCACTCTGTAAGGAATCATGCTACACTACCTCAGCTACAAAACTGGACGTAATAAATATTACACTTATAATCTTAATTACGCACATACATACATATATATCTATATATATATTTATATATATACATACATTTATATATAAATATATATACATACACATACATTATATATATACACATTTATATATAAATATAAATACATACACATATATTTTATATATATATATATATATATATATATATATATATATATATATATATATATATATATATATATATATATATATATATATAATATGCATGTCCGCATGTGCATAATATCACTGAGTAATCTCCTTTGCACATGACCAAAAAGCCAAAAATATAAAATTTATCACTTAGATGGAATATGATCAATTTACATAACTACAGTATATTTGTACTGAGTATTACTTACCAGTGCAGTACAGATTCAGTGCAAGAGAAGTGGGTTATTGCTTTAATAAAAGAGGAAAAATATGTAACGGAAAACATAATCATTAATAACTACCAGCGCACTCGGCAAACAACAGCAGTGAATCGCCGAATTAAACTTGCTGGACGATTGACTTGAAAGCTCATTTTTCTACCTTCCCTTTTGTTTGTCTTATCAATGATACATAGTACAATTTTTAAGAACTTCATGCCCCGTAATGCATCATGACACAACTCACTTAGCCGTACACATTGTTTTATAAACATCATCGTTTATTTAATAAACGATGATGCTCATAATGCAATTACGCAGCAACAGAGAAAACTTGCACTTCCATTCACTGACTCTGCCTCATTAAACGTGTTTGGAAATCTCCAGCGTCACAGCAAAATAAAAACTATACGAGGAAGTTTATTTATGAGACACTTAATAGCCAGTTTTACGGATATATATACAGTACTTAATGCAAGATTATGTCTGGTCTGTAAGTGAAAAAAGGAAGACATGTTGAAGGAAAGAACCTCACTGTTAGTCATATCTCTTGTTCAGCCAGTCTGAGTGTCAAGACCCATGAAGCCTCCAAGTATACTTGTATAGCAATGAGGACAGATAACTCTAGGAAGTCATACCATAACTGAATACCCAACCAACAGATTTTCCTAATTTTTCTGTCATTAACTAATTTATTTCATAACCTAGTCACTCTGGAATTTGCACTCATTTACTGATGAATAAATTTACTGAAAATGAGTTTTTCTTCAGCTTGGAAAATAAAAGAGAAAAACAATCTAATACTGCATATTGCAGTGTTAGTAAGCAATACAACATGGATATTGGTGCTCGAGAAAGTGCCAGTGGTTTGGGGTTCAAATGTATTGTAGATCAAAGCAGACAGGAATCTAGTAAAGAGCTCTGGATCCCTTTGGGATGAAATGCAACCTAAATGGCAGATGAGCCTTGGCTTTGAAACCAATGGCAAATACATTTTTCACTCCAGTGGGATTCCAGAAAAGACAATTATAGCATAGTATCTGTGTGTAGGAGTCACCGAATGACAGGGGCATGGGGTTGCAGTCCCATATTTTTGTAAAAAACAAAAAGCCAGAAAGAATATAATACTAAGTCTGATGGGTTTCAAATGTGCACTGATGTGGTGCAGAAGAGAGAAAATGTATGACAGCAAGAAAATACTGGAAGCTCAAGCAATTAACAGGACAAAAGTGAAGGGCATGTGAACAGAAATGAGGACAAGAGTGAATGTGCCTGGGGCAGCTGCAAGGAGTAAAGCTACAGAATAAGTGCTTGTAGTTCTAAGATGACTCTGGGGATGGGTGAGAGAGTACAAATGCATTAGTTCAAGGATTGTGTGAGTAAAACTTGTAATGGGGAGTGTATATGGTTCAAGAATGGAAAAATGAGAGTGAAGGACAACTTGAGATCCTGTACTAGGTGGTTGAGTTAGATGATATGAGTGTAAAGGTAGGTGACAAAGACAGCAATGTCATTGCTGGTAGGTATTTAAGGTATGGAGTTCCTGAAGTAAATGAGAATGGAGGGAGCCTTCTGGAAAAGTGTTTCAAAACAGGATTGATTGTTGTCGTCATGGTTTAAAAAAGAAGAATATTTACAAGAATACTGGTAAGAAAGCTTGTTAGATTATTTATTAATGATAGATGGAAGAGCAAACTGAGGGAGGTAATAGTGATAAAAGAAGTGGCTTTATAAATATAAGATAAAAATAATGTCAAGTTGGGTAAGAAGGGGTGAACACATGGCTGTAAATGTACAGGGGTTACATACACAAATCAGTGGTTAGGCAATGAATGTGGAATATGTTTAATAAGTTTAAGGGTTATTTACACACATAGGGATGGATCTTTGAAAAACAATTAGCACAGATGATTCCCTTGTGATGACAGCCTTTGTTATTCAAAGCCTTGATTTTTACTAAAGTTTCAGATTTAGATCCAAGATATCTATTCTGGGTGCTGAATTATTATTATTATTATTATTATTATTATTATTATTATTATTATTATTATTATTATTATTATTATTATTATTGTTTAAAATGAACCCTATTCATTTGGAACAATCCTACAGGGGCGATTGACTTGAATTCAAGATTCCAAAGAATATCGGGTTCATTTGAAAGAAATTACAGGAGATAATGGGAAATACAGAAAGAAGAGAAAGACAGGTGAATTGTTTTAGCATAGTATTGCATTGGATGTTTGCTTGAACATTTGAAGTTTTAATTGCACAATGCCCTCAAGGAAGCTGTGTCACAGTCCAACGGTGTGAGGAATAAAAGACCTCTGGAAGTGAGAAGCTTGACAGCATGGCACATTTACTGAATACTGGTGCTGCTGTTCAGCAAATCTGGTTGCTCTTGGCAGGAAAAGAGGATCAGAGATCAATTGTGATAGCGAAAGTTCTCTGTTAAAATACAACTTATGAAAGACTGACAAACATGAGACCATCCATCTTTGGTCCATCTTATAACTGCTAATATTAGGAGACAGACACCTACTACCACGAACCACTCTATCAAAAAGAGATAAACCTCTTGCAGAAGTAGACATCCATACCGGAGAACGGTACTCTAGTAAAGAAAGGACAAACGACCTAAAACAGGTTGCATAGATTTTATTACTGTTATAAATAAATGAAGCCTTACGTATACTGTCTAACTCCTCCGCAGCATTTGTTGACACTCTTATTAGATGTTTCTCAAACCTAAGATGCGAGTCAAAAGTTACACCAAGTATAGTAAAAGTTTCGGACTCATTCAGCAGAGTCTCACCCACTTGAACGGAAGGATGGAGAAGAAAATCAGCTCAAGATCTGCCAATCAACAGAGTTTTCATTTTGCTGGAGTTCAGCCTCATACTCCAGTGACTATTCCATTCACTTATCCGCCCCATACCACGACTGAGACTAAGGGAAGCTTCATTTCTCATAAGTGGAGACTTTCCTACACCCACTAGTGTTGCATCATTGGCATATTAAACAAGCTTGTTTTCCAGGCCAACAACTATATCACTTGTATATACTAAAGTGAGAGCAGACTAAGAACACCAGACACAATAGGGTGTGGTTTCCTAAAGATCCCATCAACAACATCTCGCTGCTACTTATCTGTACAGAAATCTTAAAGCAATCCAGTCCAAGATTTTGAAGTTTAAAAATAAATACCTAATGATTTATTAAACCAGAATCTGCACTAAAATCTATTTGAATTACTCGACACCCAGAACCCTTATCAAGGTTCTCATGTAAATGGCATGTCAAATCTAAAAGAACACTGCAGGTAACTAACTGCTTCCTACTGCTTATTGACCTTTCGCTAAAAATCCTTTGGATTCCACATACTTGTATAGTGGCTAGAAAAGAATTTTTTCTGCAACTTCGGAGAGCATAGGAAGAATAGAAATTGGGTTGTAGTTACTGCAGATATGCCACCCTCTAGAACAGGCGCTGTATTACCAAGTTTGTGCTTATAACCAACGATACTATGTCTGCATAAAAATCCATAGACTACTAATCTTGGGAGACAACGCACTAGAAACCTTTTTTCTTTTTTTTAAAAAGGGGAGGAACCCATCAAGATCTTCTCCATCCTAGGTATCAAGATTACAGAAAGTTTTCTTAACATCCCTAGAGCAAAATGATTAATTTCAAAAGCCTGATGAAGTAGTTCAACCTTTCCCTTAGGGCCAGTAACCAACCAAGTTTGTAGCGGTGGGATGGAAGATGAGCCCGATCCAAAGATAGATGCCAATTTGGTCCACAACAGATGAGGCCGAGTAATTTTTTTCACTTTTCTCTTTAAGGAATCATTGTAATTTCTTTCAGTCGTATGGTAAATTCTACTTGCAGTATGGTGAGACTCAGCAAAAATGGTGTAGTTTTTTTTCATGTAATAGATTTCGTCACCATATGTTGAATTGGGTCTGTTTGTCGTGGTGATCTCATCTACACGTATCATCAAATCATGGATGGTCATTTGTTATGAGCTTGATGACCTCTCTAAGGACTTATCTTACTAAAATAACCATCGGTATTTCATTCAATTTCCTCTTGGGATTTGGATCAGATATAGTATCTGAAATATTAAGTCCCTGACAAGCTTTATGAAAACAATCCCAGCTAACTCTAGATTTCAGCCAGGCCATTTTTCCAATTAGCAGCATTAGCAACATACTGATTGATGGATATATCCATCTCAATGGCACAATGGTTGGATGTACCTACAAACTCAAAGACCTTGGACTTAACATTAGCACGAACGATAGTATGAGGTCTAATCTATTACCAGAAATATGTGAGGATTCCTTAAAATTAGATGATATCCAGAGCTCAAGAGCAAACAGGCCGTGTTGAGCAGTGAAATTTGAATTAAGCTACTTGCTCTAGTTTGTAATGTAGTTTCCACAAATAACGAATGAAGCTTTTGAATCCTATAACAGAACCATACTGATTCTCTCCAAGAGACAGTTATATAGTCATCAATATTTGGATTACAGCAAAAGAGCAAATACATAAACACTGTGGACCTTACTAAAAGTTGTAAAACAAAGAACTTCATGGCAACTATACTCCAAGTTTTTCTGATGATAAACAGGTCATCTGGACCTAGTGTATACAGCCATTCCTTGTGCTTGTGGGATGTTACAACGATAAATGAAGTCAGGGCCATCAAACCCTCGGATTAAGAATTCAACCTTTGACCTGTTTATACTTTACAAGTGTCATCGTAGTTATGGGCACAACGCTGGAGGTCAAGAAAATATTACTTTAAGTCTCAAACATTTGAGTAAATTACTGTGCAATTTTTATGATAAGTTTGAAATTTTGTGTTCTTTATTGCAAAGCTTTATAAATCTTACAGAGGTACAAGTATATATCTAACTGAAGTACAGCACATATAATATATTTCATTTAAAGGAGCTGAGAGTAAAAGGGAGAATCTCCATTGCTCCTGAGATCTTCAACTTAGTTTGTGTAGGTATGTGTATATAAGAGGTATTGGTTGTCCAGTCCTTGTTTGCTGTTAAATCTATTTGTTGATATTTCTGTCATAAGAAAAAAGGGTTTCCTGTCATAAGTAAAAAGGGTGTACAATTGCAGTTGGACGTAGTTTGATCCCCGATGTCAGAAAAAGGCCCAAAATTTTGGGGCTTATGATCTGAGTCCTTGGTGTGTGAGTAATTCGCCTAAGTTTCTGCCTGGTCCACAGTCTGTATCAAAGCTACTGCAATGCATTTAATGACTATGCTATTTATGCAGTTTGTAGAGGGTGGCTTGGCCCTGCTTATGCCCTAACAAAGAAACAAACTCATCCCATTATAATAGAGATCATCAGAACCTGAACTTTCATAATTGTTTGGGATGTAAGTGTTAGTATTCACAACTGAGGGTGAAATTTTTCTGCATATTCCTCTCACCATCTTTGACTTTGAACTTTCTGGCCCCTCATGGCAAGTAAGAAGTGTTCTGGTATTGTTAATTGCCTCAGTGTTCCTGTCGTCATTGTTTGCAACAGGAACAGTGCTGCACCGTGCGTTGTATGGGTGATCCTTCACTGTTTAAATAAATTAACTAGTGACTGAAAACCAATATTCGACCTCATGACCTTACAATTCACATTACTAGTCAAATTCATTTTCAGTTATACTTTGCCTTTTTCTAAGTTTTGGAAAAAGTGTTAGATTATTTCAGCTCTCCCTTTGTGCATTTCCTAGGAGTCTGTTCTTGTTCTTCCAGACCAAGCAAAACTCAACTTGAATAATTAAGGGCTCGCTTGATTTGCAGATAACTAAAATATGAGAAGTGGGCTTCTAAATTATTCAAATGATTTCTGGCATTCATTTCATTGCATAAACGACACCACTTTTCTTCTGAGCGATAGACAGGCTCTAAGGTCCTAATGAAGGGATGCTGCATACCTACTGAATCATCCTACATAGGTGGCATACATAAAAAAGAAGATGGAATATACATTTCCAAAGTACAGGCTCTCTATACTTGCTCTAATAGTAGCACTTTGTATGGCTTATGAACTCAAATTCCATTTTTTAATAACTGTGATTTCTGCAGCTTCTTGGAAAAGATGCTAGTCATTGAAGTTGGAACCACTTTCATTTCGTGAAGGACATTTCAACTTTTGCACTTCACAGGACCTTCAGCGGAACTTGCTGTAACCTACACTATGGCATGCTTGGCACTTTGACACCGTATTGCAATTATCAGAGGCCTGGTGTCTCATTTTAGTGAGACGCATTTTCTTATTCACATTCTTCAACTGCTCTTTCCGTTGTGACTCTTCTCAAACTCTTAACAGATATTCTTAACATATAACGAATCTAAGGTATCATCCTCTGAAAGGTAGAGTTTGTCCTTTACCTTAATCAAGAAACATATTCCCAGTCTAATGGAAATTACACGCGTCACCCTAGTCTGTATTTACGTGAGACAAATATCAAAATAAGTAAGTCGTGGATATCAACTTGTTATTTTCTTCACGGAATATAATAACTGCCTTTTGCAGTGCCTTACTCTTTTCAATCACGTTGTCTTTCCACTTCATTTCTCAACCCCAAAAATGAAGGTGGAAAAGTGGAGAACATGCAAGATTACAGACTCACTACCTGACAAGGTCTGACAGCAAAATGCCAGGACATGTTTTACTGTAGTGTAGCTTTGCCCTAAGACAGCAAAAGTTGTCTTGGACAAGCTTCAAGGCTCTCAGGGAGGGTAGCATGTACAGTAATCGGCAAACGTTAGTTGTGAGGTACAACCCCTGTTAAAGTAATAATCACTTTTGATGTCTCCACTAATAGTTGCACCTAGGGAAGATAAAGTCAGTGGCTGATTCACTTTTTGTAATGCAGGCATTAGTTTCTACTAATTTTGTTTATTATTTCTCGTTCACTGTTGGCACCTTTCATAATAAATCTTATTCATGGTTCATTCTTTCAAGAACTAGATATACCAATATTTTCTATACCAGTTAATATTTTCTATGTGAAACCTCTAAATCTTTGTTGCTGTCAGACTATTCCTTTTACGAGGAGTAACTCTAAACTGATTCCGTTCACAGACCAATTTTTCCTCTTTTTAAGCAATAAACCCATGCACATGAAACTGGTTTTCCTCTTCTTTGGTAACTAAAGTTAACTACAGTTAAAATTTTGGCAAAGATACACAACTAAACTACTTACCAACGAGATAGATAGATAGGCAGATAGAGAGGGAAGAAGAAAGAAAGAGAGAGAGAAAAGAAAACTTTGATGGTAAGATTTTCTTCGGTATCCTTACCCTCGAGTACTGAAAATCCTTGGAACAAGCAGCGTCTCCAGACGACTTAGAAGGGACAGTAGATTCGTGACAAGAATTGGAAGACAATGGGAAGTCTCTGGAAGATTTAGAGGATCGAGTGGAAGTAGGACTGACAGAGTGAGTGAGTGAATGGTCCGTTTCATGGCCTTCGTCAACATCGGAATTGTTCTCTTCTGAATTCGTCTTCAGTCCATGCTTAACAGTCATATCCTGGAATAATAATAATAATAATAATAATAATAATAATAATAATAATAATAATAATAATAATAATAATAATGCTGCCTACGGTTACGTATACGTAAATGATCTTATTGGGACTCCATTAGTAGTTACATATTAAAGAACTCAGTATGGGCCAGTCTCACGTATTATGTATAATCTTTGATGGACCAAAAGTCTGTTACTGGGCCGAGATTTTCTGTGTTAAAACATATTGTCACGAAAGTTTAATCTGGAGATTTTCTGTGAATTTTTTATCGTTGGACTGGCGAACAATTTGCAACATTGTGCCTTTACCTGAGGAGAGATTTTGTATGAAACTGCCTCAAGATTTTCTTGGTTTTTATTTCTATCTAAAACAGCCTTGTTTGTTATAGGCCTGAAGAGTTACAACCGATTCTGAGCGAGGCTAAATAGAAAGAATATGTTTTGTGGGGAGTCAGAAATAATTTGTATAAATTTTGTCCATGGAACTAATAGCAAAAGCCACTGGATCATCAAGGATACAACTACAGCACATCCACTATGCGGGATAAATTTATGCAACAAAAAATGTTTCCAAGCTTAAACGAGATCATCATCAGTCAAACGCAGTTGAAATATTGCACGGACGCTTTGAGATATTTGCTTTCAATATTCAAAAATAACTTAAGACCATAAGCCAATACCACACCACTCCACTTCATAGCTTATTACTACCATTACAAATTTTGTATCTGAGTTTCACTGGACCACTGAGTCGCATTTCTACAGGTAGATCTCCGAGGGCTCACCCGAAAGATTTGTTAGTGAAAAGTGACGGTCGGACAAAGGAAGTGTTAAAATACCAATCCGCTGATGACAAGCTTCACAACTTATGGTTTTCAATGTTTATGTGTTACCGATAGTGATAATTTTAATATCATTTCCCATGTAAATCAAGAGAATAAACTCACTGCAGTCCCTAAAAATCTTTGGTTAGTCGCTAAAAACAATTTTAAATCCTACAAAAGATGACTGGCAAAGGTACTATGTTTTCTTACATTTTAGATATATCTCATCAATGACGGGGTCTCCAGCTGTTTTTAGCAAACTGCTTTAAACCCCTGATGGCCAGGAGCTCTTTACTTTTCATCTTCCCAAGGGGTTCCATACGCTGCATGTCCCCCACCTTTCAGTCGTCTGCTGTGCTTGGGACCTCTAGCTTTGTCGAGAGAATTTCTAGCTCTTCTTCTTTAGTTACTCCCACACACATTCACCCTCAGTGAAACATAAAAGATTTGCGAGTCTCAGTCGAATATTAAAGTTTGTTGAGAAGATATCTGAAATATAATTTTTCAGATATCTTCTTTAGATGAGCTGATTTCCCGCCTGATAAAAGAAAATGTGATAGAAGAGGAGATGGGAGTAGAAGAGTGAGAAAAGAATACTGTACTCTGAAAACATTCCTATAGCACAATATCTATCTACAGAGGAATAATGTTGGTGGATCAAACTATGAACGAACTGCCTAAGGTTTTAGAGGAAAAGGTGAGAAATAATGTTTTAAACTAGCAAATGCTAGTTTGTCCTCGCACTAGCAAAACCATCAATAGGCAGTCTTTATGAGGCAACTACACGAGAACCACCATGCAAAAATGGTAACTTGTACCATATATCTGGGGGTCTTGAGGAGAAGGCATTTGACTGTAACAATTGGAAGGGCGCTGCTATAAGTGATGATGCTAGAAAGACTCTTGAGCTAATGACGATATATTGTATAAAAAACAGAAGACCTAGAGTGACGGCAGCGTCAGGTACCAGAATAGTGAAGAGGTAAATGTTGGTCTTCATCAAAGCTCAGAACGAAGCCCTCTAGTGCTTATCCTAATGGTGGAGGAAGCTACAAAGGAGTGCAAAAAGGGGGCTGCTAAACAAATTCTTTGTTTTTAATTTTTAGTATACTCTTAACCCAACTCTGTCGGAAAAGTTATAGAAATATGTGTAAAAATTGCACCAGTTTCCCGGGTTCGATGAATTTACCTTTATACTCCATCCCAACTTGCAGATGCCCACGGTATGGACGAACAGAACTTTAAGATTTATTACCCGAATAATTCTGGGAACTCCATTGCCATTTTCTTTGTGGTTATGTGATAAAGCAGTGAAGATTAAAACTATACCTTTCACCTCTTCTAAGCTGCAATTTTACCATCGTTTGGAAAGACATTACTTCATAATATGAACTGGTGTTGCAACGTTAGTCGACCATATTAATCATTCTTCATAACATAAAACTCCTCATAAAAGACTTATTGTAAAATAGTAAACATTTGGTGGTTACACTTCAGAACTGTGACTAATGTAAGAACATTCACAATTTCCGAGACAAATATGAGAATGCAGTGTTTTTTGTAGCATAAGTTATGACAAAGCTCCATAATGCAACAAAAGAATCACGTATCTCTTGCTTCACTGCGGAAAATTTTCGTCTGAGACTGAAATGAGACGTGTCTCATCCTCATCAAAGACTTGCGCAAATAACATAACGAACAGACGAAGCAATCTAGAAAAACAGGCTCCTTGTAACAAGGATTTACAGAAGACTGTAAAAGTGTAAACCTAACAAAATAAAAGTGTAAACCTAACAATATTTCCCACACGTGATCTCTACTCGAAACATTTATACTTTTCAGCAGCGACTGTTAAGAAAAAACAATAAAACAGCCTGACTAGAGAGTCACGTTCAGTCATGATAAAAGTGCGACTGATAATAAGACAACTTGTGCATTTAACCAAAGGCCAACTTTCGCAAGTTTTACGACGACTCGCGCCCAAGCACTAGGACCAAGATCACCGGATCTTGGCTGAGCACGATAGATCACAGCGAGTCCCGGCTCGTCGGCCTGTCGCTTGCAAGAATGACGTCACGGCCATGACTGTGTTACGAGGTTACGAGATTCAGGACTTCCCTTGGAACGAACTACGACTCACCCACAGACTTCCTTACCTGACATCGCCGAGATTCCCCTCGAAAACCGCGAGAGTAAGGCCTAGGTTTTTGTGTCTGCAAATTTAATGATTTTCCTGAACACCTACTCTTCCAAGTGGTTCTTGTGCTTACCTTCATATCAGTACATTTCTCCTCCTCGTCCTCATCTTCTTCCTCCTCCTCCTCCTCCTCTTCTTCCTCCTCCTCTTCTTCAGTGAGGGAGCCAAAGGATGCGGGAGAAGGTGGAGTGTGTGAGTGAGGGTCAGGTACGGGATTCGTCTTCAGTGCAGAAATAGACTCGTGTAAATTCAACAGCTGCTTGAAGAGTTGATTGTCTTGTTTCATGAGGGACGCCTGCAAAGAGAGAATCAAAGATAAGAAAGTTGTTTTCATAAAAACAATTTTCTTTTTTCTGCAGTATGCTACTTTCAAAATCAAATAGGATTACCAATTATAAAATAAAATGAAATTTCTGAGCTGTAAAGCAGTAAAGATATTACATAGCATGGATGTGCAATACTTATTTATTCCCTATCTGAAGTATAAAAAAAACAGTGACGTGCTGTAAAAACTTATCTTGTGCATGATCAGGGTTATTTAGAAGTTAATTATAAAATTCCTCCGTGACTTAGGTAGTGAAATATACTACACAGTACATTTAAACGTTTACATGTAAGTTGGGCTTATGGTTAACAGTATACTATACTAAAATTCTTTCTCAGCGACAAACTATCAAAAAGGGAACACGCAGAGAAAGATTTCTGTGCTGTTGGTGAGACTGACCTTAAAAATGAAAGAAACAAGTAAAAAATGCGCCGAAGTTTCTTCGGTGCAATCGATTTTCTGTACAGTGTATAGTCAAGGTCACCAAAAACAGATCTCTCTTTTGGTGGTCTCGGTATAATGCTGTATGAGCCGCGGCCCATGAAACTTTACCACGGCCGGTGGTGGCCTGTCCTATATCGTTGCCAGACGCACGATTATGTCTAAATTTAACCTTACATAAAATAAAAAAAATACTCAGGCTAGAGGGCTGCAATTTGGTATGTTTGATGATTGGAGGACGGATGATCAACATATCAATTTGCAGCCCTCTAGCCTCAGTAGTTTTTAAGATCCGAGGGCGGATAGAAAAAGTGCGGACGGACAGAAAACTAAAACCGAAGTATTGTCAAGTTTTGTGGGAGAGTCTGGTTGGTGGAAAAGAGAAAATGCTAAAAAATAGTAAATCAGTTCTCTCACGCGAGTGCAATCATACGCTAAGCACACGTTGAACTTCGCTTTGTATCTGAGAAGTAATCACACTCGAAAGACAATGCTTTTAACGGCTGGTCAATCCGATGCACTTTTAGTGAGCATTTGGTCTCCGTCAAGGCCTTTTTCTCTGGACCCGGGTTCCCTTGACCCTACGACACTCGTTCGTCAAGTGTTTAAGTACTGGGATGAGAAAGCCATTTTTGTTCCCATCTAGTTCTAGGAGAGGATTTTTCTTTTAAGTCAAGTGGCGCTTTAGGGTTTGTTGAGGGAGCTTTTTTTGCAAAATGGAAATTCATTTATTTATTTTTTATTAATTTGGACAGTTTATACAATTATATATACTAGAAAAAGCATCATTTTGAAAACGTAGTGAATTAAATATCAATCTCTCCTAATGGCAATACCATCCTGTAAAAGACCCATCTTCCTCATCATTTTCCCGCTCATTATCCGCTTTGTCAAAGCAGCGACTGAGGTCTTTTCATCTATTTCATCTACACACACACACACACACACACACACAGAGAGAGAGAGAGAGAGAGAGAGAGAGAGAGAGAGAGAGAGAGAGAGAAGGAAATCTGATGGATCTGCTATAGGCAAGGAAATCGTTCTTGCTCTTTTCTTGAAATGTAAAGAGAAAAAATCAAAGTTGGAAAAAGAGCAGAAAAACCGGTGGAAAAACGGCTAAATTTTCCTAATGGTACAAGAACTCGAATAAAACAGCTACAAGGTAAAAAGAAAGAGGGGAGAGAGTTCATCGAAAGACTCATGTATTTCCTACATCTGCAGGAAATGGATAAAACTTTACCGTTAACATGAGTTCTGTTAACTAAAGGTTTCATTACATAGAGCACAATTAACCAGAACCGATTGCATCGGTTTGTTTAGTACGCACAGTGTTGTTTCTTATGCGCCACATTCATCTTATTTTAGAACACCGTGTGTATCGCATTGACACGAAGGAAAACAACACACAATAGTCTCAGTAACACAATAAACTGGTTAAACAGCTTGTTAGTTACTCGCAGGAGCAAAACAAATATAATACGCGGATTGAAGAATTGTTCGACTATTTTTATAAAAAAAAAAAAAAGAAAATATGCTTATGGAGATACATTCAACTGTAATAAAAACAACAAGGTCACGTCTAAAAGTTACATTCCTGTCTCTCCCAAATTCTAGTCCCCTGATGTCACCTTTAAGTAGAATATACAGTATATATATATATATATATATATATATATATATATATATATATATATATATATATATATATATATATATATATGTGTGTGTGTGTGTGTGTGTGTGTGTGTGTGTGTGTGTGTGTGTGTATTTGGGTGTGCAGTGTTTTGGGGGTGGTAAAATCCCGCAAAAATAATGGAAAACGGTTGTTCGGTGAAAGGAGAGAGAGATCAAGAAATCATTTACTATATCGCTTTGTCGAAAGATGACAAAAAGAAAGAAAGAAAAAACTAAAGTTAAGAGATCTGTCAAGAAAAAAATAATATTCTGGACATCAAAACTACAAGACATGACTCGGCATCACGTTTATGGAGTAACAAGCTAAAATCCCCCACCTATGAAACTACCAGCGTAATCTACGCCATGTCAGATTTTTCTTATTTCTTTTCCGAAAGGCTCCGGGGCCCATCCCAACACCCGTCGTGTTTTATCACATGTCTTTTAATTAGAGTCTACCTCACGCGTCGTGCACTGTAGGTATTACTTAAGGTTCTTTGCAGCGTCCCTTCGGCCCCTTGCTGCAACCCCTTTCATTCCTTTTACTGTACCTCCTTTCATATTCTTTCTTCCATCTTACTTTCTACCCTCTTCTAACAATTTTCCTCCTGTTACACCTCTGTAACCGTTTACTCTCAATTTTCCTTCAGTGCTGAATGACCTCACAGGTCCCAGCGGTTGGGCTTCGGCCTAAATTGTATATTCTAAATGAGTAGAAGAGATGAAGCTGATCATTATGCGAGATATGAGTAACTTAATTGAAGGCACTCGCTTGGCAGACAATATGGAGGCATTTTTTCTGTAGAAAAATAACGTCATTTTATGAATACCTTTTGTAATTGGTTGCATCCAATACAATCTTGACAATGGATGCGAGTTCAAAGTTTTTCACGCTGATTTCATGCTGCGCTTGATCTGCATGATGTTTGGTCACGTTAAATAATAATAATAATAATAACATGCAAGAAGCACACACACACACCATATTTGCTACCTTCAAGATCCTGAGGCACCCTTCACTGGAGCCCTTCGCTGCTGCTTTTGCTCCGCTCTCGTCAGAGCCCACAAGCTAAAATTACAACTTAATTTTTTACGTATGCGTTTGAGTGAGCAAGTTGTGCCAAAATCGTTTTCATCCAAGAAACATCGCTACCTATACAGTAAACCATTTCAAGAATATGAACGCTTTGTACTGAAAAAGTATAGAGAAATAACAAAACTGGATGTGAAACAAGCTTTCAGAAGCCTGAGATCAAATAGATACAGTTTTAATCAAGCAATCCCCGTGGAATGGAAGACTCAATTAGGCGATTATTGTTATCACATAAGTTACGAAGCCAGTGCCGACGTTTGAGGAATAAACTCGATCGTAAACTTGAACAACTCATAAGGAACAGTGATTGGACTATGGATGCAAATCCTCAGTCTGTATGTAATTTATCGGATAAAGTGTTGGATGATGTAAGAGGAGCGGCTCTCGGTTATGGTATCGACTTCAGTATTTGTAACGAGAAAGTGGACTGGGTAGGAATAGCCAAATCATTTTGTAACTTAGAAAAATCTGGGTCACTGTCTATTGAAGATTTCAACATTTGTAAGAGTATTGTTTATGGTGCATGTTCTTTTAAGTGTTATTCTAATGTTCCTGGAAGGTTTTTAAAGCGTTCAGTAACCTTAAAAAAGATGAAACGTTACACATTACGAAAGCAGGTAAATCAAATGCTCCTGTGTTAATAAATAAAGATGACTATGTAAAAAGATGTCAGTTTTGTTAAGTGACCACGAAACGCATTTAGCTCTGAAACATAATCTACTTGAGAAAGTTGATGTTTAAAGTTTTTTTTAATGAAATTAATGGTAGTTTCAATAAAAACTTAAAACATATTTAAGGGTGAAAGATGATTTAATTAAGAAATTTTGTATTGCATGTACATCACTGCCCCATCTTTATGGACTTATTAAAACTCATTAACAGAATAACCCTGTACGACCTATTATTGGTTCTGTTGGGTCTTCAACTTATAATTTGTCAAAGTGGCTTATCAGTGAATTGTCATCTCTTTTGGGAAAAAAATTCAGTGTTTTCGGTAAAATATAATGTGGACTTTGTAAACCGTCTCAGAAGCTGTAACCATTACTTACGAATTTAAAATGATTAGCTTTGATGTAATTTCCCTATTCACTAAAGTTCCAGTTGACGACCTGATAACAATTTTAGCCGATGAGTTGGGTAACTATGAATTTTCTCTGCCAACTGACACCAGCTTAGGGTTACTAAAACTGTGTATTAAGGAATGTACATTTATTTTCAATGATAATTTCTATGAGCAGAAGTTTGGTATGGCGATGGGGAATCCTTTGTCGCCGCTTTTAAGCAACATTTACATGGAGTTGTTCGAAAAGAAACTTTTAGCAAATATTTTACCGGCGACTGTTCTTAGGTTTAAGTATGTCGATAACATATTTTGTGTGTGGCCGATGCGTGAGGATGTGAACCGATTTTCAATTAGATTAAATGCGCTAGTTCCCTCTATAAAATTCACCCTTGGGGAAGAAAAAGATTCCATTTTACCCTTTTTAGATGTAAGTGTGCAGAGACACGGTAACAGGTTTAAGTTTTCGGTTTTTAGGAAACCTACAAATGTATGTTCTTCCATTCACTTTTACTCCAATCACCATTTGAAAGTTTAACGCTCTGTATTTTCTTCAGTGTTTTTAAGAGCATTAAGAATTTGTTGTCCTGAATTTTTAGAAGACGAGATTATCAAGATTTATGATATTGCTTTCAAATTGAAGTACCCGACATTTTTAGTTTGATGTTGCTTTAAGAAAGGCTAAGAAAACATTTTATTCATATGACCAGGTACAAACTTTCGATCGTTGTAATTTGCTCGTTTTACCTTTTGACTGCAGGTTTCTTCCTTTGCAAAAATGTTTAAAGTTTTTAATGTTAATGTTGTTTTTAATAATACTCAGTCTGTGAGAAGTTTTGATAAAGAACTCTCCCCAGTTACAAACAGGTTGCACGCTAAATTCCAAGTAGAGATTGTAATAAAACATATATTGGTCAAGGTGGTAAACCGTTGGCATCAAGATTAAATCAACATAAATACTGTGTACATATGAACAATTTTGATCGTGTAATTAATTTGAAAAATTCAAAGGAAATTTTATATTATTGCAAGAAACATGATAGAATCTAGCATAATAAAACATAAGTCAAATACTGTGTTTAATATTAGCAATGGGCAATATAAGTTAGATAACTGGCTTACGAAATGTATTGCTGAAAACCTAGTAACTGTGTAATAGATTGCTTAGTAGTTTCATTTCCGTTTGTAGTAATTAACCTTTAAGTGTATTTCTTGGCTGTGGACCATTTCCTTCTTGGTTAGGCGGTTTGGTTGTTCTATATTTTACTGTTTCGTTTTTGACTTTACCTTTGAAATTTCGAAGTTTTTTTTTTCATTCTTATATTGTACCCTGATGAGGTGGATCAAAAATACACGACAGCGCTAGGTAGGCACTGCTGCCTTTCATTATTTCCAGCTGGCTCTTATATACAATACACACATATATATATATATATAATATATATATATATATATATATATAATATATATATATATATATATATATATATATATATATATATATATATATATATATATATATATATGTGTGTGTGTATATATGTGTGTGTGTGTGTGTGTGTGTGTATACCGTATATATGTATGTGTGTGTACGTGTGTGTGTTTGTTCGTGTATAAAACACACGAATATTACTGATTTAAAACTTTAGAAGTACAATGCAATTTCTGATTTCAAAATTATTCATATTTGGAAGGAAAGTCTTCTCACTCCATGGCAAATAAATAAGTAAATAATAAATAAATACATAAATAAATAAATAAACAAATAATAAATAAATAAATAAAATAAAAAAGAAACCGATAAGGATAATCAAAGCCGAGACTGAGCGTCCGATAAACAAACAACTTGGCAAGGCAAACAAACTTTCACTAAGGTAAGTGTGCTTGAACATTATACTAAATGATACTTTATACTTCAAATACAAAGATACAGCGTGTATTCAAGCGGTAAGACTGCAGTCATTTGCATGATAAAGCATTGCCCTCCCTTCTCTTTCACTGCAAAGAAAAAAAAGTAAAAAATGCGCCGAAGTTTCTTCGGCGGAATCGAGTTTTCTGTGTACAATGCTGTGTGAGCCGTGGGCCATGAAGCTTTCAGCCACAGGCCCGGTGGTGGCCTGCCCTATAGAGTTGCCAGAAGCAGGACTATGGCTAACTTTAGCCTTAAATAAAATAAAAGCTACAGAGGCTAGAGGGCTGCAATTTGCTATGTTGGATGATTACAGGGTGGATGAACAACATACCAATTTGCAGCCCTCTAGCCTCAGTAGCTTTTAAGATCTGGGGCGGACAGAAAAAGTGCGGACGGACACACAATGCCGTCACAATAGTTTTCTTTACAGAAAACTAAAACACGCATGAGGTAATCTCTTATGACGATTGCACATGCATTTTTTACTGCAAAGTCTTCATACGTTTCAATAAACTAACGTGTCAAAGTTAAAGGAATCAGAAACAAACATCACCAGATTTCTTCAGAGAATCTACAGAGAAAGCTCGTGCAGGTCACCATGCAAGAATATAACAGTGGTTGAAAAATCCCGCGACGTATCACCACACGACTTTCTAAAGTCAACCGCAAGGAAAGTGGTAACATCCTGAAAATTCTGGACTGCTAAGTAGCCATCATCATGACGTCATTTCACAGTTACAGAGGCTCCTCTGTATCGATAATGGGGAGCACGCGAATCATCGTGGGCGGCCTTCACAAAAATGCAACGACTTTAAATCCTCCCCATCCCCCCATTTTTTTTTTTTTTGTCTTGTACGGTCGAAATTTTGATTCGTTTGCGGTAAACTCGAAAAAAATGAATGCAGGTCAATGGATGAGAAGGGGAAATATCTTCGCTTCGAAAATGTTCATCAGTGCAATTGAGAAAACAAATCAGTAAACAGTGAGAGGAAAAACAAAAGGTGATGCACAGATTAAAGATTAACATTTGTAAAATAAGAGAAATTCTCAAACATTAAAAAGGGCGGGTACCAGCCGTGAGGTTGCATAGCCAAACCGTCGTGAAAGTGGGGTGACATCAGTTTAGACGAGTTGTTTACAGATAGTAATACCCCCTTGACCGCTATTCTCCAACATCACCCAGAAAAGTCAGTCCGCAGTCATGAATACATCGATGTTTTTCACGGTAGTCATGTCCAAAACTCTTCTGTCGGCACCAACGAGGCCTTGCTTTGGGGCCGTGACGTCATGGTGGGAGGTTCGGAACAGCCCAACAGCTTTTGCGGGTTGCTCTAGGAGCAAGAGCCAAGGCTAGCACAGGCTGGCTTATTTTAAAATAACAACAGCAACGCTTCAGCTTACATACAAACACGGTACAGTGCGTCGAATTTCATCGCGATTGCCCGTCTTCAAATTACCGCCAGAAAACTGCTCTTTGGTGGAACTTTCTCTTTCTAAATCCCTTGAACTGTCATTGCACCTGAAGTGCTCTTCGCCTGGTCGAGATGAATTTCTGTACGATGTTGCTTGCCATTTCCCTCGGCGGAAGAATTGTTCTTCAGGCTTGATCCAGAAGAAAAGCTCAATAATTTTGGAGTTCTCTTAAAAGCAAAATTCTATTATTCAAGATTCACGCTTATGAATGCCCTTCTGTCCTTACCAGTTGCATATCAATAAAAGGGACGGGATTCTCTTCATTCTGTTATCGTATTTCTATCAAATAAGTTTCTCGTATTGTCCAAGTTGAGATAATTTTAGAGGAAGTCACGAACGGGGAAAACTAGCTGTGTCCTTGAAATAGCTTTTGCTCTTTCTTCTGGAATGTTTCTGCTCTCCTCTTCAGGCGTCAAAGGTCTGAGGGTTTATTACTTTATATTTCGTCTCCGTGTACACGTGTATTCAAGACACACCCACACACACACACACATCGTTCCATGCAAACATACACTTAGGCTACACATATGGAAAACAAACAACCATATGTGTAAAAATATACAAGTATTTTCATACAACCATAATACGCACACAGACACACTCACACATATACGTATTTCTTTATCGCGTGTGTGTGTGAAACTGCGCTGATTATAAACTGTCTTTCTCATTTTGTAGAAAGTCTGCTCAATGGAAAAGCCTAAAAAAACTTTTCCTGGTATTGTATCCAATACAACACGTAAACTGATAACCTAGTTCTTAGCTTTCTCAAAAGCTTTGTGACTGTACCCGGGATACTGACACATTGTGGTACTAATACCATTCATACAATTAATAACCTCAAGGATAATCATGCTGATTAAGAAATATTATACACAAAGGTATGCACTGTGAAATTCCTTGGAATCACTGTAACAAGAAGTACATCACTGAGAAGTATATAAATCAAAGTAGGAATGGGAGATGACGATCCACAGCGAACAATATCTTTCACCACGTCAATGGAAAAATGCAACACAGGTTGTGTACTATTAGCACACTGAAAGATATAGTATTTTGAGTAATGTTCCAAAAAAGGTCTGATGAATGACTTGTATATAGTATTTTTAGACAACTGTCTTTTAATTTTTCGCTCGCTGCATCTCACGTCATCGTGATCGTTCCTTCGGATCATTATTATGAACTTAATTCTTGTTTTTGTTTTATTTTTGTTTTATGGTGATGTCTGTGTCATCAGTTGCAGAAAAAAATGTATTTTTTATCCAGCTTTAAGAGTGATGCATGTAGTTTTAAAAGCACCAAATTTGGCACAAGCGTGCAAAAACAAATAGCAAGCACATTGAACTATGTAGCCACCTCAAATGCAGCTCAAGAGTGGTGGCGCGGCAACCATTTTCTACAAAACAATCTAGAGATAAACAGGCTAGAAATTTAAACGCTTACAGTACCACAAAATCTTTAATGTTTATACTTCACATTGCACTCTTTTATATAAGAAATGTTGCCAACTGGATTTCCTCACATAAAAACAGCCATCTTGAAATTGAAAACAGACTTTCCATTTTTATTATTATCTATATTTTGTTCTTCTTTTCTAATATATGAATGTTTTTTTTTAAATTCTGCTTCAACAAATTTAATTTTTCATATTTGGAGTGAAATTCATTTTAGTTTTAATGAAATTCACAGGAAATATGAAAAATGAATTGCCATCTGGTATTTTCTTGAATTTCTAATTTTCAGGGTCAGCCCAAAAACAGTAACTGCTAGAGGATATCTGTGAAGAGAAAGCGTCAGTTGACAGATCATTTGGTTGTGCACAATTGCCCGACTAGAATCTTGTGCTATGGTAATATATTCAGGGATTTCATGGTATAGAGCAGGTAGGAGATCGGCACTGAATGTTCACACTACAGATGGGAATGAGAGATTTCCTATTCAGTTGACTGATACGCACATACAGCAAAGGCAGGAACACATCACTACCATTTAATGATAAAATTCTTGTCAGTGACAGCAACAGGTCCAACCTGCATATACTGCACAGATTATCTTGTTAGCTGGCACAAACCAGATCAAGATACTCCAGCTGTTCATTATAAGGATTTGGTACCTCAGCACTCAGCATTAATAGGTACTGCCGCTTCAGGAAAAAAGTCAGCCGTTCAGCTGCTCCCGCGATGTGATGTAAGTACATGAGGAACGCACACACACATAAAAAGTCAGCCGTTCCTGAAGCGTCAGTCTGGTGCTTCACCAGTACTTGAACCCAGCTACTTTCGTGAAGTCTTTCAACCTGTGTCGTCAGTGCTGTCATCTTCAGTTGAAGTCCACCAGACATGATTCCAACCTTGTCTTCCAAGCACTTCCATTTCTTCCGCTAGCAAGTACAATGAATGGTTGATCAAAATATGATGACTAGTGTTTTAAACTGTTCAGATGAGCAGCAGTATTCATAATAATACTCTTTGTGTGCTTAATCATGGCTACTGAGAGTGGACTTTCGGGTAAGAGTAGAAGCAGGGAAGAGGGCAGATGTTTTGTATTTCTGCGAACTGGTGACTAGCATTGCCCAACCAGGATTTTACTTTATTTCTATGTTATAAGATGCCCCTGTTCAGTAACACCACTGTAAAGACTAGGAGTGACTGACGTTTTGGAACACTGCACACATGACAAAAAATTCAGGAAAAATGCTGCTGCAGACCCAAATGAGTTTAAAGAATAGTGCCATCAAAGAGAACATGACATACCCCAAGCTAAGTGTGCTTGAATTTCAGCTGTTAGTATTGGCTAATTTCCACTGTCTCTGACAAGCATCCTTTGCAGTATATATTGATGGCATAACAGATCATGTTAAAAAAAATAAGGTCAATTGTACCTTAAAAACTAGAGTTTTCTGCATCAAAACAAAAACATAATTAGCATACAAAATAACTTGTGAAGAAAAGGAGTATAAAGCTTTTACTGTTTCTTTAAAATGCAAAAATTTCTAATATCTTTCGTATGGTATCTAAATATTCTGTCTCACTTCATGTTCAGAAAAGAACTTGCATTATCTCTCCTCTCTTAAAAGAAGCAAACTACCAATATTTTCGTAAATCCAACAGAATGGTAAGAACTTTAATGTGCATAAATGCATATGTACAACGTTCAAGTGACATTCAAAGTTTCGGAAAAGGAAATTTTTACCGATACATATGAGAGCACTGCATAGTCACAGCGAGAACACACGAATTGTTAAGAAAACAAAACACCGAAGTATTTTTTTGCCAACTTGAGGACGAATGCAAGCAAAACATAGGGCAGAAGTGCCAAACATTGTTTTCCGAACATATCACACGATTCCAAAAACCGGATCCTCTATAAAAAAAAAAAAAAAAAAAAAAAAAACTGTCACTACTGTTGCTGAAAAATGGTTTAAAATGTTAAGCATGACTGCCTCCATTAAGTTATCATAAAATAATTTTTTGACATTAAACCTATGTAAGTTCAGAATTTATTTTATTGCTTCCAGTGAAAATTTCGTTGCGCAAACTTCATGATGCAAGAAATAGTGTTCTGTACTGCATTTGGTCACCCTCTTCTGATTCTGTTTGCCCAAGACAAACTTTAGTTTGAAAGATCTACGTCTCTGTATCTGAATGTCTTCGTCTGCCTTTTTGTGGGATCACTTCTGTCTGCACAATGTTTGACCGAACTGACAGGATTGATCTCACCTCATCCGTTATGATTCATCATCAGTATCAATTAGTCACAGAAATTAATCTTTTAAATATCTATATGCATCAAACATGCACATTCATTTAAAACCAGACATTATTTACATATCCACCATCAAAGAAGTTTATATTTGTAAAATAGGATTTTTGAGCATCTAGTCATTTTCCTTAAATATCGCTGTACACATTTTAGACTGTTAGACTGAGGCACAACGAAACAGTTTCATGGTCTTGCGTCAAAATAAAACGGGTTTTTCGTTTTACGCATATCAGTCTGCTTATTAATAGCCATTTAGATTCTAAACATACCGACGCTTCAAATTCCTGCGGGTTTGTGCAGTATATTTGCAAAGAACATCATTTAAAACGTTCATCCATCCTTCCCTGATTTTTTTATCTCCAGACTGAAAAATGTGTATTGAATATAACACTTCAATACTTAAAGAGCATTTTGATCTAGGGTTCTTTCATATTTGTTACATGCTTGCGTATGTCAGTCACTTCATTTGAACGTACCAAAGACTGATCAAGAACATTTCTTCGCTTTTACGTTGCGGTCACTCAAAATACTTGTTTTTCTCCAGATTTATAATGCATATAAATACGCATCCCGTATTAACCATAAAATCTCAGGAAACTCTCTGACCTGATGGACTTTGCTCCCAGAACGATTCAGAGAACGGCAATAATACGTCAGGGAAAGAATTCATAACAAGATTTTCCTAATAAATTATTTCTTTTCATTGCTCTCTCTCTCTCTCTCTCTCTCTCTCTCTCTCTCTCTCTCTCTCTCTCTCTTCTTCTTCTTCTTCTTCTTCTTCTTCTTCTTCTTCTTCTTCTTCTTCTTCTCCTTCTTCTTCTTCTTCTCTCTCTCTCTCTCTCCCTGATTTTTATGAGTTGAAAGTTTGAATGTCATCCAAAATGGGTTGAATCAGATTATCGTTGCTTGCATTAGGCAAGTTACCGCGCTTCTGATGTACAAGATTATGTGATTTTTCCAAGTGTTAGTCAACACAGATGTTCGCGTGCCAAGAGATACTAGTAGTATAGAGAGAAACTCATTCTACACCGCAGCTGACGATCAGCTGCCGTTGTTGTCGATTAAGCAACCTTTATGCCAACACAGCTCTTATTCCGAGAACAGTCTACAGGAATGATAGGATCAGATTTCGCGGTAATGGACATTTCAGCGTCGAGAAAGCAACTTGTTCTTCTTCTGCATTGTAGTTACAGGTCAAGCTAGCCAAGCCTTTTCTGAATAGTTTTGAATGATAAAGATTGCTGACATCAGTCATTTCAAACGGAGTAATCCTCTGGAGACAAATTATCATGTAGGCCAGTAAGGGACTTCAATTCTGTTGTGAGTACGCTTTCTCAGTGAGGGAAGAACGTGAATTTGAACATGAATTTTCCTTTTAATTTTTCATACATAATCAATAAATTGACAAATATTTCATTGAAAACGAAAAAATTCTTTATCGGGGGGTCATGGCCCAATTGGCATCTCCCCTGGCTACAGCCATGAGAGAGAGAACTAAATCTATTCGAGAAATGATTTAGATACCACCCAGAGAACTGTCAGAAGAGTAAATGTGCAGCTTGTTTCTCCGAAGAATGAATTCCAACTGTCTCGCTTGAGCAGTGGTTGCAAAACAAGGAATGAAAACTTAAAAAGAAGAAGCTTCCATTCCAGAAATAAATGCTCATCTTCCATCACTCTCTGATGGGGACATACTGTCCATAACACAAGGAATGATCCACTTCTATGTTCTGAAGAGTTTTCTGTGATCAGAGCAAAGATGTAGTTAGCATAGTTCTTGATGGAACATAATACCCAAATCCAATACCAGTTACAGACACGACCTTCAATGACTATGCACATCTAATTCTTATTTCTTCCTTTTGTAAAATGTTAATAACTGTGGACCGTCTGATTCAAGTCTGGGTTAGGTATTTTGAATGATGTACTGAAGACGACAGAGATATTTGTGTTGAAGGGGTGTACAGAAATGTAGTGGCTAGGGCTGCAATTTCAAGTAGCAGGCCAAACTTTTTTTGTTAAGACACGAAAAGAATTCGATCAGAAAAACATCTAGTTATTACTGATGGAGAAACAGTTCTCAGCTAATGACTTCTCCTATATGTAACCATTCTTAAGATTGTGCCTGTGAAAAAGCTAACAGTCACATCTTGTTGCATGCATTTCCATGCAGTGCAAAATGGTCAAAAGTAAATACTCACTAGCAGTGGCGTTGTGCTGGTTGCGCAAGTGGTACAGGTAATGCAGGTTAAATGTGAACTTAGTCTGGCATTTGGAAAAAGGAAAACTCTCGGGTGCCCAACTGACCATAGGACCAGTTACAATTCGACCTGAGGCATTGAAGATACTCCTAATAATGATCCAATGAACAACTGTAACGGGCTGAACCTGGGAAGACAACAGCTTGGGAAGTCTCTTCTGTTTCCAGAACTGACAAAGGCTTTGCTATACCTGTTCTCAGCACCAAACAATATACTGCAAGCAGTGCAAACTATCGAGAAATTTGCTATTATGCCTTGCAACAATCCAGCATAAAAATAAATACTGACAAGTTATGAAAGAAATACTTTTGTCTAAGAAACGATTTTCAGCTAACGCCACCAATCAAGAGGGCACTGTGCAAGTGTGGCCAAGAATGAAGACAAACTCTTACAGTAACTCCAAAATTAAGCCACGTTTGTCATGATTACCAAAGACTAATCACACTTACTAGAGCTAATGACACAAATTGCAAAAACGATGAACTTGCATGCGCAGCTATCTTCACCTGACATTCCTCAAAGAACTGATATTTGGTTATCAAAATGCTATAATTTCCAATACAATAAACTGTAAATCAATGAAATTTGGATATTTTACTGAATATTGTAGCTGGATGTGAAACATTTTCCATGTTTTACGTTTGAAGGTTCTGAAGTGCAAGAATGATTTCATTTGTATTACTTCATAGAAATCTGCTGCCTATTTTCGTTTAACTACTATTGAACAGTCAAAATAAGGTGATATTGCCATAAATATTATAAATCCCCTAGATAAAACTGAAACATGTCAATGCCAAGTTAGTTTCATACAAATCTAAATGTATGGTTGACCTTGTAATCGAAGAAGATTACATTGTGCAAGCATTTCATGAAAAAGGCGGCCATACTAATCCCTGAACAATTCGAGAGGCGATCTATATATATATATATATATATATATATATATATATATATATATATATATATATATATATATATATATATATATATATATATATATACATATACTATGTATATACATATATATATTTATATATATACATATATATATATATTATATATGTAATGCACAATGACTTTGATATGCCCCCTCGCTACACGGAAAACAGAAATAAAAAAAAATAAGCTATAGGTATTTATATAAAAAAAGAAGTCAGGACGACGGAAAACACCACAAACAAAAAAAATAAAAATAAAAAAGTCAGCACGAAGGACAATACCAAAAATAAAAATAAAATAAGGCCAAAGTTGGCAATAAAAGAGAAGCACCAAGAAGGACAACGCCAGAAATAGAAATAAAAATAAGGCTCTATTTGGCTATGAAATAACAAGTCAGCATAACGGTAACCACCAGAATAAAAAAAAAAAAAAATTAGGCCATAGTAGGCTATAAAAAAAAGTCAGCAAGAAGGATAACACTAGTAATAAATAAAAAATACGGCTGTAGTTGGTTACAAAAAAGGTCACCACGAAGAAAACAAGTAAAAAATGCGCCGAAGTTTCTTCGGCGCAATCGCGTTTTCTGCAGTGTATAATCAAGGCCAACGGAACAGATCTATCTTTCGGTGGTCCCGGTAATAATGCTGTATGACCCGCGGCCCATGAAACTTTAACCACGGCCCGGTGGTGGCCTGTCCTACAAAGCTGTCAGAAGCACGATTATGGCTAACTTTAACCTTAGTTAAATAAAAATTTCTGAGGCTAGAGGGCTGCAATCTGGTATGTTTGATGATTGGAGGGTGGATGATCAACATACCAATTTGCAGTCCTCTAGCCTCAGTGGTTTTTAAGGTCTGAGGGCGGACAGAAAAAGTGCGGACAGAAAAAAGTGCAGACGAAGAGTTTTACAGAAAACTAAAATCAGAAATAAAAACAAAAATAAGGTTGTAGTTAGTTATAAAAAAAGAAGTCAGGTCGACCGACAACACCAAAAATAAAATAAAACAATGCTTTAGTGGGCCATAAAAAAAAGTCAACACGACGGACAAAACCAGAAATAAGGTCAGCACGAAGAACAATAACAGAAATAAAAAAATAAGGCTACAGTTAGCTATAAAAAAAGCCAGGACGATGGACAACACCAAAAATAACAATAAAAATTAGGGTATGATTGACTAAAGATAAAGAAATTAGCACGAAGTACAAAAACAGAAATAACAATAAAAATTAGGGTATGACTGACTAAAGATAAAGAAATTAGCACGAAGTACAAAAACAGAAATAACAATAAAAATTAGGGTATGACTGACTAAAGATAAAGAAATTAGCATGAAGTACAAAAACAGAAATAAAAAAATAAGGCCATAATTGACTATAAAAAGAGGAGTCAGCAAGATGGACAACATCAGAAATAAAATAAAAAATAAGGCTACAGTTGGTTATAAAAAAGAAGTCAGCACGAAGGACAATACGAGAAATAAAAACAAAAATAAGACTATAGTTGACTATAAACAAGAAGTACCGCGAATGCCAATGCCAGAAATAAAAACAAAAATAAGGCTACAGTTAGCTATAAAAAAGGAAGTCAGCTCGAATGACAACATCAGAAATGATAGCAAAAATAAGGCTATGGTTGGCTATAAAAAAAGAGAAGTCAGCATGAAGGGCTAACAGACATAAAAACAAAAATAAGGCCAGTGTTGGATACAAAACAAGAAGCAAGCACGAATGACAACAACTGAAATAACAACAAAAATACGGCTACAGTTGGCCATAAAATAAAAGAAGTCAGCATGAAGGACAACGCCAGAAATAAAAACCAAAATAAGCCCTTAGTTGGCTATAAATAAAAACACGTCAGCACGAAGGACAACGTGAGAAAAAAAAACAACAAAAATAAGGCGACCTGGTTATAACAAAAGAAGTCAGTGCAAACATAAATTACATATGGTGAATAAAAGAGACAAAATAAAAGCTGCGGATCCGAAATACCTTGAAACAGACATGGTGCAAACATGAGAAAAGTTGGCTTCTTGGACGAGCTATGATCACAGGGAAGATCTTTTCCTATTGTTTCATTTTTCCTTTGAAAGTGAAAAAGAACCCATCTTTTCTCTACGAAGAGACAATCAGCCTTCCCATTGTTTTCCACACGACAAAACGTGAGAAAGGGAAAGCTGACCCAATCATTACTTAGTAACCCAACACTTGCGAACTTAAATGCATATTAGCTTTGTTTATATATCGTGCTCTAAGTGTGTAAAAAAGTAGCATCAATATTCGAAACCAGTCCACCTGGTAGTGCTGATAACAAGTCAAAGTACTAAGTTAGGTCATAACTGCTCTCTGTCCGTTGGCCCGTGCTGCTTTTGTCTCATGGGAGAGAGTTCGGGGTTCGGGGTCCTTCTGGTCATCTGATCTTCCGCTTCTCAAAATCAACGGCTGAGCCGATCGGTTGGATGAAGGCGATCATTTATAACAATGATACAGCTCTTCGTTGTTAGGCTACAATTAGACTTACTCTTTTCACTGGGAGAAAGCAACTTTTAAAAAGCTGCAAAAATACAAATAGCTATTAAAAGTTGCAATAGCCAAACCCCATTGTTTAGACCAGCTGTACATATTGGTTTATTAAAAAAAAAAAAAGGACAGAAATCTACAGAAAATAACATAATCTACATAAAATAACATATTTCAGTCAGCAGAAGAAATGTTCTGAATCATAACTGAAGACCAAGGTGACATGTCGTGATATGAATGATATTCTAGGATATAATTAGTATGAATTTTAAGGGCTACGTATATAACCGAGATACATCTTTGAGCAACAACACTGAAAGTTTTGCTTATTCTAATACTGTACCTCTGCTTACTGGCAGTACCCTTGCCACAGTGAAGAAGAATATTTCTGCAAAACGACGCATGAGCGAAGTAATGTGTAAGCAAATGAAGAAAATGAATCTTTGGCACATACACTAAGAAAGAGAGAGAGAGAGTTGAATATCAACCAGGAACTCACTCTACTTTCCCTTCGAGTGCGGGGGTGGGAGGAGGAATGCTCGGAGCTTCTCAGAATGGGGGTCATCAGAGAGCGCACACAAACTCACTCACGCATTGGAGTCATTGGGTTAGGCTGGGAGCTACGTAGCAGAGTTAAAATCTCCTCGGGATCACTGCACGGGACCTAAAAACTTTAGACGAACTGACACAAAAGAATTCCCCACCGCGTAACGCCCCACCTTTAAAAAAGAAATGCACAATGAACAAAGTAGGCGAAGATCTTCGCAATGATCCCACAAACTGTTTCATTGTTGGAGAATAACTCATGAAGTAGTAATGGAATTCAACCCCATCATAAAGGATCATCAAACAGCTATAAAGACATTTATATACCTATTGCTTTCTTGTCATCTCAAAACGCTTGATAAAAACAATAACAGTTCAGAAGGTTTAACTCTTTTATTTTCCTGTGTGGTCACTGTAATTGGTTATAGTGATGAGAAACTACATAATTTAGTTTATTGTCTCTTGTAAATTATTCGTTATCAGTAACGGATGGTCTTTACAAGGTGCAGCCGAACAAGAGGAAAATTACTATGCGTTTGATTATATTTAAAAAATCAATATTTCTTATGTGAATCCTTCCCTTCCAGGGAATGTTTTCAATTGTGTAGGATTGGCCAATACTCTGAGATTTGCATGTATAAACTTTAAGGGACTGTCGTATTATAAAGGGCAAGTGAGTGGTAAGAACAAGCCAGAATTTTCCTAGGCGTCAGTCTCATCTTTCCTTACTAGTTTCTGAAGGTGGTTACATGGGTCCGAATATCCGAATACACTGCTCAAGGTAAAGTGCAACTCAGTGCTTGGCTTATGTGAAGACTGATGATCAAAAAAGACACACTAAAGTTAGTAAGTTGGTAAATATGTTTTATAGTATCAAAATGACACTGTATCATATCAAATAATTACCCAGCAAAATATTAAGATCAATTCATTTCTCCCTAAACAAATGAATCATCTATTTTACGAGTGCTTTTGGATCTTTCCTAGATAGTGACCCCCAAGGGTTTTCGAGGGTCGTTATCTAGAACTAATATTTCTTGGGGGTCATTATTTTCATGATATTTACAGTCTTCTGTTTATGTTTTTACGGACATCCCCAACAGGCTTGTACTAAACACGCCGCAAAGGTGGATACATACCTGGTTAAAGCCCGTGTGGTCACTATCTAGGAAAGATCCGTGCTTTTCTTATGATCTATGTTTGTTTAACATACCTTATACCTAACAATTATGGGGAGAAAACATAGGGAAGCCGGGGAATTTTGGGTAAGGGTAACCACATCCAACTGAATCCCTTTTCTTTACCTTAGCCATAGTGTGGTAGTGAAAATCAGAGGGTACGACTCAAACCTAACCTAACCAAATATGTCCCTCCCTCAGACAACCATAAAGTGCTGAATAACAAGATCCAGGATATTTACTGAGTTTTGTGAAGTTTTAATTGGCTAGACTGTTACCTAACTTCTTTACTAAGTTAGAGATGAAAAAATAGAATGCCAAGCATGACTGGCATCAAATGGTCTTTCTTCCTTCAAGGTGTAAATAAAGATCTCATTAGAAAAAAAATTACAATGACCTCTCCAGTTGCTGGTGAAAAAGTTAAGTATACCTTAGTTTAACCAGACCACTGAGCTGATTAACAGCTCTCCTAGGGCTGGCCCGAAGGATTACATTTATTTTACGTGGCTAAGAACCAATTGGTTACCTAGCTACGGGACCTACAGCTTATTGTGGAATCCGAAACACATTATACTGAGAAATGAATTTCTATCATCAGAAAAAAATTCCTCTAATTCTTCATTGGCCGGTCGGAGACTCGAACTTGGGCCTAGCAGAGTGCTTGCCGAGAACTCTACCGACTTGTCCAATGAGGAACTGTCAGTTGCTGGTGAAGATGGGAGAGGGGTCAATGGAATATTTATTAGCAAAACATCTCACAACCGTCAGAATGCAATGTAGCTATACGTACCAATGGCAAAATTGATTTCTTCAGCACTGAGAATGTTCTCACAGATATTATGAAAGCAGACAATGATAAAGTATAAGGAATTAAAACAGGAACAACTAAAATGATTTTTTTTAAAATTGACACATGAACCCACATGTTCGCCACAAGGAGGAGAAATGGGAAAACTACTTCCCGAGTACTTTCGTGTTAATGTTACACTTTTCAAGGTACACTTGAGCGTACTTGAAAATACGTAACAATTACACGAAATTACTCGCACGCAGTTTTTCACTTCCTGCCCCTTGCGGCGAACGAACATGCAATCTGATATCACGCCAACGTTTTGTGATTCCTCTGCATGAATCCACATACATGATTAACCTTTGCAATTATGAAAACGAAGAAGTAAAACAGATTCACATAATCTGATGATAAAAATTTGCAATGCATCAGGATCGAAAAGCTGCGAGAGAAACTGCCAATTTAAAGTCAATGAATGAAGAGATAGCACATATTCTGAGTAAATACAGAGAAATATTTGCGCTAGACAATGCATGAAAAATATCTGTAAAGGTTTTAGGAAAGTTAGTGTGCTGACAACAAAGGACACTCCTTCAAGAGCCAATTACAAAATATCTTGCTTATCTTAAAGGACAAACTCGAAGGTGAGGAAGATGCGGAGGGAGTAAACCACTCAGTAACATACTTTGTCCGACCTAATATTTTCACAGTTCATAACTTTCAAGAGTTAATACTGCGTCGTGAACAAAAGTGGCCGAGGATGATCAGAACTGGGACTCAAAAATGCAATATGGCACCGAGTAGAAAGGTAAAAGTCATGCAGAGATTATGTACAGGTGTTACGGAAAACAGAGTTTAATAATTTAGCAATAAAAGTATGCAGGTGAAAGTGGATGTACTTCATCAAAATACAAAAAAATCCTCGTATATGATGGCTTATGAAAAAGTGATTTGGGGTTAAAAAAAAGCAAATATGTTTTGAAGATCCTGCTGAAGAGTCGTAAAATGGTAAAAGTGGAATGAGAAAAAGTTGATAAGAAAACAAGCAGAACTGAGTAGGTAAATAAGATTTTCTGGGTACAAGAAAATGGGAAGGTAACAAAAAACGAAGCCAGACAGGTGAACATGATTGTGTGAATACAGGGAAAAAAAGTGAATAGCCTTTTGTGATGAAGAAGATGACCTCAGGAAACTGTTTACTGACGAGGAAGCTGACGCAGAGGAAACACCTTTAAAGGAAGAGACAAGAAGATGTTCTTGAAGTGTTCAATCTTACCATACTAACTAGAAGACGAAGGCGAGAAACAGCCACAGCTAGGAGAAGGTTGGCCAGGATCCCAGTGGACAAGACTATTTATCCATTTTCGCTTTGGACTGAAGGTCAATAGATGACGTCAACCAAATTGAAAATGAAGTTGCAATGGAATTTTGCTACCTTCAAAATAAATGAAATTAAGACGAATTCAAGTATTTTTTATCTGCAGTGCTGGATTATCATTAAAGAAGTTTTGTGACGTTATTAAAAACGTGCTAAAAGAAGTTTTCCTTTGCCAAACTGCAGTCCAATGGAATAAATTAGTTTCACAAAGGCAAAGAGGAAGAGAATGTTAAAAATCTGGAGATAAGTATTCTTTGTGCTGGTTATGAAATCCTTTTTAAGGTTCTGATTAACAGAAGTAGGAAAGTGAATGATTAAATCACCTCAAGCGAACTGTTCTGTGCTGTATCAGAGAGATCACTCAAAACTCCATGCAAAGACATCTTAGGCTGAGCAAATCAGAAAAGGCTGAACTGTGAAATTATGCATTCCATCAGATGATATCGATTTCCTTCTAAAGTAACAGACAACGTTGATTTCGCCTTGGGAAAAATCGAAATGCGTACCAACATCTGCATAACCCTGTTAATCTTGAATGTTTTGCAAGATAAGGGTTTCCCCTCTCAATGATCCTCTGCGCTATTCATCAAGAATTGTTGAGCACGTTAACCACAACAATATAATACAGTCAATTAGACTGCCAAGAAATTTCAGTTTTAGTTTTCTGTAAAAGAAAACTATTGAGATGGCTGTTTGTCTGTACGTCGGCACTTTTTCCGTCCGCTCTCAGATCTTAAAAACTACTGAGGCTAGAGGGCTGTAAATTGATATGTTGATCATCCACCCTCCAATCATTAAACATACCAAATTGCAGACTTCTAGGCTCAGTAGTTTTTATTTTATTTAAGGTTAAAGTTAGCCATGATCGTGCGTCTGGCACCTAGAGCATGCCACCACCGGGCCGTGGCTGAAAGTTTCATGGACCGGGGCTGAACAGAAAATTCGATTGCGCCGAAGAAACTTCGGCGCATTTTTCACTTGTTTGCTTTCGTATATGCTGACGAGGCCAGTAGTATAAAACAGAAAATGCGTTTATTTACAGAAGTCTGCGAGAGCTGCGGCACTGTGACGAACAGAGCTACAGGAGCAGCGTCAAACCAAACCGCGTACAGTAATCCAAATTTATGAGTAAGGGTAACTTCAGAGGGAAACCAGTTGGACATTTGGTGTTAAGGTTGATAATGGTTGTTAAGGTTGATAATGATTACTTATTGTCTTAACGGTACTTGAGGTAGAATTTCTAGAGAGGCTAAGGTATCCTTAAAATGATTAACAGAAGCCCCTTAATATTATACAAGAAAAGCAACACTAGATAATTAATAAGTAGCACGAGCCTCTACCAGACATAGTTATAAATTAAAAGATTGAAAATAGCACTTTAATATATTTGGAATGGTGGTTGTCAGCCGGTTACTTTACGCTCAAGTTCCATAAAAGTGAATAGTGTGTGTATCCAAGGCATTCACGTCAAAGTATCACTGGAATTAGATATAAATGAACTGACGTGTTGTTTATAGCAGTTAATTCCAGAGAAAACTGAATGGAATTATCAGCCGTGATGTTAAAGACAGAGGTTAGCAAGATATATAATATAATATGAGTGTTTTGATATGTGCGAAAACTATTTCACAGCAAGAAAGTTCTAGTAATGCGCCATCAAGCAATTCATGAGACAACTGACAAATATGAATTCCCAATGTTAACTGTTTAACTGGAAATATCAATTGTTAACTCACAGGGGTTTAGAATAGGTGATGATCTCTCAAGTATACTGTATTCACAAGGTAAAGTTGACGAAGAAAATATTGTAAACCACGAATATCTTTGACTTTCATGTTGCGTGCGTAAGGAGAAGTTACAAGAAAGGACGCAAGAATGTTTGCTTGATTGCATCCTCAATCAAAAAAACACCGGAGGCAGTATAATGGTACGGAGGCTATGGCACAATCCAAGGTTTGAGCACGTGGTCATATGGTCACTAGCAGGCAGTTAAACGTGGCACAGAGGTCTAAGTTACTACGAATAGCAATGTTCCCTTCAGTTGTAGAGCGCAAAATTGGAGAGAGACTTGAAGTTCATGGAACCAGCTCAGTAGCCTATATCTCAGCTCTTTCAATAAGCCATTAAACTATCCTGCGTTATTCACATTGTTTAGTTATCCAAAAGTTAAAAGTTAAAGTCCTCCTGGGGCTCTGTAGGCTCATAGGGCAGGCGTTGATCTGTTTCTTAGGCCGACAGCCAGTGGGGGACAGGTCCCAATGCCTATGACGCGTCGCCAATGTGTCGCTAGGCCCACTGTTTAACTCAGCTTTGTAAATCCCTTCAGATCACGAAAACTTGACTGTCTTCAAATGAGTGAAACCTTTCCTCATTGTTTTGACGAAAGTTAGATAGGGGAAACATATCTTAGATACAAGATGGCTGAAGCATTTCCTTATACGTATTACCATTGGTGAAGAATATATTTCTTCATTCATCTTATCTTCATGAACTGAATGCGCTATGACTGTCGTTTATGCAACCATGAAGGAAAACGGGTCGTTCTCTCTCCCTGGGTTTACCTTTGACAGCCTTGATGCAATTTCATCTGGCAATACTGTCTGCAGTTTATTTTAAATATATCGTTAACTCCCCTTGTCACAGACAAAAATCTCCTTTTTATTTCTTCACTGATCTCAGCTTGGCAAGAACATTTAATCAAAGATGCTGAACTCTAACTCAACTGAGCTTCTATACCACCTACAACATATAAGCCCAAGGCAATCTATAATCCTGGAATTATTTCTTTCAATTTAACATCATTCATACTTTCTACTTGTATGAAGAGACCTACTTTCCAGTTTTAATTGTATAGCACATTCGTGTAAACTATATTTTCTACAACTGAAGAAATTGCAGACGTTTATCATTATGGTTTCTGCTCGCTTCCTACTAGGCCTTTAACTCTTTTGTACGGGCATGGTAATTCAACTTCTATAATCATCTTTCAGTATTTTTAACAACTTCTTTATACTAATCCTGATGCTGGTGTCTTCACCTGTTACATTTAACTCCTTACATATATCTTCTTCAGTGAATGTTTCTGATTGTCAATGACTGTGAATACCCTTATCTTCTTATAATGATTTTAATAATAATAAAACTATATGGGTACAGTCATGTTAAATTGTGCACAGAATATAAAACAGAATATTGAGTTTCGGCCAAAGGCCAAGCGCTGGAACCTATGAGGTCATGCAGCGCTGAAACGGAAATTGGCAGTAAAGAGGCTTGAAAGTTGTAACAGGAGGAAACCTCGCAGTTGCACGATGAATCATTTGTTAGGAGAGTGTGGAAAATAAAATGGAAGAAAGTGAATATGAACGGAGGTACAGTAAAAGGAATGAAAAGGGCAGCTATGGGCCGAAGTAATGCCTACAGTGCACCGCATGAGGTGCACTGACTGCACTACCCCTACGGGATTAAAGTGTGCGTATACCTTAAATAAATTAGTTGTATGCCCTTGCTCTAATGATACTTAACGTCCCTGCGAGCAACTTTATTTTCACGTCTTTTTTGTATGATAAATTGCGCTGTAAGATGATTTTGGACTATAAATCATTACATATTAAACTGAAGAACACTGGGAGAACTTACCAAAAGCAAGACAACCTTTATCCTTAAAAACAGCAATTTTTATTTGAATGCCAATTTTTACAAAAACTATCCCATTTTAGATCATTAATGTATTTAATACTTCCGATTGCGCTCTTATACTGTAATGTTCAAGAAAACAAAATTTCTTCAGAAGACCGCTTATCTTTAGTGTTACGACAACCGAAATTCTTGACTTCGAAAGTCATCAAACCATCAACTGATAATCAAATATACTGAATGGCACTGGGGACATGCCTTGTAAAGAAACGTGCATATTGGACCATGGGATTGTGTAAAATGTGAAGTATATTCTCTGTCAGGCATATCAAGCCACTCAGAAAATTAGATTCTCTTAAGTGGGAGGCCACTCTTCCTGATTTGCCCCCTAACAACTTTAATGACTACATCAAGCTGATTTGTGTGATATGAAATAATATTTTTCAATACTGTCAACTAAATGATATAACAAGGATCTAGACTAATTTGGTTGTCATGCCTTACCAGCATCCTGTGATAATGAAGGCGAAACTGTGTTGGGAACTTTTTTTGAGGGGAAAACAGAATCGAGTGAAGTGTGTCAACAGTGAATGAAAATACACAAAAAGCAGACACATTCTGAGACACATTATGACATTATGATTCACGTCTAAGATGTTATCATCATAGAATAAGGGATATGGCAAAATGGCTTTTAAAACAGATACATCCTGTCCTAGTTATTACATAACCTAGCCTCATCAACAGCACAGTCCTGCTCTGGGAAAAGTTTTTCAATCTCATTTTCCCTTTCCTAATGCATTCTAACCTAGGCCAAACTTGGCTTTGGCTTCTGACAATATGACCTACCCTAACCTAGCCTAACCATGCAGGATACCATGTCCTATCCTGGCTGAGTGGTTGGAAAGGCTTTACAAGTGGTTTATCGTATGCTTGGTCAGTACAAATTCCAGGTTCTTCCATAAATAGGTGGTAATTTTCTAAGGAATTCCTTTTACACATGGCCATCTTATTTAAGAGATTTGATAGAACCTTTAAGGTGTAGGTATTATGGTTCTCTGTTGCATATACAGTTCCTGGACGAAAATGATTTTAAGTTCAGCCCGTAAAGGTAAAGATATCACACTACGAAAGGTGGCAACCTTTCTAGTATGTCTTATTGTTCTCAATTATAGATACAATTTCCAGAAACAGTCTTTGTTGTTGTCCATAACAGTAATGACACATTTGACCGTAATATCTTACAAAGCCTTGGTTTTAAAAAACCTCAAAACAAAATTTATCATGGTATTCTTAATGGCTGAAAAGTGCCTGCCTGTATGGATCAGACTTGCTCATACATTCATGGAAAGTCACCAAAATTACACAAAAGAAGGCGAGGAAGATGCTGGAGGCCACACTGAACTATGGTGAAACCAAAAGAGGCTTAAAAATGTACTATAAAATTTAACATTGTCGATAAATAAACTTAACAAATAATTACCCTTGTAGTAGTTCCTGTTTACATTCTGATTTCTTAAACTTAATTTCCACAACATAAAATGGAACTATCAACTTTTCTCACCTATAGCTCTCTACTCCAGCTTAAAGAGGGTGGATTTGACACTGACATATTAGTTTTGCGAGTTAACAACAAAGATTCCTAATAAAACAGTCTTTGTGTTATTTGAACTTCATAAGAAGTATATTTTTCGTTATAACTACTGCCACTTTATTACACTTAAGAAATATTATTGAAAAAGTTTCCATTATTTCACTCAGCCTCATGATAAGTTTATAATACTTTTGTATAGATTAGCGCCACTGCAATATTCAAAGACTGCCAAAGCTCTCCAACCAGTGATGTAACCTTCTTGGGTTATTTGTGTTTCATACTCGAGCCCCTTTTTAGTACATTTCTTTTTTGTTGTAGGTCTAACTGAGCAAGCACGTCGGGCAGGCCCATTTATACCATCATCCCTTGATATGGCTTAGCCTGGCTTAGGTTGACTACCAATCTATAACTAACACTAAAAATACCTTAATTAAAGGAGCAACTATAGAGAAGCTTAGAGGTTAGATGGTATGATGAGTAGCCACAATGTGTTAGACACACCTTAGCTATTGTAAGTGTCAGCCCAGATGCAAGATGTATCTTTTAGTGGTAGACTAAACAAATGGCAACTTCTCTCTTTGGTCTGTAACTGAAATCGTGAAAGCACGTATTGTACAAGATGGATTTACTTGGCACTGGAGTTGATTCATCAATTCTTTCAGATGAGTTCTAAACTACTGATGTATGTCATCCCACCCAGGTGGGATCTCACAGTAAGACATCTTTGTTTTTTTAATCAATCATCTTTAACCACACTAGTCCAGAAAAATGAAATGTTAATATCCATGAATAGTGGGAGCTTTTATGAGGACTACTAATTGCATTGCATTCGGGGCTTTATGACACCTCTTTCCTGTGTGGTAGGCTTTTTTGGCCTAAATCACTTATTGTCAGTTTTGATGGTCTGAAATTATAGCTTAGCTCTTAGTTTTCTGCTCTGAAATATCAATTTTATCTACTTGAAATTTTAGCTGTATTGTTCGATCAAACACAATTACACCAAGTTTCATGTGTCAAAAATGACTGTAACATTTTGACAATTACTTGTAATCCTGTTACACTGCATTCTCACTCTGTCTTCCAGTACATTCATTCTGCTACTGGAATGATGACTAATGATATGTTACTGACTCATTCCTTTCTCTCCCTCCCTTCCTGTCTCAATGTCTCTCTCTTTAATTCTTGTTTTCCACCTTCTACCTATAACTCAAGCTTTTCTCTCTCAAAAAACTTGCATTTAGTAACCGATAGCATTAAATAACCATGTCTCTCATAAGCAATAGTTACACATACAATTTGAGAAAGAACATGAGAAAACTACAATACTGGACAGGGTTAGTTCAGAGCACGTGCATAAAAGCTGAATGAAGAAGGAAAAATAAAGGGCAAACTTCTACTCCTTCCTGAATGACTGAAACAAGCAAATATGTCACAACACTGACAAATGTGCCTTTTGAAGGAATGCTTACATTTATACCCAAATGCATTCTGTCCGATTAGGCCTTCTTGCAAAGTCATGATCAAGTTAATATACTGTTTCTGGGCTTCAAGCCTAACAGAAGTGTGCATAAAGGCCCTTTTATGCTCCTTTTACACGTTAGCATATGGTAGACTTGCTGATAAAGCCTACGAAGTTAGATGAACTTTACAAAAGGTGAACTGCAATCACAAGAAAAAGCCATAAGAAGAAATATTACTGGGATAATGTAAGTTTGTGATCAATATCCTTGAAAATTTTGGTTATGATGCAAAAAATTCTACCACTCGTGATCCTCAGAGTAGCTTCATCACATGTTCCGTCTCCCCAAAAGACAAAGGCCATGTGTGAAGTCTCTATCCTGTATAGTATAGTATAGTATAGTATATTATAATATAGTATAGCATAGTATAGTATACTGGTTATGACCAAGGTTAAACTCCTATTTTGCCTTTGATTTATAAATACACTCTTGACCATGTCTTCTACCTAATTCTGCATTTCGTCATCATTAAAGGATCATTCTCGCTAAATAAGAAGCCTGTTTCATATAGTTCAATAATATGGCCATTTTGAAGGTCAAAATAAACATTTCTATCCCTCCAAATATGTATTCAGTTCTTGACAGCCACGAAAGTTCACTTGTGGTCAGATCTTTGTAGAAATCCACCTCCAAATTTTTGGATAATCTTGATAACACATAAACAAACAAACGGGACCACAAATATAACCTCCTCGTCAGAGATTAATGCCACTTGTCCTTACCTTGACTAAAATCAAGGATATGATTCTCTCCATGACTTAAAATATATATTCATGCGCGCGAGCACATGCACACACACAAACACATACACCATTAGCAACGAATAATCTAGCCTGGTTCAAAATCCATTTACTTCTCACTTTTTGGATATTAATAAATCTTTTCATTTAACAATTTCTCTCAACCTAACCAGCCCTCTCAGCTGGTCTCCCTTTCTTCCTTCCTACCAACATTTCCAAAGCATATAATCTTTTTCAAAAACTGACTATCCAAATTCTCTCTACGTGATCAAACCATCTCAAAACACTGTATCCATATTTAAATCAAGCTCACCCTTTTGCAACTTTGCACTATCTCACCATAGCTCACTGTTTTAGCTGTTCCTGCTTCACACATAATATGCAAACATTCAGTCTCATCAGCTTCATTTTGCTTGTCATTTACAGTCAGCGCCCACACTTCACTTCCATAAAGGAGAGCTGGCTCAATTATTCATTCATTCAGTTAAACTTGGTTTCTAAGGACTCTCCTCACTTATTCCAGATGTTCAGCAAAGCCCTTTCTTGTTCCACTATCCTGTGACTGAGGCCCCCTGCCCCTCCGCCCCTCTTCAACACCCGCACCCGTCTTCTCCCGTCTTAGCATCATCTGTCATATGCCTTCATAAACAAACAGCTTTCATTCTTCCACGATCAATACCCATATTCAAAGGTACACCTTCTTGGTTTCGGTTTGCTATAATAACATCACTTTTGCTTATAATCGTTTTCAACTCGGCATGTAAACATTACCATCCACGAAGCAGGGCGTGGGGCAAGCAATCTCATTCCATAAATACTGGGAACCGGAAGGGTAACACCTTTGGCAATATCCTTAAAAGGTAAAAGGTGTATGGTGTATACACACATATTTTCATAATGTATATATACACCATGCACCTTGTACCTTTTACGGATATTGCCTTCCAGTTCCCAGTATCGATGGAATTTATATATATACTGTATACATATATGTATATATATAAATATATATATATATATATATATATATATATATATATATATATATATATATATATATATATATATATATATATATATATATATATATATATATATATATATAATATGTGTGTGTGTGTGTGTGTGTGTGTTTACATACATCTATTGCCTAAATATTTTCAGAGAGAGAGAGAGAGAGAGAATAAAAGCATAGAAGGAGGGTATTATCTCAATATGGATGACGTTCATTATCAGTATTGGACTGATTGATATTTTATCATAAATGGACTTTGCTTTTACCTACGGTTGGTAGAGATCTCCCGCGCATAACACACACGAATGAGAGAGAGAGAGAGAGAGAGAGAGAGAGAGAGAGAGAGAGAGAGAGAGACTCAGCTACTTTGTTCTGGCCTTTAAATCCTCTATCCATTACATATCCCACGCAGCTTCCGTTACTCCAGGAGACGGAGAACTTGTCAACTGCATCGGGAAGATTTAGATATTCTCGACCAAGTCACACGAATGTTCAGGAAAGTGTTGCTTTTCCTTCTCGTCCTTCCAGGGCCGAGATTTTACGGCTCCAGAGGGCCCACCAGGTGACCAGGAGGAGCAATAGGAGCCACGACAACATATGGTGTCCACTTAAGTGTGACTGTTTGTGTGCGTGTGCGTGTGTGTGTGTGTGGGCGCCGAAGCGTTCTCCTGACTCCGATGAGCTGACAACATTACCGTTCTGAAGAAGGGGTGACTGCACCCTGGAGGTACAGCGGCGTCGCCATGAAACCGTAATCGTCCATGGGAAAGGGGGACTTATCCTTAACGTCAAAGAAGAGATTTTCATGAACACAAACGCAGTCTCGTCTTTCTTGCTCTACACATGCGATGTCCGTGGCTTTTTCTCAGCTGTCAGGAGTTTTTTTTTTTTATTACCTCACAGGTTTAAACATCTGGAAAATGGACGATGCCTTAATGAGCTGATGAATTTCCTCGAATGGCAATAAACATCAAAAGTGAAATCGCCCACTTACATGGAAAAATAAATGGAAAAATAAAGCTCTAGCCCATCACCCATTTTAGTTTTCTGGAAAAGAAAACTATTGAGGTGGCTATCTGTCTGTTCGTCCGAGCTTTTTCTGTCCGCCCTCAGATCTTAAAAACTACGCAGGCTAGAGGGCTGCAAATTGGTATGTTGATCATCCACCCTCCAATTATCAAACATAACAAATTGCAGCCCTCTAGCCTCAGTAGTTTTGATTTTATTTAAGGTTAAAGTTAGCCATGGGCGTGAGTCTGGCACCGCTATAGGTGCCAACACAGGCCACAACGGGGCCGTGGCTGAAAGTTTCATGGGCCGCGGCTGATAGTTTCATGGGGCGTAGCTGAGAATTACACACAGCACTATACACTGTCCAGAAAACTTGACTGCGCCGAAGAAACTTCGGCACATTTTTTACTTATTTGTATTTGCAAAGAATACAAGTTCCCTCTGCTGTTTCTTGAGGTTACTTTTATTATACATATACTTAAACAGTCGTCTTCAGGGAATTGTATTCTATTTATCAGGGAAAGAAATCAGATGCAGTAGTCTTGGCCGTAATAGTTCATTATACGAACAATATTGTAAGGAAAGGAGCGGTATATACACTATGCTGCAAGATAATCCAACTTTTTTCACAACTTTAGTGCATAACAAAGTATTCAGAAAATCAACCTACAAAAGGTTTACTGCAGTTGTGTCAACACTTAATGTGCACTCAGGCTTCCTGATTTGGATCAGCTCAAAGGTATGCATGATTCAACGTCTTTAACCCCCGCTTATACTTCATAACTGTCTAATACTAGACTGTACGGGCTTCGCCTGCAGGTCTCGTGTTGAAGACGAAATGTCCAAGTGTTAATCTGTTCTCAAAGGGACATTTTGAGGATCATACCAGATGAAGCGTTGCACTGTAGATCTGCAGGACGGGCAATAGCGCAGTATATCTGGCAAATAGGTGAATGAATGAACTACGCCTTGGCAGGCCTCCAAGATTTGCGTTCTAGAGCAAGTGGTCACTGTGGCAATCACTTTGAAGAGAAGCCTTGTTGGTGAGGCCTTTGCAATCTAGTTCTGTGAATCCAAGAAGTCTTGTGCAATACGTCAGGTTTGGGCAGTTTTTGAGTTCAAGAGTTGGAATCTCGCAGCCATTTTAGACATTTGCTATTCAAGTCTATACCTCGATCAAGTTGACATTAAATGTTGCCACTAACAGCATAAATCACATTTTCTAAATGTTTGATTATTTAATGTTTAAATTTTTTAAACATACTGTCCATTGGGTCACTGCTGAGTTGGGAAGTTGGGGAAAACACGCTGGTACAAAAGGCAGTTAGCCTGCCCAGGTAATGCCCTAGGTACAGTAGTACTTAGTTTCCAACTACTTTTATGACATGTGTGGCAGCGGCCTTGCCTTTTAACTGAAAATTCTGGGATCGATCCTGATGTGAGTCAGAAATTTATTTCTGTTCACACGTGACTGTATACTGTATGTTGATTATTTCTAATATATATATATACTGTATATATACATATATATATATATATAAATATATATAATATATATATATATATATATATATATATATATATATATATATATATATAGTATATGAGTTTTTCACATAAAAATAAAAGAAGGGGATACCTAGACTTTCGACTTTTATTCTAAAGTCCTCTTCAAATACGCAGTTACTAAAATCGCAATATAAAATTATGCATTTGTAGATATATTAAAGTTTGTTTCAGTAACTGGATTTTTCCACTGTGTTTATGTTGAAACTTAAGTAGCTTGTTAACGTATTTTTATTGTTATCAGTCACCGAATATTGTGCATTCTTTATAAGATGTATTATTAAAACTGTTTAGTAACCACGGGATCAGATGACAAATAAAAGTCACAGGTCTTTGGTATCCCCCTAGATTTATTTTACGTGGCTAAGAACATGGTTAGGATCTCATATTTTTTTAACTAACAGCGAGAAATGAATTTCTATCACCAGAAATAAATTCCTCTAACTCTTCATCACTGGCCGGGGAAATGTGATATATATATATATATATATATATATATATGTATATATATATATATATATATATATATATATATATATATATATATAATATATATATATATATATATATATATATATATATATATATATATATATATATATATATATACACACTCACTCATACACTAGAGCTGCAGCTTTCGAATTCATACTTGCAGGCGTCCAGGGAAAGTCACCACCCAATTTATTCAAGTTCAAGGACAAAGTCCATCCGTTGTCTACACTCAATGTTGTTTACAAATATAATTACTCCAATTAATCAGGGGACTTACGTTGGATGTGCCAAAAGAGTGCTGCGGGGACGCGTAGACGTCCATAGAAGAGCTAGATTTAGAACAGGAAGTAGATTGTCCAACCTAGAACAATCCAACATAAGGAATAATTCGAAAACATGCAAAACAAATATGGATGGCAAAGATTTCTGGATAGTAAGACAAACACGGAAACACGGCGATTATGATACAATTACCTGTTCCATCGTTAAACTCCCAAACATCTTCTACTCAGCTATTTATTGCCTATGGTCCAATTTGTCTCAACGCTTCCCTTTTTTTACCTTTTTTTCCCATTCGTTTCAATAGTTTTATTTTAGTTACTGTCTGGGTAGGCCCTTCTTTTAGTGTCACGGTGTGTTAATACTTCATATGAGTTACAGTTAATGGTTTTAATTAGCATTTCAATAAATGTTTTTATGTATACTTATTGTATAGTCAACTAACTGTATATACTTTTCAGTCTTGAAACTGCAAAAAATGTAATTGTGAAACGTCGGCCTTTGAAATAAACTCCAAATTGTACAGTGCCTTTCCCCGGACACCTGCAAGTACACACAGACACACACACACACACACACACACACACACACACACACATATATATATATATATATATATATATATATATATATATATATATATATAATACACACATGTATATATTGCGCATGTGTGTGAGTTTGTGCTAAAAACTTATCTTCTTATAACTAAATGATATAATTATCTATTATTTCATCTTGAGATTTTTAATCGCAGGGATGGGAAAATGATGAGTTATAAAGGGTAACTCGATGAAACGTGTGTCGTCGTAGATCTAAGACCTGGTCGTCATCTTCTCTGGCTATGCAGATGGTATAGGCAGTGTGTTGCGAGGCCTGGGGGGGGCTCCAGAAACTTATCAGCCTTCTCCAATGTCATAAAGGTTCCTTCAGTGCTGGGGAGAACAATTCAGATGATAACTGGTAGGCAGTGTAACCATATTTGTATTGCCAGGTTGCCATTCTTCAGCTTCGCATCTGTGCCTAGTTCCAGCAATGTCAGAAGGGATTAGAGTTCATCTCCCAGTGGTGTGTCCTGCAAGTCAAGGGCCTATCATGCCTGGGTGGGTGGTGGTGGTGAGAACTCTTGCTATCTAGGAACTTGTGTAGGTCCTCGTATGTGAGCCTCTCACCTTGCATGTCCAGCTAGAGTCCACTGTGGGGGAAGAGGGCATCTGAGATTACTTAGAGGACATGAACCGTCTTCTTGGTAGAACTCAGGAGGTTTTGAAGGTGGCATTGTGCTTCTGATCTTCAGAACCAGATGGCTTAGTCGATGAAATGGAAGGACAGGCGGAAGTTTCTGGCATTTGTGTTTGCTACTTTCCATGTGGACAAATTGTACTATTTTTGCCTTACAAGAGTGTCTCAACAGCAGTAAGCATGGCCACAGTTAATCTGTTAGTCACCTTGGGATGAAAGAACCAGAGCTGTATGCAGTATTTAGTTTGTTATTGTCTTGTTTCCTCAGTAGGCATGACTACTGCTCCTTAATCACGTGGGAGATTAAAAAAACCATGCTAGATCTACTGAGGTTGGTTTTAGCTAAGGGTAATGGCTTCATGTGTTAGCTTAGCTGCTAATTACCAGGGTTGATGAAAAAACCATATTACCAAAATATGAGAGGATGACCTTGTGATCTTATGAGGGAGAGCCAGAACTGAAGTACTGTGGTTGGCTGTTAGTGGCTCTCTGGTTAGCAAGTCATGGCTATATTTAGTCCATTAGTTGCCAGGGGGTTATTCGAGAACCGTGCTTGTCTATCAGATTGCTCCAAAAGGGCACTAGTGTAAGCCATAAATAAACAAATTTCCTGCAGTCAACCGGTTTATTCTCAGGATTGAGCCAGCTTTTGAGATGCCATGCGGGTGGGAATGTAGTTACAGGCTAGTCAGTTAGGTATATGACCGAGATCCATTGTCAGATGGTACCGGTGAAATACAAGCATGTGACTGGAAGCTGGTCTGTGACTGGCTGCCAAAACTAGTGGTTAAAACTGGGTTTGGCAGCAAAGTTCGGTACATACAACTTCATTGACCCAGGACTTAATTCTCTTCCTCCACCATCCCTCAAAAGTTTCATCTTTTATTCAGAGGAAATAACCAAGCTTCAGCATCTTATATTGATAAGGTCTTGCTCGAGATATAAATAGAATGCGTTAGTGAAGGGTTGTGAACCCAATGGTTGGGGAAATGCCCCCTAAATGATGGAAGAGACTCATCCCCCGAAGCCAACGGCAATCACACTTGGACTCATGTGGGATTCTGGAAGATGAAAACTGAAGAATTCTTAACCCTCTCTGTGGGTATGGGGTTTACGGCCCACTATCCCATACTGTTAACTCCGAAACAACGGAGGAAAAAATTAACAGTGTATAGAGTCTAAAGACTTCATGTCGGGTATCGAGAGATGCATTCATCAGGGAATACGTCAGATAAACACTTGCTTTTTTTTTTTTTAATAAAGTTAAAGTGAAACTAAATTATGCAAAAACCTACCCACGGGTAAAGGCAGACAAGCAAAATCCATAACACCTAGTGGTACAAAAGTAATTTAATTCTGAGAGAGAGAGAGAGAGAGAGAGAGAGAGAGAGAGAGAGAGAGAGAGAGAGAGAGAGTATTGCATAATCATACATATTAGTGGTCGTGGGAAAGTTTTGTGTGATGTCCGGAGTCACTGTGAATCTACAAATAGTAACCCACATTCAATGACATCATCGATATTCGTCAAAGTTCTCTACGCACAAAAACCGAGTCTCATTTATATCCCTTTTCTTATAATCGCAGTTGACTGCAGACGCTTTTCATAAGAGCTAACTGCAGGAACATCTTTCCTCGATTTCAAATCGCAGCAGCAAAACCTTGCTGTTTCAACTACACTTGCTGTTTTATGGATGTTAGATGTACAGTACGCGTTTCGCAAAATAACTGGATGACTTTAACAAAATATAAAGAGGGAGTTAGGGGCTGTGAAACAGATTTTCACCACTAATAATGTAAAAATACAAACTAGCATTATAATGTAGTTTTAGTTAAATTTCAATTCAGGGTTTTATATATATATAACAAAACTGTAAAAAAAAATTTCTTTTGTGTCCCAAATTGACAGAATGTAGATATTGCAGATATTTCAACAAGATGATGTATCTGCAAATAATATCAAATCTATATTTATCATTCTTAAGTAACACAATTAGTTAACAACAAACAAGGGATATTGGTAATACACATTTTTCTTTGTTTCAACCTACGCCTGTTGTCATGGTTGGTTGGTTTACGCAAGCAAAGTTGTCCAAAGGCAGCCACTTAAATGAAGTAAGTGGGTCAGCACTATAGTTCATATACAAAAGAAATCTAAGTGTTTCCACATTAGGATAATAAAATCCTTGGCCCAATCATTTGATTTCAAAAATTTGTAATCAACAGCTTATCAATTTACAGCCAGTGGTTTCAAGTCCTCGAGGCTTCAACCCTCCCCTCGGTTGAATATTTGAATGTCTTCCAAAACAATATGTACCCTGGAAAAAATATTCTTTCTCCATCAGTTTAACATTCTGAAACGCTCCATAAGCTGTCACAATTAGCATAAAAATCGTACTGTTCGATTAAGATGACTTCATGCCCACCTGGGCTCTGACTCACGCAAGTAACACTAAATGAATACATCACTCAAGTTTATTGTCAGTTGACAGCTTGAAATGAACTGAATTGAATACAGAATTTAGGCCAAAGGCCAAGTACTGGGACCTATGAGGTAATTCGGCGCTGAAACGGAAATTGACTGTAAAAGGTTTGAAAGGTGTAATATGAGTAAAACCTCGCAATTGCACTATAAATCAATTGTTAGGAGACGGTGGAAAGTAAGATGGAAGAAAGAGAATATGACTGGAGGAGGTACAGTAAAAGGAACGAAAGAGGTTGCAGCTAGGGGCCGAAGGGACGCTGCAAAGAACCTTAAGCAATGCCTACAGTGCACCGCATGAGGTGCACTGACGGCACTAACCCCCTGCGGGGACTGACAGCTTGTCTGCTTCTATAAACTAGTGAACATTCACTGGCGTGGTAAATGACATTTTAAACTTGTGCCTTGATGTTTCCAAGACATTCTGATAGTTATCGAACATTTTCTGAAAACCAGATACAGCGCTACGGCATCAGAGGTAGCAAATGAGAGAATATACAGTTTTCTTTCGCGGTATAAGGCCAAGTTTTCTATTATCACATCACCGTGTGCTTCGTTATTGCATAAATTAAAGTAGGCTCATTATCATTACTAGCCAAGCTGCAACTCTAAACGGAAAAGAAGAATGCTACAAGACTAAGGGGTTCATCAGGGAAAGTAGCTCAGTATTGGGAGAGAATAGAGAATACAGAAGTAAAGAATAAACTGTATAAAGAAAATAACAAATACAAAACAAATTTGATAAAAACAACTTAAAAGCATTTGCACCTAGTTAGTTCTGGAATTCCAACGATTCATCTACAGGGTTAGGAAGTACATTTGTCAAAACTGGAATAAAACGTCTTTGAAACTATTGACCTAAACTTCACAAAACGAAAATACAAGACTGTTTAATTAAATGCAAGCCTGGCAATATGTGGGGGAAGGTACATTCCGGGAAAATCTGAATGTATAAGGGTACTTGGGATTAGGAAAAATAATATAGAGCAAGCACAATGAGGTAACAAGATGGCGGTGCCAGAGATTAATACTAAGACCCGTAATCATAAACCTAATGCAACTCAAGTTGTAACCCAGTAGTTTGAGATGCGAGTCAGCTGCTGAAAATTAAAATGGGGAAACAATTCCCAGAATGAGGGAAGAATGAACGAAGAAACAAAATTTCCACAGGATAGACAGGTCTCCAAAAATCGGGAAAGATTTTCTCAATATAGTGCTTTTATTTAGCGACTGAAGAAGAGACGGACTGGATTTTTCTCCAGAGTGAATTCACGGTCAAGATTGGATTGGATTGGAGTGAAATACAAAATTTGGGCCAAAGGCCAAGCGCTGGGGCCTATGATGTCATTCAGTATTGAAAATAACGTTGAATCAATTGTTAGGAGAGGGTGGAAAGTAAGACGGTAGAATGAGAATATGAACGGAGGTACAATAAGAGAAATGAAAAGGGTTGCAGCTAGGGGCCGAAGGGATGCTACAAAGAATGTTTACAGTGCACCATGTGAGGTGCATTGACGGCACTTACCCCACAGTCAAGGAAACACTGATAAGGAAATGATCTTGTTAGGGATGCGGTTTCAGTGTCCATGCAGGCCAATGAACAAGCATAATCAGTCTCATTAGGGGTCAGCTTTATACTCCCAATTTGCCTCGTAAACTGTTTTTAGCCAAATCTGTTAAGCGAATCAGGAGCCGTAGGTCAAGATTCAGGCTACAGGTAAGATAGGTTTTTTTTTTTACTGTTGCCATGAAATAATTTCATGCGCCTTCTTTTTTCCTTTTGTTCTTTTTAATTGTAGCACTATGTATTATTATTACAATACAGACAAAGACAAAAATCAGTTATATATATAGGTGTAAATATAAATATATATATATATATATATATATATATATATATATATATATATATATATATATATATATATATATATTCACATGAAAATCATTTTATTTGTACCTAACGTAATATCCCGTTTGTAGCACTGTGTACTATAATTACAATACATGCAAAGACACAAATCTCAGTTATATATAATATCATATATATATATATATATATATATATATATATATATATATATATAAAATGATACGTATATAACATAAAATCCCCTAAAATCCCGCACTGTCCCGAGGAAGGGCAGAGTTCATTTACTCCTGGGCTCACATCCCTGGTAGGCCCTTGCAGCAACTTCCGAGTCCCAGAAGAGCGCCGAGGCGGATGCCGTGGTTTTGGATGGCTGTTTGTCTCAACCATCTGTCACAGACGTTTTCACCATTCTATTACACGACATCATTAGAGATTGTCTCGCAGTCTGGATGTGTGTATTTGAGGTTTTTGTCTGTGTTTCTTTCTAAAAACAAAAGAGTATCAAATTGGTTCTACAAATAATGGGACGAGATGAGTAGTGCCAGGAAGAGTCCTCCCACCTGCAAGCTTTGGAGTTTCATTATAGTGTACAGAAGTACATTTATTTGCTGGTGTGAAACATTTTTTAATTCTTTCATGTCCGGAATTCCATTTGGAGTTGTCAGTCCAACTGAATACAATTTGCAGTTAATTTTCAACAAAAAGACCATTTTTGATACATACATGAACATAAAATTGTAAATGAACGCTTTCCAACTTTTACTTAGTTTTTTCTTTTTTTTAATATCTTGTAATAGATGCCAAGACTATAGAATCTGACGAAAGTTTGAAGACCCAGCAAAGGTCACATACAAAATAAACATGTGAATTTTTAAAGACGAGAACATTCATTCATTTTATGACTATTAATCCACTTGAATTATTTTGGGGATTTGGGAGGATTTTAATGTTATGGCACCTTGTAACCAAATCACTTTCTACAGTTAACAAGATGACGACATATGCCCCTCCTGTTGCTTCAGGAAGGAGAGAGCTCCCATTGCTGACTCAAAGTGCTGAACCCCGGTGACGTCACTTGTATGCCAGGCCGAAGGAAACACTCTAGAGTCTAGAGTCTAGACCTTGGAAGAAAAGGCCTCGCAGCGAGAGAAAATGCGCTCCTTCAACATCACCAGTCGCTACGAGGGCTTTTCTTCGGCCTGGCATTAGTACACGGATCCAGACGACTTCGTAAATCTTCAAGTAAGACTAATTGTGATGTCATTTTATCCTTCTGTAGCATCTATAATAAAAAAACCCCGAGAGGATCTTGTTTGTCTTCCCCCTGGTGACAGTAGGGGAGACATGATAGAGCCACCCACCCCCTGCAAGCCGCTTTGTCGGCCTCGGGTGGGGGCAGTGTAGGTAGGGGAACAGGCGGGTAGGGGAGACATCCACCCTCCTCCTGCAAACCTGTTTGCCCGCACTGGTTGGGGACGGGATAGGTAGGGGATCGGGAGTGCAGGGGAGACTGCAGTGCTGGGTTCCAGCGCGTGTAGCGCTCGCCAACAAGCTCGTTGCTATATATTGTTTTTGTACCAAGTAAAGCACTTATATTAATGCCTCACTCCGGTGAATTTCCCCTTCCCATGAAAGCGTGACAATTTTCACTCTGAGCTCCGGAATGACGCGAGTCATTATAATCTCCAAAGAGAATGTTTATATCAGCAAATAACACTCCAGTTTGTTCGCGAAGCAAAATTTCTTCAAGGTAAACTTTGTCAGTTTTACAAATTTTACCTGTTTTTATACAAAATTTTATGCCAGCACGCTGTGGGAGTAATGAAAGGCCTTGCAATGATAAAATCATTTTCTTATCCAAATTTTTTTCGACATTTTCCCTCTTTAGCTTAAATGCTTGGAGAAAATAATAGAATTTCTGTCTCACTGACCATAGTTGCAGTATGCCAAACCAGAGAAATCGATCAATCAACCTTGACGTTCATTTTCCTTAAATGGGTCAACGACGTAGTCTTCTTTTGGTCAATACTGGGGTGCTGCTGACCTTTTCAAATTACAATTTATACACTCTGGGGTAAAAAATGCGAATGTCTAGTAGAGTTTTATAACAGGTCTTTTTCACACACCGGTGCTCCTTAAGATGGCTACCACATCGTTATGCAAAGAATTTTTTTTCTATTTACAAATATTCTTTGGCATGTTTCTCTCTCTCTCTCTCTCTCTCTCTCTCTCTCTCTCTCTCTCTCTCTCTCTCTCTCTACTACACAGAAAACGGCAGTTATTCAAGGCAATTACTCAACGCTTACGGAGACCGCAGCTGGCCAATAGAAATTCCGTGTACGAACGCTTAATGGGGTAAGAACCACCTGTCTGCATAAAGTGCTTGGAAGAGAAGGAAATTTACTAGAAAGGCCCAGACAGAATGGCTGCTGGATGCTGCTTCTTTCAAGCAATTTTCTAAGAACAATCAAGCAGCGCAATAAAAGCACTTACTGGTTCAGTTGATTTCCACAAAGAACATAGTGCTAAAGGCAGCATGAAATGTCAACGGCCTTTTCACAAGAAATTGCTGAATATACGTAAAATATGATATAGCCAAGAAGAAAAAAGGCACTGATTCAATGCCAAAGTCAGTTTCGACATGTGACATTTCTATTTCACCCCCTTTCTTCCAGTATCTTCGCAGCAAAGTAGACAGTATTAAGTCTCTTAAAGAAATACTCATGGCAGCTTGAGTCTTGAAACAGACAAACAAATCCACAGTTATGTATATGTACATATATTTAAAGACAAATTCTGTACAGAACGTTTTCGGGAAACTGTTCGATTCCCCTTTTCATGAAAAAGGGAATCGAGCAGTTTCAAATTCTATTCTATGATGTCAGATTTATCCTATGATAAATATATGTATTCATGATTCTATTCTATTCCTATGATACTCCCATTAAATACGATATCCCCGTTACATAATTACATGATATCGTCTATTCCTATGATATCGTCCCATTACATAATTCTATTCCTATGACATCTTCCCATTACATAACTCTATTCCTATGATATCCTCCATTACATAATTCTATTCCTATGATATCCTCCCATTACATAATTCTATTCCTATGATATTCTCCCATTACATAATTCTATTCATATGATATCGTCCCATTACATAATTCTATTCCTATGATATCCTCCCATTACATAATTCTATTCTTATGATATCCTCCCATTACATTATTCTATTCTTATGATACCGTCACATTACATAATTCTATTCCTATGATATCGTCCCATTACATAATTCTATTCCTATGATATCCTCCCATTACATGATTCTATTCCTGTGATATCGTCTCATTACATAATTCTATTCCTATGATATCCTCCCATTATATAATTCTATTCCTGTGATATCCTCCCATTACATAATTCTATTCCTAAGATATCGTCCCATTACATAATTCTATTCCTATGATATCCTCCCATTACATAATGGAACAGAATTATGAAATGAGAGATATCATAGGAACAGAATTATGAAATGGGAGGATATCATACGAATAGAATTATGAAATGGGAACATATCATATGAACAGAATTATGAAATGGGAGGATATCATGGGAACAGAATTAAGAAATGGAAACATATCATAGGAACAGAATTATGAAATGCGAGCATATCACAGGAATAGAATTATGAAATGGGAGCATATCATATGAACAGAATTATGAAATGGGAGCATTACATAAATGAACAGAATTATGAAATGGGAGCATTTCACAGGAACAGAATTATGAAATGGGAGCATATCATGTGAACAGAATTATGTAATGGGAGCATATCATGTGCACAGAATTATGTAATGGGAGCATATTATTGGAACAGAATTATGAAATGGGAGCATATCATATGAACAGAATTATGAAATGGGAGGATATCATAGGAACAGAATTATGAAATGGGAGCATATAATATGAACAGAATTATGAAATGGGAGCATATCACAGGAACAGAATTATGAAATGGGAGCATATCATAGGAATAGAATTATGAAATGGGAGCATATCATATGAACAGAATTATGAAATGGGAGCATATCATAGGGACAGAATTATGAAATGGGAGCATATCATAGGAACAGAATTATGAAATGAGAGCATATCATATGAACAGAATTATGAAATGGGAGCATATCATAGGAACAGAATTATGAAATGAGAGCATATCATATGAACAGAATTATGAAATGGGAGCATATCATAGGAACAGAATTATGAAATGAGAGCATATCATATGAACAGAATTATGAAATGGGAGCATATCATAGGAACAGAATTATGAAATGGGAGCATATCATAGGAACAGAATTATGAAATGGGAGCATATCATAGGAACAGAATTATGAAATGAGAGCATATCATATGAACAGAATTATGAAATGGGAGCATATCATAGGAACAGAATTATGAAATGGGAGCATATCATAGGAACAGAATTATGAAATGGGAGCATATCATAGGAACAGAATTATGAAATGGGAGCATATCATAGGAACAGAATTATGAAATGGGAGCATATCATAGGAACAGAATTATGAAATGAGAGCATATCATATGAACAGAATTATGAAATGGGAGCATATCATAGGGACAGAATTATGAAATGGGAGCATATCATAGGAACAGAATTATGAAATGAGAGCATATCATATGAACAGAATTATGAAATGGGAGCATATCATAGGAACAGAATTATGAAATGAGAGCATATCATATGAACAGAATTATGAAATGGGAGCATATCATAGGAACAGAATTATGAAATGGGAGCATATCATAAGAACAGAATTATGAAATGGGAGCATATCATAGGAACAGAATTATGAAATGGGAGCATATCATAAGAACAGAATTATGAAATGGGAGCATATCATAGGAACAGAATTATGAAATGAGAGCATATCATATGAACAGAATTATGAAATGGGAGCATATCATAGGAACAGAATTATGAAATGGGAGCATATCATATGAACAGAATTATGAAATGGGAGCATATCATAGGAACAGAATTATGAAATGGGAGCGTATCATATGAACAGAATTAAGAAATGGGAGCATATCATATAAACAATTATGAAATGGGAGCATATCATATGAACAGAATTAAGAAATGGGAGCATATCATAGGAACAAAATTATGAAATGGGAGGATGTTCATAGGAACAGAATTATGAAATGGGTTAAGGGCACACCAACCAAAAAACCGGTTAGGTCATCATCAGAATACGATAGAAGAGAAGAAAATGCTGATGACATAAAAGCGGGACAGGTCACCATGAAAAGTGGGGTGATAACGATAAAACAAATGAGAAGATTTGAAAGTAAGCTACAACTTTAGACAATTAGAAGGTCCTAGATATTTCCACTACATGAGGTTACTGCTATAATTCACCTATGCCGAAAAATGTCAAGATTTACAGTAGACTGCACTCACGCACGCACACACATATGTATTTTATATGTGAATATATTAATATATATATATATATATATATATATATATATATATATATATATATATATATATATATATATATATATATATATATATATATATATATATATATATATATAAATATATACACCTATATATAATATCGTTAATAACTGTAGTGATTCTTAACTACTCGATCAACTCGCATTTTTTTATACGTTTTTTTGTGCAAGTGGGAAATAAACGAAAAAGCATCCACCTTCTTAGGCAAGTGGTTCGACCCCAAGCAAGGGTGGTTCAGGTAAATAAAATAAACAGCGTTGTGTAATAGATGGTAAATGCTGAAAATCATTTCCGATCAGACCAGAACATACGAAGCTAGTCTACGGAGAATTTGGCTAAAAACGAGTTAGCCGATTCGGGGGGATGGGGGCACTCGCTGTCCTTGTTATGGAGTACCAGCCCTGCGAAACCTGCGGACCAAGTCAAAGGCCTTCATTGCGGACCTTTCTCCTAAAAATAAATAAGCTATAGTGCGGCCCTCACCAGGAAAGATCTTATTGTACTAATAATGGCTTTTACAAGTAAAAAACGCAAGATTTCAGAGGAAAACCGGATAATTCTTATGTTAATGATCCAAGTTAACCAATAATAAGTAATTATTTATGTTTGTACATTATAATTAGGTACGGTAGCCTTTAATTTGCTAATTTATAGTAAGGAAAATACTTTTGTTTCGGACAATTCTTATTTTTGTGATCCCAATTTAAATAAAATCCATAACAAGCTAATTATCTATCTTTATCAGTATAATCTCACATACGTCTTCGATCGTAGTAAATAACATGAAATAGTAAGGTTATGGGGCCCTCCATGCCAACAGAGTCGTGACTAGTGGCCCTTTGGGAAAAAACGGTTGCACTCCCCTGTAATATAGGCCCTTTCCCTTCGGTGGATTGCTCTCCTTCCGCTGATCTGTTTCTACTTCGCTGATGTGTCTTCCTTCATTCAAAAGTGCTTGATATTCCAAATAATCTTCAGGAGATGAGTCGCGGAATTTTGTGATGAGGTTTTCTTCGCTGTCATTAACTCGAGGAGACATATCATGACACCTGCTTGCGGAGATGTTCCACAAGTGAAGTGGAAATGAATGCGGATTCCATGATGTCGCTCAGCAGACCTCAACATCTTGCGCCTCTAACAAGGAAGCGATTCTCGTGACAAATCATCACCATCAGTGAGCTCACGAAATCCTCCAATGCAAACCGTTGCTTGGAAGAAATGCTAATGCTGTAAAACATGAGCTTCACAGCAACGTTAGATTCATACTGCAACTGTTGTCCTAGGTGAACGGTTTTGCAGTATTTTTCGCACACAAAATAAAATCCCCCTCTGGTGTCCGAATGTGTCGTCTCTAGCTTTCGAGCATCAAGGTTTAGGAATCTAACGATGAAAGCAACCCATTTAAGATATGAAAAGTCTAAGGCAACTTTAGATTTCGAAGAAGTAAAGTAAGTCAACCTTATAATTTTTTTCTAAGCCCCACAAAGTAACGTGTGGTCCACCTTTTGCAGAGCATCAGAATCCACGTTCTGTCCAGGTGCCACGTTGCCTCATTTCTCGGTCCCAAAGTATCTCATTCTTGGTAGCGTAAGTGTGTGGAAGAGTCTTCTTGCTCATGCTGAGGCTTTTATATAACTTTAAAGACGATGCACTAGTGATCATGTGTTATTCTGACTTCAGTTACCGTTCTCGTATGAAACATTAATTTGCTAGACACTTTAACTTTGATTATTATTCACTTTGTTGTCTTTTCACTCATACATACATGAACGCCATTGTAACAGAAGCTTTCTTCGCAAACTGCAGGCCTTGAAGGAGGCTCATTCCATAAATGTTTTCCTCATGCTCCATTAAAGCTTAATAGTTTTAGTGTTGCTTCTCCTGATAATGAGCAACACTGCTATTTTTAATGACTTAATCCTTTCTAGCTATCCTTTATAATCTCTCTTGTTCAAAGATTCTTTTGCGTCATGAGAAATGCATTAAAGGCACAATTTACCTGATCAATAAATCTAGATTTAAGAGTAAAATGAACTCAATGAATCAGTTACCTCCGTGCGTAAATTTTGACCTCGGGTCAGCATTTGTATGATGAAAAATAGAATCTCAAGAAGAAACAAGTAAAAAATTTGCCTTAGATTCTTCGGCGCAATCAAGTTTTCTGTACAGCGTATAATGCTGTATGAAACTCTCAGCCACGGCCCATGAAACCCTCAGCCGCGGCCCATGAAACTTTCAGCCACAGGACGGTGTTGGCCTGTGTTGTTGGCACCTACAGCGGTGCCAGACGCACGATCATGGCTAACTTTAACCTTAAATAAAATAAAAACTACTGAGGCTAGAGGGCTGCAATTTGGTATGTTTGATGATTGGAGGGTGGATGACCAACATACTAATTTGCAGCCTTGTAGCCTCGGTAGTTTTTAAGACCTGAGGGCGGACAGAAAAGTGCGGACGGACAGACATATAGCCATCTCCATCTCAATAGTTTTCTTTTACAAAAAACTAAAATGACAATAAAAATCCTTGTGTCATGGAGTCTGTATGGCAACCCCTCCCAGCATGTGGCAGGAACCGATAATCTTCATTAGAATATGAACAATTTCGAGTTTTGGGAAAAAAACCAGGCGAAAGATCTTCTGTGGTTGTGCGCACACACCAACATTTCACTTTAAGTTAGTTGGTCATTACTGATCTGACTTTCTTTAAAGGCACATGAAGCAATGGTTTCACAAAGAAGTATGCAGCGCTATAGACATTCATTCTCTCTGAAACAAGAGAGAGAGAGAGAGAGAGAGAGAGAGAGAGAGAGAGAGAGAGAGAGAGAGAGAGAGAGAGAGAGATGCAACCTGCAAAAATGCCTTAAAGGTTTCAAGTATTACAAACTAGTTACTTTGCCAAGATGTACCAGATTCAACTTGATTTCCAAAATATGTAATTTTTTATGATTAGCCCCCTGAGGTTATCAGGGATAAATGAATTCACTCTGTAATCTCGTAACCACAAATGAGTACTTATATTTGCTAGTTTGTTCTTAACATACTAAAACATCAGACGCAGGCTATTCTGCCCTAAAATGGAGGACTGCAGTATCTGCAAAAATACAAAACAGAAAAAAATGGTAGATACTGCGATGTTCCCTTGCCTTACCACTGATTTTGCAGATACTGCAGATGGGACCCCATAAATAAAGCAGTGAAGAGTCATTCTGAAACCGCAGTAACTTGTATATTAGTGTTACAACGAGCAAAATAGGGCCATGTCTCAGTTTCGAAAAATTTGCAGATACTGCAGTTTTCCATTTTAGGTTAGTACTCTTTCGAGTGATAAATGAACCCGACACTTAATTAAGAACATTCGGGGAAACAGCGCAGGCCAATGGACTCGATTGAAGAACTACGAATATGTTGGCAAAGTTACAAGGGATCTGAGCAGTTTACTCATAAGATGAAATTAAATTACCAATTACTGGTCTGTGCCGGATGTTGGAAATACCAAAGAAAAATAGATACTTTGAAATGCTGAAGAATTGGAAGAGTGGTAATGATTGCATCACAATCCCTCTGAAGTGCCTACTACAGAAATGAGTAGTTTTCCTATGAATAAATGACAAGACAACTATTGTTGCGAGAATATAAACGACAGGACTGTTGCTACATTTGCTGTAGCACAAACTGCAGAAAATGACTCGATCAAAACGTGGCTGGAGGAATTTTGTAAGCACTGAAAACATTTGTATTAGTGTCCTGTTTGTGAGTCTGTTCTTGTTCACTCGATGAACGAAATAAGAAAGCAGTACATGCAGAGGATTATGGGGAAGAGCGAATGTTCAATCATAATCCATAACAGAGATAAAAAGGATTTTTAACCCACTTGGATTTTGGTGATGAGAATTGAATTGAATTGAATATAGAATTTAGGCCAAAGGCCAAGCACTGGGACCTATAGGTCATTCAACGCTGAAACGCAAATTGACAGTAAAAGGTCTGAAAGGTGTATCAGGAGGAAAACCTCGCAGTTGCACTATGGATCAATTGTTAGGAGAGGGTGGAGAGTAAGATGGAAGAAAGAGAATATGAAAGGAGGTACAGTAAAAAGGTAGAGTAAAAGGAACGAAAGGGGTTGCAGCTAGGGACCGAAGGCACGCTGCAAAGAGCCTTAAAGTAACGCCTACAGTGCACCGCATGAGGTGCACGGACGGCACTACCCACTACGGGGTTTGGTGATGAGAGGAGGTGAAACGGATTGAACCTCTTCAGAAGAAGAAGAAAACAGGCATTGAAATTTGTCCTTGCTGGTCATGAACATCTTCTAACATCATTTGTTGTGTTCTTAAACCAACAACGCCAATAAAAGCAATTTTCCGCATTTCTATGGAAATTTTGATTTACTGCCTTTGAGACTGGACTAATGTAACTGAATCTGGGGACTTGTTATGGTTTTTGTTCTTCCTCAGGAAGTGCTCAGGCCTCGCCACTCACTCTGAGATTAACATATGAGCTAAGGTAACTGAATATGTAATGATTGGGGGTTAAGTAACGGTATGCCGTAGGACGGATTCCTCGAGACATATGTATGTGTGGACTGTGTCGTTTTCGAAAACTTTTTCTGAGGCTTCCGTAAGATCGAGGATCATTCCAACAATATGGATACGATTAACTGAATGAAACTGAAACGGTTGTAGTTCAAGTGGTCTTATTTTTATCGTGTCATCATGAGTGATTATAGCAATGATACGCTCTTACCAATGTTTGAATAGAAACACTAAAATCTGCTTTTTGGTCTCATCAGATCGGTTTATCCACGAGTGACCTCCTCGTTTCTTCACTGTTTTGATAGCATTTAATAGCATATACTGGTTTTCTCTTATTCAGATCAACTGGGAACTTCATCAGGTTTGAATTGTAAAATAGATTTTAGCCGTATTAGTCACGTATGAAACCTAACGTCCGAAAATGATCAGCACTGCCAACTTGAATAGTATCCTGAGATGAAATACAGAACGTTTCTCAGTCAAAGGACTTTCAGGAAAAGTTGTTGGAACACTGTCTACCTACCTACCTGTTTTCAACTCCCAGGCAGATCAACATCAATGCAATTTATTGAAGTGCTGAGTTTTCCTCTATATAAATCACGCAGAGAGAGAGAGAGAGAGAGAGAGAGAGAGAGAGAGAGAGAGAGAGAGAGAGAGAGAGAGAGAGAGCGCTAATTATTTCCAAAGACGCGGAGAGGGAGTCGCCAACAGCTGCGTAACGGTCTACTTGGGTTGGTTAACCCTTTGGCCAGTGGGAGAAATTTCCCCACATTCACCGCTATTTTGTTATAATGTGTAACTCACAGAAGGCAGGATGAACTCTTTGTGGTTTCATGTATTCTCAAATTTTGACAATTACGTAATTTATTTACACGCATGACAAAATGACTTTGCCTAACTTGACAAATGTGTAGCGATAATTTCCCCCACTCTTTCTTTATCATCGTCCGTTCAGTAAGACAAAAAATACGGGACCGAAGCTTTTCCATATCGCTCCTAAGAGAGAACCTGGCAACTGAGGCTTTTTCTTCTTTTCCCTCGTCTCACTTACTACAGAAAACTCGATCGATGCTCACAAAAAATTGCTAGTATATGTGTGTATGTATATATATATATATGTATATATATATATATATATATATATATATATATATATATATATATATATATATATATATATATATATATATATATATATATATCACTAGCGTCTAATATATATAATTTAAGTCGTAACTGTAAGAAGGCCCTCTCTCCTGTCATATATTCTGAATTCTCTTAAAAATATTTCTGAAAATGTTCCAAAGAGTTTTGTACAGCACTAAAGTTGCTCACGAGGCAAGACTTTCTACCGCTGAAGTTATTTTTCGCTTCCTTCGTTAACTATAAAGCTAAAAGGCATACTTGACTAATTATGGCCAACTTAAAATAAATGTCGTGATAAATAGAATAATTCTGAAACCATTCCTTTTTCATGTTTCACATAAAATAAAATTTTAATGGGCAAGGGTTCAATGAGAGCTTGAAAATTAATTTCAAATGTTATTCCTCTCTTCAAAAACTTTTCTTCCGAAAGAAACCAGAATTCTTATTAACTAACAAGGCTTCACAGTAGAACGACAGTTTATGATAATGAGTCTTCAAGAAATAACGAATGTAACTAAGCCTAAAACTAGTTTCATATTTATAAGGTTTCAAGCAAGAACGACAGTTTATGATAATGAGTCTTCAAGAAATAACGAATGTAACTAGGCCTAAAACTAGTTTCATATTTATAAGGTTTCAAGCAACAGCAAGTGTTACTAGGTCTAAGCTCCAAAATTACCTTCTGAATGATATCAAAATCCAGCACGTAGAACAAATCATAACTGAGTCTTCAAGAAATAACGAATGTAACTAAGCCTAAAACTAGTTTCATATTTATAAGGTTTCAAGCAAGAACGACAGTTTATGATAACGAGTATTCAAGAAATAACGAATGTAACTAGGCCTAAAACTAGTTTCATATTTATAAGGTTTCAAGCAACAGCAAGTGTTACTAGGTCTATTTGTTAACTCCAAAATTACCTTCTGCGTTAATGATATCAAAATCCAGCACGTGGAGAACAAATCATAAACTTTGAACTTTGTTCTGATTATTCCATCCACGGACTCCCTGTCGTCTGTCCTCATACCAGAGCAACACACACACACACACACACACACACATACACACACACACACACACACACACACACACACACACACACACATATATATATATATATATATATATATATATATATATATATATATATATATATATATATATATGTATATATATAGAATTTTAGAGACAGTATCTAAGTTGTCTCCTTGGTGAAGCTGCCCAGCCGTGGCCGCTCTACCAGTGATGACCGAACTGACCCAGTCTGCTTTTGATGTCATTGTTCTCCAGTCTTTTCAATGTTCAATAATATCAAAACCTTTTACTCACTGGAAAACAATTCATTAGAATATGAAAAGATATTTGTCTAAAATAATAAATGATAACGTGGGCACACAATGTATTACTGTATTTACACAACGCATATCAGTCAACGAATCTTGCAGGAAAATCTCGGAATTTTAATCGAGACTCCGATCTTTGGTATCAGTTAAGATATGGAATCCAGGGCTTTCTCAACACAGATTTTATGGGAGCAGTCTTCAGAGTCTCATATGTGTTTTGAATATTGTTCCCAGGGTTGGGTTTAGCCTATTTGGGCCCTAGGGCGCATGGGGCATTCTGATTTTACACATACTAATATATTAGTAATAATGTTTCACTGACGGTAGACCATGTGCCAAATAAAATAAAACTGGATTATCAGTTTCAAAGTACAAACGTTTCCAAATTTTGGGTCGTGTGACCGTATGAACCCGACCACCACAGCTTAATTTGCATGCAGAATGCCAGCATATGCAGGGGTACAAGCAGGATATGACGAAGTTTGCTTTAACTGTTCTGAAGAGGAGCTTTTTTGTGTTTTCAGCAAAATCCAGTATGGTCACCAAGTCACGTGCCCAACGCCATCAAAATGTTCGAAGTATAAGTTTCAGAGTTTCAGATATACAGAAATGTGAAGTTTCATTAATTATCATTTATCTATTTTTTTTTTTTTGATCTGGCAGAAAATTGCTGAGAACCATAATTAGTAATAATCATCTGAACAGAAACAATAAGGTCTGCTAAAGCCCTGAACACATAAACAGCTTACCATTATAGTGTTGATGATAGATTGTTGTATAATGGAATTTCAGAGGATGTCTGAATGAAAAGGTACACAAGAATTTATCATTTCTTCTCTTTTGAAAAGAAAAGGCAGTCTGAACTATATGTCAAAAATGTGATAACGATCAGTTCTTATGGTAGTTTGTTTTATTTAACAATCATAAATTCTTCACCATGATTTGTTCTGAAAAAAGATGACTGCCTACAATCCCAAAGGCTTCTGCACACACAATACGTTTGCCATTCTGGAATTCGCACACTGTTCACCCAACTGGATACCTATTGTACTGAAGTACAAAGGAACTTAAAAGCTATACAGAGGCTTACCACGTATAGAACTCGAATTGTTGGATATTACAATATTTCGGACATGCTATTATTTAAATAAGCCTCAGGCTCTGTCAAATCTCAATTCCTGAGATGGATTTGCGGACCAACACAGCCCGATACTTCAGATTTTGTCATTAAGGCAAAACCTGTTAGTTTTGAATACTGAAGTGTACTGTCAACTTTAAATTCACAAAATCTTGGGAATTATTATTAGACCCTTGGTTTATAGTTTGTAAACTCATTAACCCCAACAAAATGGTTATGTCTTTTGTTCTGTTTGTTAACAGCTTAACACAGAAAGTTACGTATGGTTTTTTATAAAATTTTTGTTACAGCGCGACTGGCAATAACTGTTACAATTTGGGAGAAATATGAATGTACTTTTTGACCTTAAGGTAAGTTCAAAGGTCAAATTGAAATTCAATCTTGACCCTAAAATCTGGGGTATATGAGACAGAAGCTACATATTTGGCAAGAATACTCCATTAATGGTGCCAACGTGCAAAGGGAGGTCAAGATCAAGTTTAACTGTAGAGGTCGATGCTCAAATAGGAATGTAACTTTTTCAAAAAAATTTGAATTATACAGGAGATAAATAAATAAGTAAAAAAAAAAAAATACGCCTAAGTTTCTTCAGGCAAATCGAGTTTTCTGATATGAAACTCTCAGCCACGGCCCATGAAACTCAGCGGCGGCCCAAGAAACTTTCAGCCACGGCCAGCTGGTGGTCTGTGTTGTTGGCACCTATAGCGGTGCCAGACGCACGATCATGGCTAACTTTAACCTAAAATCAAATAAAAACTATTGAGGCTAGAGGGCTGCAATTTGGTATTTTGATGATTGGAAGGAGGATAATCAACATACCAATTTGCAGCCCTCTATCATCAGTAGTTTTTAAATCTGAGGGCAGACAGAAAAAGTGCAGACGGACAGACAAAGCCATCTCAATAGTTTTCTTTTACGGAAAACTAAAAATGTTGTTTGGCAACACAATCCATTAATGATGCTAATGCACAGGACAAGTGGGTACTTAGAGGTCAAAGGTCAAATAGGAAACAACCTTGGTGTTAACTTTTGAACTATACAAAATAAAGACTTCATATTTGACACTTAATTAAGTAACGATGCTGAGGTGCTGAGTAAGGTAAAAGTCATACTTAGGGATCAAAGGTCACATATGCCTTCAGGTTTTATGCTTGAGTAATAGTTCAATTCAGTACGCTTAGCACTGTTGTCTGTTTCACTATCTGTTTATTATCAAAATTAGTCAAAGTCTTCGACTGAGTGAAAATTTTACCGAAGGAGAGCTCGTGACTGGCAGCAACTGATTAGATTTTTGGAGCTATAGGAAAGTACCGTTTGGCGTTCAACGGTTTTTTGGAGCTAGATTGGTCAGCCTTCATGGAAATTTTCAGTTTTCATCTCTCTTTCTCTGTCTGTCTCTCTCTTTTCTCCGTATTTTTCCTTAAATTTTGCACAAAATTTTTTGTATCTAGATACATTTTCATGCCAGTGTGATGGCAAGACAACTGATGGAAAAAGGGAATTCTAATACTGAATGATGAATAACGAGTTCCAAAGCTTATATATTGTACCGGTAACAGAATTTTGCACAGTGCTGCAACTGTCACGTTTCTCTTCCCAGTTAAGTCAACTGTTCCTCTACATAAAAAAAAAAAATGAGAAAAGCACTAACACCAGGCTTTGTGGAGAAACTACACTAACAGCCCCGAGGTATACTGACTTTGGAAGCTCAGTTCTTCTGTCATAATACTCGATCAGAATACAAGATTCTCCCTTTTCAGGAAGGTTAATTGCGAAGCGAGAATCCAGAACCTCAACATGTTATTGGAAGATTGGTAACCCCATTTCACTGAAGGAACCATCGAAGATTTCGTGTCAATATGTTCACAACTGAGAAGGCAGAGATTAGAGAAAGCAACTGCTTTCCATGAAAAATGGTGTTCGTGTTTGTAATAAAGAACAGTTTTTGTTGAAAAGGGGCAAAGAATAGATTCACGAATACAAAACAAATTGACACTTGGTTTCGGAATCTTTTTCAGAAAGGCAGATATTATCTACCCAAAGAAAGCTAGACAAATTTCAGTTAGAACGCGAGTGAAAGATTGGCAAGAGAGAACGTGTCGGAAACCATTCTAGTTTTATATACAGTATAAAACACGACGTCGAGTACTGAGACCGGGGAATCAAATGGAGATACTGAGACAAACATTCTGCGGACTACGTCTACACTACTTGATCCCTGAAATGCATTTTCTGTGAGGCATTTGTCGAGCGAAAAGTGACTGGAAGAGAAACGGAGGAGCAAATGATGAAGGTCTTACAAGGGGGTTCCTATTGACGAAAAAATATAAAGTATGTCGAAAAATGCGTCATATTTTGAATAGGATATGTGACGCCCGAGACTGAAGGACTTCAGAACTCAGAGAGAGCAGCGCAAGGAAGGTCAGATGATGTTTAGGAGGAGGAGGAGAGTCACGGGTGCCATCTGCTCTCTTCCATGTGGATTGAGGTCATTGTCACGTGACATTTCAGCCATACTACAGCCATACAGCAGTTTCCCCTCCAGTATGTCTTCAGGAAATGTCTACATTTTTGCATGTATGCGCACATCAGGTGAAATGACAATAATGGTAATTTCCCATCAATCTGTATGCAACTTCGGACTTGTTAGCCATGTTGAATATAATGCAAGCATGGAATTCCGTATCTGCCTGTTTACCTTTGATGTATTTTTTAGGTTGCAATGCGCTTGAGGGCTTTCATTATTAAACCTATTTGATAATGACTCCCAGTAAACCAAACAAACGAAAAATACACAGACATGTTCGACGTCTGGGGTTGGAGGTGGGGTTGGGGGCGGGGAGATGGTGGACTTAGTAGTGTGACTGACGAATTTCGAAAGTGTTATTTGATGAATGCGTCCGCCCACATTAGTCCTACTTCATTAGGACTGTTTTTTCAGATCTTTCGGCTATGCCACCACCCACACACACACACACACACACACACACACGGAAAATATGACTTCCTTCTAACTTCGCTATAGAAGGTCAATAATGACTGTTCAGCTTGCACTTGTGGCACCATTCCGTTCACTTCCTCATTACAGAGATCATCTTTTTCCTAGTGTCAGTGTGTGTGTGTGTGTGTGTGTGTGTGTGTGAACAAATTATCTGGAGAACGGATGAGCTAATTTGCCCGATTCTGGGTGAACGCATTCGCTGGACGACCCCCGGAGACGGATGGTTACGGTTGCGCGCCGATGAAGAGCAACAGACTGGCATGACACCTACAACTGGAAGAAGGAAGACAGACGTCAAGAAAGGATGAAAGAAAATGAATGACTCAGAGGATGAATTGAAACGAAAAATCAACTACTGATTAATTTCAATGCAAGTAGAGCTGAACAAAAGTGTAATACAGCGAAAAAATGAACTGAAATGATGTCAATGAATGGAGGAACAGAAAGAAGGTTGACAGAGACTAATAATCAAAAGGAAAGACCTTTTAATTTTACATCAGCAAAGGATGATCAATTACATTGAACGTGGAGACGTATTTCCTCCCGGGGAATACGAACAGCAGTTTAAAAGAAGTCGATAAGTTTGCTGGTGTCACGTCAGGATATATATATATATATATATATATATATATATATATATATATATATATATATATATATATATATATATATATATATATATATATAGACACCGATTATAAAATTAGGATGGAGTGTTGATTCTCGCAGAGCAAAGTTAACAATTAATATACATTCGTTGTATGTGCGGGTGTACGTTTTGTTTTTAGTTTTCTGTAAAAGAAAACTATTGAGATGGCTATTTGTCTGTCCGTCCGCACTTTTTCCTGTCCGTCCTCAGATCTTAAAAACTACTGAGGCTAGAGGACTGCAAATTGGTATGTTGATCATCCATCCTACAATCATCAAACATACCAAATTGCAGCCCTCTAGCCTCAGTAGTTTTTATTTGATTTTGGGTTAAAAACCATAATCGTGCGTCTGGCTCCGTTATCGGTGCCAACAACACGGGCCACCACCGGGCCCTAGCTGAGAGTTTCATACAGCATTATACGCTGTACAGAAAACTCGATTGCGCCGAAGAAACTTCGGCGCATTTCTTCCTTGTTTCCATCGGCACTAAGGTGCCAAGAAATTTGTATTTCGTAAAAGGCAAGTCAAAGCACAGAGCATTTCCTCCACTGGGGCAGAAGATGGAGGCTTAATATTGGAAGCGAAATGAGCCAAGTTCTCTATAACAAATTCTTATTTTCCCTTTTACTCACAGAAGTGAGAGTTTGGCAAAGAATGAGATAAAATAAATAGTGTTGTTTGTAAGTGGTAATAACTGCCATCACAGTTGGACTTGTGTGGTCAGTCCGCAAACTGTCGTCGAAGACTGCAGAATAGAAAACGCCCCAGGAGAAAAAGAACTCACTTTCTGCGACAATTATAAACAAGTAAAAAATGAGCCGAAGTTTCTTCGGAGCAGTAGAGTCTTATGTACGGCGTATAATCAAGGCCACCGAAAATAGATCTATCTTTCGCTGGTCTCGGTATAATGCTGTATGAGCCGCGGCACATGAAACTTTCTGCCACGGCAAGGTGGTGGCCTGTCCTATAGCATTCATTGCCAGGCGCTAACTTTAACCTTAAATAAAATAAAAACTACTGAGGCTAGAGGGCTGCAGTTTGGTATAGTTGATGATTGGAGGGTGGATCATCAACATACCAATTTGCAGCCCTCTAGCCTCAGTAGTTTATAAGGACTGGGGGCAGACAGAAAAAGTGCCGACGGACAGACAAACAGCCATCTCAATAGTTTTCTTTTACAGAAAACTAAAACTTTCTGTGACAACTTTAAATATGGATGTACAGGTGACAAAGAGTTATGAATCGCGAAAACACATGACAAAGTTGTTATAAGAGGCAAACGTCAATTTTAAAGCAGCGCTGGGTGCTCATTTGAGTAATGAGGAAATTTTGGCAATTGGCACAAACACCTTTGCGGTTAAGAGGTAACGAGAACTCAATCCTTACAATTCTTGGTAAAATTTTACAAAAACAATTTATGGTCATAATCAAGTTCTTGATTCATGAGATCTACATTCACGTTATATATATAAAACAAATTCGTTTGCCACAAGAAAAATAGATCTAACAAAATGAAAGTTGCTTGAAAGTGTTCATCCTTTCTAAAATCGTTATGTATATATACAGGGTGCGGCATAAGTAACGCCCTTTGTTTAAGTGGAACAAAATTAAAGCGTTTTTGATTATCCTTTATTTTTTCGAATATGAATGTATTGCCACAGGTTAACAGATTAATATAATATATTAACAAAATTAATATAATGCTTATTCGGTTTAATAATGTTCAGTACAAATGATATTTCGGCTTTGCACCCTTGGGATGTTAAATTCAGCTATTCAGCTGATAACAATCTTGTGGTTTCATCACCATTTTTATTGTTTTGATAGTACAATTGAATTGCTTTTACTCTCTGTTCCTTTGTTAATCTCATGGTCGTATAAAGTATCTGAAAAAATGAAGATTTAGCAAATTAATTAAAGAAAATAATAAAGAAAATATACATTATCAGATATAAAATTGAAAAGGGCGTTACTTATGCCGCATTATTAAACCGAATAAGCATTATATTAATTTTTTAATATATTATATTAATCTATTAACCTGTGGCAATACATTCATGTTCGAAAAAATAAAGGATAATCAAAAAGGCTTTAATTTTGTTCCACTTAAAGAAAGGACGTTACTTATGCCGCACCCTGTAATATAGATAAGTTAAAGAAAGATATCGTGGTTTGGTTTTGAGAGAGAGAGAGAGAGAGAGAGAGAGAGAGAGAGAGAGAGAATGTATTCATCCTCAAGATTCTCTGCAAAATATTAATACCGTTGAAGGCTCACTCTGTGAGAAATCATGAAAAATTCCACTGAAGTGAATCGGACTAAACTGCTAATAGACATTTTATGAAGAGGTTTGAACGCAGTACTTAACCGTAATAAAACACACACTCTACTCATGCTAAAATGCGTACATAAAGCATATTATATAACTTTAAACCCCAAAAAGATAACTGTTTGTTGAATTGCCAACATATCACTTTGTGCAGCTAAACCGCTCAAATAAAACATGATACATAATCATATGCCGATACTTGTAAAAACCCATTAAACAAATTATAAAACCCACAGCGGATGAATAAACTGATACCCCCTGTAAATTCATAGTCACTTCAGATGGATAGCCTTTTTCATTAACACAGTAATTGGTGTAAGCGAATCCCACAGGAAAATGACAGGCAGAAGTTCAGTACCAAGCGCTTTCACGTTTATTAACGCATCGTTAATAAACGGGAAAGCGGTTGGTATTGAACTTCTGTCTGTCATTTTCCTGTGGGATTCGCTTAAACACTGAAGTCACGTGCATCTACTGTGATTTTTTAAACAGTAATTGGTATCTAATTCTGTCTCATTATTCGGTCTCTCAATCCCTCGCCTCTCCCTTACAGGAAACAGGAATTTACTTGACATCATAAAAGGCGATTAAGTCACTGTAACTGCCTCTATATCTCCTCTGACAACTTTCTTCCTGACGCCGACCTACTAGCCTTCGCTAAGCCCCAAGTTTGATGGCAGTCAAATCCCCTCCAGCCATTATGGGCGACTCCAGGAGAAAGAGCCTTCGCTGGTATCAAGCCGCCTTCATCAGCAACAAGAGCCACCACTGGGACCCTCATCACCCTTTTGGCACGAATTTTCCTGCAGCACTCGCCGATGTCCTCACTCCGTGGGGCCTTGGGCATTATGTTTGACCTTGATGGCTGCTACAATGCACTGCATAACAAACAATTCCTCATGAAAAGTTGCTACTTAAGTGGACCCATTTGCAACTGGCTAGGTGCAGCTACTTGGGCGAAAAACGACATACACATAATCACGAGCTTTCTCAAATATGTTAGATTTAGCCTATGAAATCATGGGCATAAACACTGGAATCATATATTTTTAATTTGTTAGCTGCACTGATGCCGACTCTAAAAAGCTTCTGGAGACGAAGGTATCTTGTCATTATACTGCTATGGGACCAAACAATCCTATGTGATTTGTCACTGAGGTGTACAAAAATAACGTTCTTGAGTTGGTGTGTTCTCACAGGTTGTTTATGTTGAGTTATTCAGGATGTATTATTCCTTGGTCGTCTGACCGGGGCCGCTCCCCCCCCCCAACCCCTCCCTCATGACCAACAGTCCATTCTTGGGATTTTTTATATCATGTTGCTATTCTGCAGAGGACTGTTTTTTTTATAAGTATGTTGTTTATGTTTTTTTGATAAGCCCGATATTGTATAAAACATTTACATTTACATGAAATATTTTCAAGACTGATTTCATGGACTCAGCCGATGGAGGCAAACAAAAGTTGTTTTCAGATAATTTTATTTCAATATAGAATTAATTAAAGAATGTCTTCAAAACTTTATTGAAACGAGTTTCCAACTAGCTGGTTATTCTCTGCCTGTTTTCCTAACATTCTAAAATTGGTCTCCGAAAATTCAGCACTAAGTAAACGACATGTAATGCTCGCAGGAACACTGAAGGGAAAACCGCGATTCTGAGATTAGTATAATATCCTGAAAAATAACGGAAACTGGTTAAATTTATTGCAGATTTACTATATGAGCAAAATTAACACTGAAAAGGTTCACGTCTAATTACAATATCTAAAACGGGCAAGCTCCCATCTTTCCGTTTTTGGCGTGAATTTGGTTTATGAAGTTCAATCCGTTTTTATAAAAGGTTATTTAGATCCAAGTCCTTACTCTTAATAGCCAAAATGTCATCTACATAACGAAACTGTGGTACGGGTTTTTGAATGACCTTAGGGAATAAAATGGTTTTCGAAAAATTCGACACAATTTTGAGAGAACTGATCACAATGGGTTACCCAATGTCACACCAAAAGTTTGTTTCTAGACTTCCCCTGTAAAATATAAACTGCCTGCACATACGCAAGACTTTGTTCATTCTAGAAATTAAATTGGGGAAAATCCCAGCCAGATCATTCGCTTTTGAGATGCCGTCATTCCAGTTCAAGAGGCACTTGGAAATACAGAGGAGCACACACCAGAACTTGTGGATAGAGAGTCTGGATTGATCGTGAAGATGCTTCATGTTTCCGACCGATCTAATGAATCAGTCAAATGGGTTCCCGAGAGACTTCGTAATCACGATGGCAGCGCTTTTGTAAGACGTTTTGAAAGCGGCCAACATAATTAATAACAGGTCCCATTAGATTCTTTCTTCATGCGTTAACCGAATAAATCTGGCAACTGTGGAGAATATGTGGATAAATGACTAACAAGGCCTTCATTACTTGCCTTTATTCTTTTTATATTACTGTCAGATGCAACAGTAATGATGAAAGTGGTCACTCATGCCTCGAAAATGGTGGACTTATGAAGTGACAGCAGAACCATTCATAAAGTTATCCAGATTTCACTTTTTGCTTTGAGCCGCATTAACTTTGGAGTCATTATCATATACAATATTTTTTTTTTTTATACTGGAGTGCTCTATATCTTTATCCCTGTTTCTCTAATCCCCTTTGTTATTCTCCCCTTGCAAATGTTCAGCGTATTATCATATTTCGATTAACACTGTTTGATGCTAGGAGGCTGCTAGTCCTCCGGCGTCACAGTTTGTCCTGCTAGGGCCGTCCAAGTTGTTCAGTCTGAGGGCCACTCTTGAAAAACAAAAATTCATGCGGGCCACCTGTTTGTATGTATGTATTTTACTCTAGCGGGCCACTTTCAAAATCAAACGAGCCACTTTTGGCCCACGGGCAGGGGGTTGGACGGTCCTGATTATTTGATCTCTCACGTCACGTCCTATGACGCAATATTGTTTCGGTGCTCATCCACGTGGCCCGGGGCGCCCTACGTACGATCCCCGTCCTCGGGAGGAGGGTTGGGGGGGGAGGGGAGGGCGGGGGCGATGAATGACATCTTCCGAGAGTTTCGCTGCTCTTGAGGCTTTCTTTTTGTCTTTCGGGAGAACCGGTTATTAGCAGTCGGGAATGCAAGACGAGGGAGGAACAGTGGTGTTTTGATGCTGTGATGACCTCATATACAGTATGAAAGTAGCGGTTTCTTGCGTCATATGCATCATGGCAGTTGCCCAAGAAGGAGCAGGACTGGATGTGTTTAAAGTGTAATGCGCAACTACCTTGACTGACTCCGAACTATATATATATATATATATATATATATATATATATATATATATATATATATATATATATATATATATATATATATATATATATATATATATATATATATGTATATATATATATATATATATATATATATATATATATATATATATATATAATATATATATATACAGAAATAATCAACACACAATCACGTGTGGAACGGAAATAAATTTCTGACTCACATCAGGATCAGATCCTGGTCTCTCAAAATGCCTTTCAATTGAGTGACCTATATATATATATATATATATATATATTATGATATATATATATATATATAAATTTTTATATTTTATATATATATATATATATATATATATATATATATATATATATATATATATACACATGTGTGTGTGTGTGTGAATTAAAATCCACAAATAACCCATTCGCAAAGAATTCCTTAATTGACCTTGGGTGTAAACGACACTCAAAAGGAAATATTTAAGATAAATGTGTCTACCTTGATCAGGATTCGAATCTATGCCTTCTTGCGCAGATTTATTTGGCTTGCAGATCCTTCTGGTCCTCAGTCTGTGATCACACAATGTTTCTGCGTCATCTGTTTTGAAGCTAATTGCTTTCCCTGTGCATTGCAACAGACAGACATACCCCCTCCCATCATATTACTACTTATAGTAATCCTATTGCCTCATCACTAATGAGACACTGCCGCCAAGGTTAACTTACTAAGACGTAAGATAATGAAGAGAAACCCTTTGAGGGGAATCCCATATTATTAATGTTAATAATATTTCAGTAGATGAAACCTATTCACATGGAACAAGCTCACCACAGGGGCCACTGACTTGAAATTCAACCTTCCAAAGAATGTTGGTTTCAACCTGCCACCGCAGACCCCCCACTGCAGCAGTAACTGATCATGATATAGAGCCAGTGATTTTTCATCGCCTTGGGGGAGGCGCAAACCCGCGACATCTGAGTGGCGTGCCACGACACTAAACCCTTATGCCTCTTCGAAAATGGGTTAGCGAAGATCACAGACTTAATCGCGATGTTTGCGTTGATGGTCAATAATTGTGTTGATGGTCAATAATTGTGTTGATGTCAATAATTTGCCGGTTTTGCGATCAGCAGATGTTTTGACACTGATGGATGATCTACTAATCACGTGAATTATAAGTATGGATGACAAATGATTCATTTAAGATTTGGTCTCCAGCAACAATGACGTTTGAATCCCTTGGATCGTTATCCCCTCTGCAAATGAGGTGAACACTCCTTTGGCGTGTGTGGAAAGAGATATATCAATGGGATGTTCCTTTGCCTGATTCCCTGTGTCCGGAGCTTCGCGAGATTTGGAAGGTTTGAATGATGTCTGTCCTATGTCACAGATCTTCACTGACGCATATTCTTTATTGATTCTATCAAGGCTCTTGTTGCAGCTCTAATTTTCTGAACTTGAACGAAGGCCACAACACTATGTAATCAGTTAAACTAGACTTGTCCTTTAATGTAATCAAACTAATTGTTGTTTAAAATTAACAGACTGATAATTAGTTAAAGTTGCATAACTCTGCATGGGTCATTAACAGTAATTATCCTGTGCAAAGGGATGTTACTAATTATGTCCAAGTTAACCAGATAATTACAGAGCCTACTTCAGGTTCCCTCTCTTCCCATAAATGATGTGTCTCCCTGTAGCAGTTTAGCGAAACTCAAAGGAATTGTACTGAGATCCTCAAAAGTATTGAGCACTCATCTGCAAAGTCTCGTTCGCTCACTGATATAATCTAGCAAATGTTGGCAACATGAGAACGGCGTAACTAATGTTGCTATCTTCAACTTTTTCGTTACATAACTGATAGTGATATCTTGCTCCCAAAGCTAACCAAATCTGTAATTGTCTGGTAGTTAAAACAAGTAAAAAATGCACCGAAGTTTCTTCGGCGCAATCGAGTTTTCTGTATGAGCCGTGACCCATGAAGCTTTCAGCCACTGCCCGGTGGTGGCTTGTCCTGTAGCGTTGCCAGACACAGGATTATGGCTGAATTTAACCTTAAATATAATAAAAACTACTGAGGCTAGAGGGCTGCAATTTGGTATGTTTGATGATTGGAGGGTGGATGATCAACATACCAATTTGCAGCCCTGTAGCCTCAGTAGGTTTTAAGATCTGAGGGCTGACAGAAAAAGTGCAGACAGAAAAAGTGCGGACGGACAGACAAAGCCATCTCAATAGCTTTCTTTTACAGAACACTAAACATGAAAAATCCAGATCTAAAAATTAATGCTGCGTGCGACTTCAGGAAGACATCACACCTTTCACACACACCACACTTCAGCCATTCACAGACATGTCACTTATGCACGGCTGATGTTGGCTGACTGCTTGCTCGCATGGTCGGATTCTGCTTTCAATTTTTTTGAAGGGAATAAAACTTGAATTGTATATGAAAAGTAAATGATATAAACATTGCTGCGCTGTGTCATTTTATCACCTCGGTATCAATGCCATTGAAGAAATATTTTCTCAAATTCCTGTATGATTAAAGGAAGCGATGCTTGCCATTGGGCAAAAAATGCCAGGAGTCAGTGGATGAGTAGATTTGATTACAGTTAGAAGTGCCTGGTGAACCAATTACACGTTATTTCTCGGAGCTTAGTAAGCAAGTGAGAATTAATTTGAATAGGCCTAGTGTAATCATCATCATCACTGCTTTTGCTTGTACACCTAAAATTTTTAGCTAATCAGAATTCTACTCCATTCTTAAGTCGGTTTTATAGTTGTCATCAACGAAGAGAAAACCCGTGTCAATAACGAACGAGTAAAAAATGCGCCGAAGTTTCTTCAGCGCAATCGAGTTTTCTGTACAGCGTATAATCAAAGCCAACGAAAATAGGTCTATCATTCGGTGGTCTCAGCATAACACTGTATGAGCCGCGGTCCATGAAACTTTAACCACGGCCCGGTGGTGGCATGTCCTATATCGTTGCTAGAAGCACGATTATGGCTAACTTTAACCTTAAATAAAAAAAAAAACTACCGAGGCTAGAGGGCTGCAATTTGGTAGGTTTGATGACTGATGATCAACATACCAATTTGCAGCCCTCTAGGCTTACAGTTTTTAAGATCTGAGGGCGGACAGAAAAAGTGCGGACGGACAGACAAGTCGGCACAACAGTTATCTTTTACAGAAAACTAAAAAGTGCTATTTTGTCAAATGTATTGATGACAGAGTTGTAATAAATTCTCCCGTCACATATTTATATTTCTCATGAAACATTTATGGATGGTCTAAAAAGTTCCGTTCATCAGCAAATCTATTCACTGTGCAAGATTTTCTGCCGTTAAAAAATACTTCTTTTTCAACTAGTTGAATAATATACTTACATGTAAAATTAGTTTATCTATTTTCTTATGAAAAATTAATTCCGTAATAAATACAGTCATTCTAATTTTTGGTTTTTGTGCATAAGAAAAAGACATCTTTATTCATTGGATTGGACAATGAAACGTTACACCCACTGGTATTTAGAGTCACCTCGCCAACTGTCAAAATTGATCAGCTGAAAACATGACTGAAGTACCAATGGGTGTAACGTCTCCTTGTCCAATCCAATGAATGCATGTTGATTTTTTCTTATGTAAAAAAAAAATTAAAATGATTATATTTATTACGGAATTTAAACTTTTCATTAGAAAATAGATAAACTAATTTTACATGTAAGTATATTATTCAACTAATTGAAAGAGAAGTGAGTTTTTTAACGGTAGAAAATCCTGCACACTGAACAGAACTGCTGACGAACGGAACTTTTTAGACCATTCATAAATGTTTCATGAGAAATATAAATATGTAACAGGAGACTTTTCTTATTTGACAATAATAGCACTTTTTGACATAAATACTTTGCAATTTTGTATGAAAACAAGAAAAACAAAGAAAATTCCACAGCTAGCAGTTATTTTGGATCTTAAATTTTCGAGGCCCATTGTACCGGTATGAAGTTTAAACTGGATGTTGTGGATTTGCCTGTTGGTATTGGACAAGCAAAACAGTTTTCTTCGACTGTTGACTTTATAATTTTTTGTATGGTATAATCAAGGCCACCGAAAATAGATCTATCTTTCGGTAGTCTCATAATGCTGTAAGCCGCAGCCCAAGAAATTTAAACCACGGCCCAGTGGCATGTCTTTTGTACTCACGATTATGGCTGAATCTGCAGATTGATGAACGTCTATCGTTAAGGCTGTATCCAGATCAGGGGCGCGCACAGACTTTCAGAAGGGCAGAGGCTCAGGTGGGAAAATGGGCAACTCCCTTAGTTTTTGAAAATGAAATCTGCCATGTTTTTTTTATGTTACAATTATATAATAATTTACGATATATATAAAAAAGGAGAAATGTTGAAAGGATAATGTGACAGTCTTAAAATACATTAAATTCAATACATTTTATTACAGATAGCAGATTTATCAACATTAATTCCTTTCACATGACCTGTTTCCATCGTAAGATTGTCAAGATATTATGAATAATAAAACCTAACCCTACTGAAAATCAAAAATAATTATTTTTTAATCATCAAAACTAAAATTACTAGCTTTAGTGAAGAACATGGATGCTACAGCCTAATAAACTTCAAAGATCATAGTAGCATTCTCCTGATAGCCATATGTTTAATATGACTGAATTAAATTATTATTTCTGACAAAATGGGCACCTTAGCTATGAAGAAGAAAAAGGGCAGGAGCTCAAGCACCTCAAGCGGACCCCTCCCTTGTGCACGACCCTGATCCAGATGCTGCACTTGATGATGAAACTCAGGGCTCTGAGGTACTGATAGTGTGTCAGTGTTGTTGTATGGGAAATTCTGGTTGTCAGAAAGTAGGTAAACAACTAAGAGAGTTCTCTCGATGTGTATTATGTTACAAAGTCATCAACCAAGGTCTAAAGACTTTGTCATCAACGACTATCAGATATTACCTCCTTCCCTTCCTCTGAGCCCAAATGTATAGAGCTGGAACGTCCTTCAAGACTGTGGGAATCGACTTCAGAGGGCTATTAATTTGTGGACTATGATATGGGAGATATAATTTAAGTATTTGACTGGTCACGTGAGGTCACTCAAGCTGTTCACTGAGAACTGACACAGTGCAAGGTCTGCTTTAGACTTTTGTTAGCCCTCAGGCGGTCTACTGGTTTTCATTCTGCGTCAGGACCGAGAAAACCTGACAATGGGAGTAGCGTTCATTGAATGAGCTGGAGGCAAGGCTTATCTAGGTATCTAAAGCCTTTCTATGGCGCTTCCTTACATGCAGGTCTCCATGACCGCATGCTTTTGTGATTAACTAACTGAAGTCCTTTGAAGATTTCCAAACATTGTTAGTCGAGTTTCAAGCATTCATTAATGACAGACTTCCCGAGATTAGGAATTTCTTCCCCCTTCTTTATTCCTGTTGGGCGTAACCTATGTATCTCCGGTATACTGTAATGATTGAGAACCAAATGGTCCTGACCTCATGGATCCTAGTGAATGAAGAGAACAGTATGCCAGACTGTCTCAAGGGCTATAGAAATCTGGAAAGGCTTTGGGTCATTCTCGTCATATCACTCAGATGTCGCGGGTTCGCGTCTCCCTTAGGGCGATGAAAAATCACTGGCTCTGTATCAAGTCACTGCTGCAGTGTGGGGTCTGCGGTGGGAGGTTGAAACCAACATTCTTTGGAAGCTTGAATTTCAAGTCAATGGCCCCTGTGTGCTTGTTCCATGTGAATAGGTTTCATCAAATATAATAATAATAATAAAGGCGAGAAAGACATTACAATTCTCACGATGCGAGCCCACCTACTTTCAAATCAGGCAATTTAGTGATGGTAGACTTTGAAAATCACCTGGACAAAGCGCAAAGATCCTACTTTCGACAACCTTTGAATTAAACTGAAATTGTAGAAACTGACCCGAATCTATTGAGTTCTATTATTTTTATTAGTTATTGCAAACCAAGCTGCAACCCTTTTTTGGAAAACAGAATGCTACAATCCCAAAGATCCCAAGAGGAAAACAGCCCAATACGGGTAAGTAAGGAAGGAAGTAAAGAAGTAAAGAATAAACAGCACCCGAGAAATAAGAAAGATAAACAATTTCCTAAAATAAGGTAGAAAAATAAATAGTTCCAACAATCTAACTCTATTATTAAGATCATTCCATAATTTGGTCACCAGAATAATAAAACTTCTAGGAAACTGTATGGTACTCAACCTGCACAAAAAGGCAAGGAAGTTAGAATTAACAGCATATCAAGTACTACAAGTTTCAAAATACTTTGCTACATCATAACACCCATTTTACCAAGAACGCTTAAGTAGTAGTGCGCTGTAATCTCTGACATTTTAGCGGAATACAACTCTGAGTCAATTCAGAGAAAATGCGCACTTGCCTACAAATTCCTCGTCATGTTTTGCTGAATATGCATAAATAAGGTCTGTGGAACCGCGGGGCCTCCCTCTGCCACCGTTCTCCGAACATCTGGACGCCGTGGGGCGGGGCGGGGGGGGGGTCACAAAGCAACGTAGGGTGCCCATACAAGAGAGAAAGCAACATAAGTGACTCATAAAAAAGCGAAAATGATAAAGGTTTCGACTTGTATTTCCGTTAGAAAAATTGCTCCTGCGGCTGCACAATTTATTTAAGTTTTCTGTAAAAGAAAACTATTGAGATGGCTATTTGTCTGTCCGTCTGCACTTTTTCTGTCTGCCCTCAGATCTTAAAAACTACTGAGGCTAGAGGGCTACAAATTGATCAACCACCCTCCAATCATCAAACATACCAAATTGCAGCCCTCTAGCCTGAGGAATTTTTATTTTATCTAAGGCTAAATTCAGCCATAATCGTGCGTCTGGCAACTATATAGGACATGACACTGGGCCGTGGTTAAAGTTTCATGGGTCGCGGCTCATACAGCATTATACCGAGACAACCGAAAGATAGATCTATTTTCGGTGGCCTTGATTATACGCTGTATAGAAAACTCGGTTGAGCGGAAGAAACTTCGGGGCATCTTTTACCTGTTTTAATAACATCAACAAAACGATAGAGCTTGGAATGTTAAATGGTGCATATCTATATTTAAATACTTATTTCATCGTTCTGGTGACAGAAAAAAAAAGTGGACAGCGTGCATTAAATATGAAATGACTAACAAGTCTCCGGAAATGCTTGGAGCATAATCTTGGCTAAGTGAGGCAACAGTTCATTTCTGTCTTTTCGTTTTTGTCACAGAATAATCTAAATTGAAGATGTTATTTCTGTCTTCCTAAAATTAAAATTCACATGTCCTCATGAAAACCAGGCTATCGGTTCCAGTAGAATTTTCCACGTACTACTGCCGCCTTTCATATCCATATCCTACGAATGATGTCATAAACAAAAGGACCCGTTTCTATTAGCTTACAGTGGAAATACCGAATGAGCTGATTGAAAAGAAGGGAGTCAAATATCCTAGAAGTGAGTAACGCACTGCCAAATACAAATCAAAATATTGTTAATTAATCACAATTGCATCCCCGATTCACCCTACAAAGAACAGATGGATGTTGATTCGATTTGCTGGATGCATATATATGGCGAAGGTTTGAAAATAAATTAAGTTTTTTCTAGTTTTGAATGTGTGTAACAGAAGTGTAATGAGATTATCATTTTTATTTTGAAAATGTTTTGATTGCGTATGAACTGATATCCAAGAAGAGTACAATCGTATGATCCTAGTGCCAACATAAAAAGGAAAAAATCAAAGATGAAAGGCTCGTCTACTGGAGATAGCGTGCTTTGTTTGTTTCTCCTGTGTCGCATACTTTGAAACTGGCAATTGCAGATGACACAAAATCATCAGTTAGGCAGTTGACTTCTTGAGACTCGTTGACAGTCTTTGTCTTAGTCTCGTCTTTAGCATACAGCTGGGCAATATTGTAAAAATGTCTGCCTATGCCAATCTAAGAACAAACAATTATTAGACAGAAGGCAAGAGCTGAAACAGCCAAGCCTCCTAAGTACTAAATTGTATAGTTTTGGGACTAGCTTCACTCAGGACGTTTGGTTTAGAGATTAAACACTGATTGATAGCTACAAATTCTGATGCTGTTCTAATCATTCTGTATCAATGGTCATTTGTAGCAGCAGCATGAGTGCCCTATGACGCCCCTTTTATCATCAATAAAAAGGCAAACTCATTTAGTCTACAGCTGTATGGATAGACGCTCCGGAAATAGCAATTAGCGCAACAACAGTTTTTTTCTATCAAGAATACCTTAGTGCAATGATCAATACAAGCATCATCAATGCATTTGAAATATCTGAGGTCTTATTTATACCTACGGTTTTCCTCAGAAAAGGTCAACTGAAAATGCAGCAACACTGAATACGAATGCGGTCATGAAGACATATCAGAGGCGGCAAAGTTTGGGACTCAACTCTTTCCTCTTTTTACGGATTAGGTTATAACTATCGTCAATTCTTCAAGAGTCAATCAGCTCTTGGAATAGCATAGTTTGTTTGGGTTACTCTTCTGCTAGACTCTATGTTCACAGCAGAGATTTAACAAATGATGATGGGTGATTAAGATTTATGAGAGTTAAAATCAGAGTTGAATCGTTATGTAATGTTCTTGAATAATCATAAAAAATATCCTCCCGCCTGCACCAGTTTCTCACTTTACCAGTCGGAGCATTCTTCAGGAAATATTAACTGAACATGAAACTTATGAGTTACGTTGACTGACTACGCCTTTGACAGACAAAAATGCGGTAAATAGTTTCAACAGGATAAAAAAAAAAAAAAGGCGCCAAAGTTTCTTCGGCGCAATCGAGTTTTCTGTACAGCATATAATGCTGTATGAAACTTTCAGCCACAGCCCATGGAACTCTCAGCCGCGGCCCAAGAAACCTCAGACACGGTCCGGTGGTGGCCTTAGCCAAGGCCCATAAAACTCTTAGCCGTGGCCCATGAAACTCAGCCACGGTCCTGTGGTGGCCCGTGTTGTTGGTACCTGTAGCGGTGCCAGATGTATGTGTTTGGCTAACTTTAACCTTAATTCAAATAAAAACTACTAAGGCTAGAGGGCTGCAATTTGGTATGTTTGATGATTGGAGGATGGATGATCAACATACCAATTTGCAGCCCTCTAGCCTCAGTAGTTTTTAAGATCTGAGGGCGGACGGACAGGCAAAGCCGGCACAATAGTTTTCTTTTACAGAAAACTAAAAAATTATAATTTTTTATCTAAAGGCAATTTCAGCAAAGTCTGACTACGATGATCTGATCGTCATAATGTTTGTCGACAGAAAAGTTGGGAGAAAATTTTTCTGATAAAAAGTCTGCATGTTTGAATAGTTGCAATGAATTACGTATCTGATTGTGAACGCTGTGTATAATTTTCCAGCTCCACGTTGCATATCCTGATGTCCTAATTTTATATTGGGTCGAAATGTTGACATTTTTGTATCATTTGTAATACCGTGTACTGTAACTTTTTTCCATACGTGTACTGACGTTTATCAATACTTCTGTTAGAAAAAGTACTACCTTACGATTGCATGTCACCGCATTTCTCAATACGCCGATGAGTGTTCATAATCATTTTACTGATTTTTTTCGTGGTATTTATATAAATCATCACTGTACCAGTTGTAACTTTGTGATCATTAAATATTACTAAGTGGCTCAAAATTACTGGGAAAGAGGAGACTATTGTGGCCACAACCTCAGCACGGCGGTCTCGATGTGAGAACAGTAAAACTGCTTATTGGTTGCAGATAATACTGTACTAAAATTGGGTGCTACTTTGGGTTGCTATCTACGCGTTACCTACTTCGAGGTGCTAGTACTAAACATGGTGGAAGCTCCTTGGGACCCCGTGTTTAGTACTAGCCCCTCGGGGATCAAAGTATTATATAAACCAATTTCTGTATTATGTGGTCGACAAATGATGTTGATGAACATTGTCTTCTTGCGGCCGTCTACTTTACATTTACCATACGGTGTTTAGTACTAGCACCTCGGAGTAGGTGACACGTAGATAACAAACCAGAGTAGCACCTATAACTGTTAGCTATCAGTATTTCATTTCGTTTTATTAGTCATTTGCTTCTATTTAAACTTTTAGATTTCTTCTTTTAAGTGCGGTACTATCACCATCTGAAGAAATTGTAAACTGTCGTGGCTTACACTGAATGTATTCTTTCATATAAATTAATCTTGTTTTTTTCTTTGCATATCTCCAACTGTTATATATGTATGTATATATATATATATATATATATATATATATATATATATATATATATATAATATATATTATATATATATATAATATATATATATATATATATATATATATATATATATATATATATATATATATATATATATATATATATATATATATATATATATATATATATATATATATATATATATATATATATATATATACAGTATACGTGTGTATTTGTGTGCGTGTTTTTACCAGTATTTACATTGGATAAAAGCACATTTGAAACCTTAGTGATAAGTTATCCCATTTATTGCACCATCTTGTTATATACATAGCTTGGTGAACTATGCTCTGGCTTTAACACGAAATTTCAACAACTGAAAAAGATTTCGCCCATCAACTCTGTCGACGAGGCTTTCTGATAACCGAACAACAGCTGAACGTTGTGGAAGATAGAATTTTTTATTTTTTGCCCAAGGCCAAGCACTAGGACCTATGAGGTCATTTAGCGCTGAAACGGAAACTGATAGTCGAAAGGATTTAAAGGTGTAACAGGAGGAAAACCTCACAGTTGCACTGTAAAACAATATTGTTAGGAGAGGGTGGAAAGTAAGACGGAAGAAAGCGAATATGAACAGAGGTGAAGTAAAAGGAATGAAAGGGGTGGCAGCTAGGGGCCGAAGGAACGCTGAAAAATGCCTTAAGCAATGATGCGCACTGACGGCATTGCTCCCATACGGGATGAACGTTATGGTACTACCCAGAGGGAGCAGCTCCTGTTGCTGTCGCAGAGGGTAGTTACCATGTATTCTGATGATTATGCAGCGATGCATATCACGGCCGTACTTCGAGTCGTGCAGTTTTTTTTGCTCTATCGTTGATGCCAAGAGGTTTCCCAGTTCTCCACAGTTCTATTCAAGAGTAAAATATGAGACTAAAAATAACGACTTGAGAATATAATATAAATATGAGACCCCGTGAAACCATATGAAAGCCTTCGTCATGGCCGTGTGGACATTTGCTTGTTTGCTGATGATGAAACCTTTCCTACTTATTGACGGGTCATTTAAATAAATAAATATTATTAGGCGAAGATATTCCTCTTCTCATTTTATGTTTATGATTTACTAATCTGAAGTGCATACATCAATATGCTTGTAATATTACAATATTTTCACTTTTGTAATTTTAATTTTGTAACACACAAGTGACATTCTTTTAGTTGAGCCAGAGATTTAAATCCGTCCCTTTGATTTGCCCTTGCAAAGGGTTAGCAGATCATCCATTGGCTTTCCTCTAACTGCAGAGTATTTGCATACTAGTACCGCTTGAAGCTTAAACGTCCTGATAACTGTTTTCTCAAATATAAATCTGTTGAGATATACTAGTTGTTTTCCACTGCTGTCAGAAGCAAAATGAAGTGATTCCTTGAATTTGGTTTTGAGTTTCTACTGAATGAAGTTTCAAATTATTATAACCAGTGCATGCACGAAGTTAACCCACTTATCAATTGAGTCAGATCTCTTCTTCATGATGGGTGTGAAAAATGGTTCATCTTCAGCAATAGGCCGTGGAAGCTTGGTTTCCTGTCCTCTTGTGCAGTTGTGGTGACAGGATTCGTGGTAATGTATTTCTTCAGCGACCAGCTCCCCAGAAGTGAGGGCAAGGTTGAGCTGATGTCATCTAGATTGTGCAGTATCACTCACTTTGTCAGCAGACTGCAGGGAATTTTAGTTGGAACTGAGGCTACACTTTCATATGTCATCTTATTATTATTATTATTATTATTATTATTTCATTATATGTATCTGTTTTATTATTGAGATGAAACCTATTCACATGGAACAAGTAATATTTACTTTCATCTAAATTTAAAAACCCCACACGTCATCTGTGATTGGAACCAGGCTTATTATTATGAGAGGTAATATTTACTTTCATCTAAATTTATAAAAAATGTCATCTGTATTTATTATTATTATTATTATTATTATTTCAGTAGATGAAACCTATTCACATGGAACAAGCATTTCTCAGTTCGGATTCCACAGTAGCCACTGACTTGAAACTTAATCTTCCAAAGAATGTTGGTTTCAACCTCCCACTGCAGACCCCACACTGCAGCAGTAACTGATCATGATACAGAGCCATTGATTTTTCATTTTACAACACTGAAGGACCCCGTTCTTTTATGAGAGTGCTCTAGATTTTCTCAAGTATTTTTTTTTTTAACTGAAAGACCTGCCTTCACTTTGGCAATGTTTAATAGGCTATATTCAGTTCTTTGAAATTTGTGACAACCTCCGAAGTCTGAATTGTTGAAGCATTCAGCCGTTTACTTGTTTTCCGAATGGTTCAGAGCTCACTCTTATGGATTTAAGAAAGTACAAATGTTTTCCTTTTCTTTCGCATTAAGAAGTCAGTAATACGAATAAACATATACTTGTTTGGCTTTAGATTCAAAACATCTCAAAGAAGCTGTTTCAAATACTTGACGAATGTCTTCCAAAATACTTCGCATTAATCAAACAATCAGCTGCTTTTGTCTTCCACCATTAAAATTCGGCTCCTCCTCTTTCTTGCTTGTAAGCTTTCTTGAACTTTCCTCAGTCATTTGTTACATATCCTCTACGCATTTCTAGTTCTTCATTGGAGGGGTGGGTAGAGCTCTCGGTTAGCATGCTGCTGGCCCAGCGTTCGACTCTCCGACCGGCCAATGAAGAATTAGAGGAATTTATTTCTGGTGATAGAAATTCATTTCTCGTCATAATGTGGTTCGGATTCCACAATAAGCTGTAGGTTCCGTTGCTAGGTAACCAGTTGGTTTTTAGCCACATAAAATAAATCTAATCCTTCGGGCCAGCCGTAGGAGAGCTGTTAATCAGCTCAGTGGTCTGGCTAAACTAAGATATACTTAACTTTTTACGCATTTCTGCAGCCATAAAAGACCGTCAGATGATTTCTCACTCGATTAAAATTGAATAATCAGTATATGATCTACTCTTACAATGAAACCAAATCTTTTACCTTTCAAACGTAATATTCTTCAACAGATTACTAATTAAAAGCCTTTCTTCATTTTGAAAGACGTCACGAAACAATTCCCAGTCAGGAACTTCTTCAGCCACAAACACACTTGACTTTCTTGACGCCAAAAACAAGCTGGTAATACAAATTCTTATTCGTAATTGTTTCTGTGGTTAACGATACCGCTGCAGTTGACATTTAGATGGTATCCCAAAAACCCCAAACAACTTTGGCTTAAAATTAGAAACAATTAGACCCGTTTTAGGTCAAGTGCCATTTTCTTTCGGTATTTTCTTTTATAAAATCTAAACACATGAGTGAATGGAATTTTGTCGTAAAAAGCGCAAACAAATAAGGAGAATAAATTTAAGGAAAAAAAATTATAGGTACATGCCTAAGCTTATATCTAAGAGCAGTGTCACGCTATACATTAACTATTCCTCACAAAAAAGTTCCATTTTCGACCAAAAGCTTTCCCGAGTATTTTCTGTAATGACAAGGGCGTGAAATACATAGAGAAAAAAACAAGAGTTCCTTGCAAGATAAGTTTCATTTTTCATGGGCCTTCACTTCACCTGATAAGCAATGACTAATTCTGAAAAATACACAGCTAATAGTCGAGGGTTTTGTTTTTTATAATGAAACACAATTTTTATGGAGAGTACATCGTATCATGAAAATATAAATGGCAATTTCTTAGATAGTGGGCCCCACGGGTTTTAACCCGGTATGAATCCACCTCTGCGACGCGTTAGTACAAGCCCGTTGGGAATTACCATAAAAACATAAACAAAAGACTGTAAATATCATAAAAATAATGACCCCCCAAAAATATCAGTCTTAGACGACGACCCCCGAAAACCTTTGGGGGCCACTATCTAGGAAAGATCCTATAAATGATCTCCACGTTGAGCGAGGCATGAGAGCTCAAAACATACAAAGGTCACACTTCTTCAGTATGCTTTGCAAATGTACGAAGGGAAGGAATCCATTATTATTATACAATATATCTTTGTGCTAATGAACCAGTATACCAGTGGTTCTCAGCCAGGGGGGAATTTCAGAGTTTCAAGGGGGAAACTGTGACCCCAGATTGGCAGGCTCAAACTGGCTCTAGGACCACACAAAACGCAATGTGCATCGGTCCGCACTACTGAGAGGTCACTCTGGGCTTTCTCTCCGCTAGCTTGTGTGTTTTTGTGAATATTTTGTTGTATATTATTTGGAATGCACCTTTTGAGGCAGACAATTTTGGAAAGGGGGGGTGGGGGTGGGGGAGGAATGACATTCTGACATATGGTGAAAGGGCGACTGTGCCAAAAAAGGTTGAGAACCACTGCATTATACATTTCACTAATTACTGGATGATATTCAGACGCCACTAGCTTACACCACCTTCCAGTAATTCCCCTTCTTGTGCTGTGGGCGATAAAAACAAGGTAAAATGGAAGGTTTCTTTCTCTCCCTGGCATAATAAGCTGGGCGAGAGCTCCGAGACGAAACCACACTCATTTGGGAAGGGAAAGTGAAAACGAGAGCGAGTTATATTGGTCTTGACTTTCCTTCGGGGCTCGAGCGGTTTTCCCATTATCTTCTTTCTTTATTTCTTCTTCTTTTTTTTTTACCTCTTTTGGAAAACAAATGATGTACAATATAAATGAAGGGAGAGTCACTCACCTACTACAAGGCTTTGGTTACAACTTGGCTCTAAAAAGGAAAGTGTCATTTTCAACCTGTGGTTTTCAGGCGTCATTCCCTCGAGTTCATCACATTCATTACGAGAATCATTTATATAATGAAAATCAGCTATTTGATGAAAAAAGTTTTTTCTGTATTCTTTTAGCCGAAGACTCAGCATGAAAACTAAAACATAACGTTATTTAAAGAAATTCATGTCTTCATATTCGTAAACACCAGAAATATACTCATTAACGAACATATAACCTTTGCATATATTCAAATGATTTTCCAAGCGCCAATATAATGTTAATAATCGTTCTCAAGTATACGCAAACGATCTTCCCCTACTCGACATACCTAGGAGTACTCTATTACTCCTGGGAAACAGTAGTTGGATTAACAAATGCAAACCGTATGTGCTGGCCAGCCACTGAGATGAAAGTCAAATGGATAGATGGAATACGGAATTTCGGCCGAAGGCCAAGCACTGGGACCTATGAGGTCATTCACCGCTGAAACGGACACTGACAGTGAAAAGGTTCGAACGGTGGAACAGGAGGAAAACCTCAAAGCAGTTGCACTATGAATTAATTGTTAGGAGAGGGTGGAAAGTAAGATGGAAGAAAGAATACGAATGGAGGTACAATAAAAGGGATGAAAGGGGCTGCAGCTAGGGGCCAAAGAGAAGCTGCAAAGAACCTTAGGTAATGCCTACAGTGCACCGCATGATGTGCACAAGCCGGCACTACCCCGCTACGGGGCAGTGAAACGAAAGAAAGAAAGATGAAGAAGAAGAAGAAAAGCGAAGCCACAGAGAACGAATGAAAGTCCACCTCGAGAGACGAGTTGAGTAGGCAGCCTTTGTCGAGTTATTTCCTCTGGTGAGTTTTCTCTTTCCCTTTCCAGCAGAATTTCAAATTCTGGCACTGATAAAAGCAGTCTTTTTTGGCTAACGATGGCCGTCATAAGCCCAGTAAAATCGAATATGATGCAATCGGGACATGCCCCCTTTGTGAAGAATGTAGGGTTCATGACCTTCTAGACCAGTGGTTCTCAACCTTATTTGGCCCATGCACCCTTTCACCATGTCAGAATGTCATTCGGACCCCCTTTCCAAAATCGTCTGCCTCAAAAGGTGCATTCTAAATAATAGGCAAGTAATACTAAAAATCCTTAGTCGCAATTCCCCGCCGCCCTGAAACTCTGAAATTTTCCCCTAGGGGGGGGGGAATCCCCCGTGGCTGAGAACCAGTGTTCTAGACTGTCAGGGCATCCTATCCAGGAATGCATTCCCAAACGACTCTTGAACTTCAAAAGTCCTCGAACTCACAGATCCTTGTTTCCATGTGGACGGGGAGCAAGACGAAGGAGGAGCGTCTATGAAAGCCTGAGATACAAGCAGAAAAAAGTAAAGTATACCTTAGTTTAACCCAGACCACTGAGATTACCTTTATTTTACGTGGCTAGAACCAATTGGGACCTAGCACAGGACCTATTGTGGAATCCGAACCACATTATAGCGAAATGAATTTCTGTCACCAGAAATAAATTCCTCTTACTCTTCATTGGCCGGTCGGAGATTCGAACTCGCGGCCAGCAGAGTGCTATCTGAGAACGGAACCCACCCACCCAAAGAGGAACTGATACAAGCAGAGCGCTGGGCTTGGCCATGAGGTGGAACATGTAGTTATCTCCTGTGGTTTTGTAGAGAACAGAATATAAAATTTAGGCCAAAGGCCAAGCACTGGGACCAACGAAGTCATTCAGCTCTGATATGGAAACTGATACTCGAAAGGTTTGAAAGGTGTAACAGGAGGGAAACCTAACAGTTGCACTATGAAACAATTGTTAGGAGAGGATGGAAAATAAGATGGAAGAAAGAGAATATGAAATGAGGTACAGCAAAAGGAACGAAAGGGATCGCAGCTAGGAACCGAGGGCACGTTGCAAAGAACCTTTAGTGCTGCCTACAGTGAACCGCATGAGGTGCACTGACAGCACTACCCCCCTACGGAGTCTGGTTTTGTAGAATCCAAATTTGAAAATCTGCTTTCTGGCCTTGAGTCTCACTTCTCGAGGCAATTTTACATTTTGATTTTACAAACACATTGTGAAGGATATTTCTTATTTTATTTTCCCTCTTGTACTTTCACTCGAAATTATTCTGAAACTTTCCAGAATCTTTCGAACAACAAAAAACGCTATTTGGCAACTTTCGTAAAAGCATGAGGCCTTGTATTTGGAGTATTTGAGAAATTTTCCCCCGGTTCTTTTTCCAACTGTATTTTTCCTTTACTATGATACTGTAGCAATACCTTATCTTAAGCAAACGATACTACTATTATGCTACCAAGATTATCAACATTTGTAATTATTACTATTTTCATCAAAGTGACATAATATTTTGTAATTGTTACTACTTTCATCAAAGTGACATATGTAAGCAATTGCAACAATTATAACTGCGATCTATGTTCAATGTTGTATGCATAATGTTACGAATACAACTATTCATGAAGGGTACTAGAGCATCTAATCTTTGGATACTTTAAAATTCACTAACTTTATCCATTTTCGATGTCTGGGTTAAACAAACACCAGATACAAAATATAAATATATACTTCAAGAATTGTAAAATAAAAAAAAAATTACCTACATTAAGTCTCCGGTAGTTAGACTTGTCATACAAACCTCTCTCTATCTCTCTCTCTGTATTTTGTTTGTGAATGGTTTTTGGGTAGTTGTTGAATCAGCAACTATAAACTCATATTCTCCATTGTTGACAACAGCAGTTGTTAGAGAGTTGAAGTGAATCGCAGCAATGATTCGCTGATCTTGGAAACCAATAGGCCTAGAGAATAGGGATCGTTTACCGTGCAGCAATCCCTTTCTCACTTCGTTCGTATCCTCTCATGCATGTTAATGATCAATGACCTTAGAGATGAGGAGCTGTGCTTTCACCTGTTTTGCTACTTAGGGTAAACAGGCGTCTGTTGTCTTTGTTATCTATGCCTTAAAGTATCCTGTTTCTATCAGCTGACTTTTGAATTCCAGTGTGTCCAGTTAATGGTACCGACCTTGGTTTCTCTTGCTGCCTCTGATTTTGGTTTCTCTTGCTTGAACTGCCTCTAGTCTCTCTGTTTCCTTCCTCTGGTATAATACCAGAATTAGACAGCTTATTCAAAATGAAAATTGGACAGCATACTTTAATGAAATTGCAGGGAAGTAACCTTTGGTGGGAGGAGCTTCTGACAGAATGTCACATGAGTTTAAGTTTGCCAGACTTCATATTTATGGCTTTGCTCTTCTCTGTAAGCTTATTTCTAGCACTTTGTCTAATTTTTTTATTTTGTGTAAGAGAAAACTATTGTGCCGGCTTTGTCTGTCCGTCCGCCCTCAGATCTTAAAAACTACTGAGGGTAGAGGACTGCAAGTTGATATGTTGCTCATCCACCCTCCAATCATCAAACATATCAAATTGCAGCCCTCTAGCCTCAGTGGTTTTTATTTGATTTAAGGTTAAAGTCAGCCATAATCGTACTTCTGGCAGCGCTATAGGTACCAATAACAGGCCACCACCGGACCGTTGTTGAGTTGCATGGGCCGCGGCTAAGAGTTTTATGGGCCATGGCTGAGGCCACCACCGGATAGAAAACTCGACTGCGCCGAAGAAACTTCAGTGCATTTTTTGCTTGTGTTTGCAGTAAATATTTTCTGCCTTCCCAATGTACTGAAGTGCTCTCTATGATTCTATCTTTTGTCTTCTCCACATTACTTCCTCCTGCACTTTTTTTCCATCCCTTGTTGCTTGCACATGATCAATGAGTGACCTCTCTTCATCCATCAACTCTTAGCTAGTTAGTATTACGGAATGGACATCTCCCGATTTTGTCCATTTACATGCCTCCAAACTATTGTTACTGCCATCACTGCTAGTTTTTTTTTTTTTTTTTTTTTTTACTCTTTATGACGTCTCTCACACTTCATAAATTTTTAGTTTTCTGTAAAAGAAAGCTACTCTGGCGGCTTTGTCTCTCCGTCCGCACTTTATTCTGTCCGCCCTCAGATCTTAAGAACTACTGAGGCTGGCTGCAAATTGTTATGCTGATCATCCACCTTCCAATCATCCAACATTCCAAATTGCAGCCCTTTATCCTCAGTACTTTTTATTTTATTCAAGGTTAAAGTTTGCCATAATCGTGCTTCTGGCAACAATATAGGATAGGCCACCACCGGGCAGTGGTTAAAGTTTCATGGGCCGCGGCTCAAACTGCATTATACAGAGACCACCGAAAGATAGATCTATTTTTAGTGGCCTTGATTATACGATGTACAGAAAACTCGATCGCGACGAAGAAACTTCGGCGCATTTTTACTTGTTTAGTGTTCAGGTTACTTCAGCCTTGCCTTAGAAAATATAATTTACTGTTCATGCTACATCTGCTTTGAGAATTTCGCGTGTTTTGTATGGCCACTCAAACCATTTTTCTTTTTCCGTAATTCTTAATGCTTTATGTTGGCCTCCTCATACCTGTTTGAAATACTGCTTTTATATTTGGGGTGTTTTATCGTTTGTTTCCTTTTTCTGTGGGACTGATTCAAAAGCAGTTCGACTGAACTTATACCCATTCTTTCCTCTGTTGAAAGTTGCTTTCTCTATTTCTGTCGCATCTGCATTATTCCCACTGCTGTTCCATTCGGCAGAAGGGGCTCTTCATCTCAGGGCCTTCTTGCGACACTCATCTGATTTTTCAGTCATAAATCAGGACTGATAAATGACTACTAAAACTGGCGTCACAACACCTAGGTTACTGACACCGTATTAAAATTAAATAAAAACTATAAGAATAAATAAATTAAAAATGGTTTCATATACGATAAATCTAAAAATGCATATATTTAATCATATCTGTCAATTCATCTATGCTATATATAAATTACATACTGAGCGTGCATATGTTTAAAATTCGTTGAGGAGTCCCGCCTCCCTCACAAAGATATAGGTACAATTGCTCTCGATTTATTGAGAGATTCCTCGATCTGGTCGCAACGTGTGCCTAAGTCAAGCATCAAAAGGCCTGCTACGGACACGACTTCAGTAATGGAGAAAATACATCTGATGTTCATTGCCGGAATGGACAGATCACTTTGGACAAGAACATGCGAAGGTTAAGAGTACTAAGGTGAATATTTTACTATGAAGAGGAACTGCACGGAAAAACCGAGCCTTCACTTCAACCTAAAATTTTAAGCTTTTCACTTCGTGAAACGGTACTTCTTCCACTAGTATCTTCCACAAGCATCTCAACCATAATGTACAGATTCTTATAAATGGCTTAAAGGAGGGAAAACAGACCGAGAGAAAAAAACAATAACTGCCAGCTTTAGCAATTAAAAATATACAATATAAAATGTGCTCCCATGTTAATGCATTCAATCTCTCTCTCTCTCTCTCTCCGCCCCCCTTGCATAAACGTGTGCCACCCTGAGTAACTCACCTTCCTAAGTTATCAACTACTTAATACCACTATTTGAGAGGTTAGATGATCCAAACATTAAACAATCCGGAGGAAGGAATATCAAGTAATTTGTTGTTCAAGTTCTTGAAAGGAATCGGAAAGATCAAATCAGAAAACGAACAAAAAGCGCTTCCTTTCCCGGGTGTGGTGGTTCACAAAATAATCACCTGCTTGTTTCATGCTAGGTTGAGATGATAGTGTTCGGCGGAAGTGTATTACTTCATTCAGATTAAGACCATCTCTTCCTCCCTTGCTACGAAGACACTGACTTGTGAATGATTTCTACATCTTTGTAGAGCGATCGCCACCAGTCCAATAAAACCCCCAGACAACTACTCAGTTCCAGTAGGAATTCTGTTAATAAGGTTTCAGTAAACAAAACAAGCACGGCGAACAACGTGAAGCAAGATCTCATGAATCCACCGTAATCTCCAGCGTAAAGGTGAAAAAACCTCTGTCGTTGAGGCCAAATAACGTCTTTCTGCTCATTACGGTGGAAGCCAGGAGGAGGAGGAGGAGGAGGAGGAGGAGAGGAGGAGGAGGAGGCCGGAAGTGTGATCACACTCCGTAGAAGGCGTTGTGCTTCCTGACGCCTCCTCTTCAGATCATAAATCCAAACCACGTCCTTCCTCGCACATCCATCGCCTAGCGTTTTCTTTTTTAGTCTCCGCTTTTTTACATAGAGAATATTCGCTCGCAGTTACTTTCTTTTGCTTCATTTGAGGAATTTCGCAACCACAGACAAAAAATCATTCTCGCCAATTCAGCCTAATCTTCAATGTACGTGATGAGACCAAGGGATTTATGTTTTGTTTCTCTTGTTCATTTATTTATAGAGTTTCTACAGTTATTTTTGCTGGCCTGTGCTTGCAACTACCACATGGCGAGGCGTCAGATCTTCGATGGAGCAGAAAGGGTCAGTTCTAACTACCATGTAGGCTTACGATTATACTAAGCCTTTTACTTTGGTCATGAGAGCTTTTCTTTTCTTGCTCGTATGTCAGAAGCCAAGGTGCTACTATATACTTCTTAAATTAGTTCTTTTATGATCTTTAGCTGCATATTTCACTCCAAGTGAGTCAACGTCATTAAATACTTAGCATTTCATGCAACGCAAACTACGTTTGCAAGGAGAAAGTTTGATATCGATCTGGTTTACATCCTGAACAGATAAGTTAATTGCTTTAGGTTGACTACAAAACTATGAAAGTCATGTTTTAAAAGAAACAAAAAACAAGTGAAAAATGCGCCGAAGTTTCTTTGGCGCAATCGGGTTTTCTGTAAAGCCGCTACAGCATATAATCACGGCCACCGAAAACAGATCTCTTTCGGTGGTCTCGGTATAATGCTGTAGAGCCGCAGCCCATGAAACTTTAACCACGGCCCCGTGGTGGCCTATCCTATATCGTGGCCAGAAGTACGATTATGGCTAACTTTAACACTAAATAAAATAAAAACTACTGAGACTAGAGGGCTGAAGTTTGGTATGTTTGATGATTGGAGGGTGGATGATCAACACCAATTTGCAGCCCTCTAGCCTAAGTAGTTTGTAAGATATGCGGACGAATAGACAAAGCTGGCTTAGTTTCCTTTTACAGAAAACTGCAAACTGTGGCTAACAAAGGGAAATGTTTTGTTATTTCAATTAAAGAAAATAAATACCAAGAACTTTTTGTGAAAGTATTTATCTGTTTAGAGAAAAGCCTGTTCATTGTTATTCTGCCATATCGTTGGTACAATTCTAATCATATTCACTATAATCTATATGCTCGATTTCAGTTTTTGTTGCCATAACCTGCCAATTAGTGGGTCAAAGGCTCCTTATTTTTACAGTCATGGGGATTTCTTATCATTTCTTTTCATCTTAATATTTCACCGACATGTGGCTCAACAGCTGACCTTGATCGTACAAATTAACGTTTACACGGAATGTACAGTACAGTTCACAATGTTCGCCAAGAAGGCCAAACATTTCCCTCATTCATGTCGACAAAATTACTTGGCCGGACTCACAAAAAAGATGAACGACTCTCAAGCTGTACACTTTGCTATGGGGCGCTCTATCTCAAGACACAGCATACCGTCCCGTAAATGTAAATTTTTTTTTTTATAATGGAATAGATTATCCCGAAAACTAAAGTTAAGTCTGGCTGAATATTTCCACAAATCAGATGAGAAAAAGAGCGCCGCGGGAGAAAACACTACAATTGTATGCTGGTGATTTTCTCTTAAAATATTGCGCGACGATTTGTGCTCATTTAATGAAAATTGAAAGTCGCCTTTTGAAAGCTTTACAGAATTGAACTGAATATAGAATTTAGGCCAAAGGCCAAGCACTGGGACCTATGAGGTCATTCGGCGCTGAAGCGGAAATTGACGGTAAAAGATTTGAAAGGCGTAACAGGTGGAAAACCTCGCAGTTAAACTATGAATCAATTGTTAGGAGAAGGTGGGAAGTAAGATGGAAGGAAGAGAATATGAAAGGAGGTAGAGTAAAAAGAACGAAAGGGGTTGCAGTTAGGGGGCCGAAGGGACGCTGCAAAGAGCCTTAAGTAATTCCTACAGGTGCACCGCAAGAGGTGCACTAACGGCACTAACCCCCGACGGGGAGGCTTTACAGAAGCAACCATGCTCTAGCTTCCAGCCTTTAATGACCATATACATGTGGTGCTCTTTCGATATAACAGTATGAAAGAGCAGGGCGGCTTATGATTTTCTTCTAAGCAGCAATTCGGCATTGCTGCAGACGGTTCATTTCTACTTGTCTCAGAACATTTCCGTTAGGAATACGGCTTCGATTCTGGTTTTACTCCAGGCGCGGAGACCGAGGCTTTTGTAGTACGCTGTACACTCGACTTCCAGGTAGTGGGATGAGAATGATCAGTTTCCCGTAACATTCATCTAACAAACAGGTATGACCTTTTATCGTTCATTCTTTAACTGTAATTTTCCTACTAAAATATCTTCAAATTATTTCAGGTTTACTTGGCAAAGTCCATATATTTGACAAGGACGGGTTGTTATTCATTTTGATAACATGAATGGAACAAAACTACAATTACTAAGACCAAACCTATCCTAGAATTTTTATGAAAGACCTTTACAATTAAAAAAATTCTTGAAAATGTATATATGCGTTGAAAAAATTCTTGAACATTCATTATATATTATTTATACCATATATATAAATATATATATATATATATATATATATATATATATATATATATATATATATATATATATATAATAACATATATATATATATATATATATATATATATATATATATATATATATATATATATATATATAATAGCAATGTGAAGAAGGTGAAGAAGACAGAACGACAAACAAAAGGAAGGTATCGCTGGCAGATAAGCTTTCAAACAGTCAGAATGTAGAATGAAATATGATTTATGACAGATAATGTAAAAAAAAAAAAAAGTGTTGCAATGCGCGGCGTACACTTCGTCTAAATATTCTTTGGAAAGAAAGAACGAAAACCAAAGCTGACAATCCTGTATCAATATCGAAAAAATGGGAAAATCGCTAAAAGACTAAATCTGAAGTCTCAACAAAGTTCTCACCTAGGACAGCGCTACCGAAGAGCCATCTTCCAGGGAATTCAACTTACCTGTGGAAAAGAGAAGAAACGTTAGTTGCACAAATAAATGGCTGCAATGGTCAAATAAAACTAATGATAAGCTTATGTAATAAAAGTTCTCATTGACGTGCAGAGATCCTGTACATATTTCTAATTGAAATTTAACAAGTAAAAAATGCACCAAAGTTTCATCAGCGCAATCGAGTTTTCAATATAGTGTATGAAACTCTCAGCTGCGGCCCATGAAACTTTCAGCCTGGGCCCGGTGGTGGCCTGCATTGTTGGCACCTACAGAAATGCTAGACCCATGATCATGGCTAACGTTAACCTTAAATAAAATAAAAAACTACCTAGGCAAGAGGGCTGCAATTTGGCATGTTTAATGACTGGAGGGTGGATGATCAACATACCAATTTGCACCCCTCTAGCCTCAGTAGTTTTTAAGATCTGAGGGCGGACAGAAAAAGTGCGGACGGACGAACAAATAGCCATCGCAATAGTTTTCGTTTACAGAAAACTAAATCAATAATTCTGTTGAAGACTATTACCTGTGTGATGCTTCAACTTGTTTCTCAAGATAATTTTTTTGAGATCGAGAGCAGTCTCAGTATTCATGACACACTTAATTGTTACTGCACCTGATTTTCAAGTACTAAATGCCCGTCTTGTTATTCAAGTAACGCAATAATTAGATTGATAATCCCAAGGACGTAATACTGAACAAAAACTATGTCAGCATCATTCATGTATTCAAATGTGGGTAAATGTTTTCGAATTCACTGTAATTTATACAATAGTAATAAAAGTTTTCTTCAGACTCGAAAAGAGGATTAGCGAACCTCAATTCGGATACAACAGAAAATAAAGAAACTGCTTCTGATTTAGAAACTTAGAAAGTCTCTGTTCTACTCAATTTTCGTAAATTACAAGAGTTAACTAAAAGTAATTTCTCTAGAAAGTCTTTTCATACTTTAAGAAAACAGAATTCTTTTATTGTTATTTTAATAGCCACAATGACCTCTTAACTTCTCCATTCCCTCAGACTCTTCGGGTGTGACTCTCACAACGAGTCTTGAGTCCGATTCGTTATTGGGTGTGATTCTCACAACGAGTCTTGAGTCCGTTTCGTTATTGGGTGTGATTCTCACAACGAGTCTTGAGTCCGTTTCTTTACTGGGTGCGATTCTCACAACGAGTCTTGAATCCGATTCTTTATTGGGTGTGATTCTCACAACGAGTCATGAATCCGATTCTTTACTGGGTGCGATTCTCACAACGAGTCTTGAATCAGATTCTTTATTGGGTGTGATTCTCACAACGAGTCTTGAATCCGATTCTTTATTGGGTGTGATTCTCACAACGAGTCTTGAATCCGATTCTTTATTGGGTGTGATTCTCACAACGAGTCTTGAATCTGATTCTTTACTGGGTGCGATTCTCACAACGAGTCTTGAATCAGATTCTTTATTGGGTGTGATTCTCACAACGAGTCTTGAATCCGATTCTTTATTGGGTGTGATTCTCACAACGAGTCATGAATCCGATTCTTTACTGGGTGCGATTCTCACAACGATCTTGAGTCCGTTTCTTTACTGGGTGTGATTCTCACAACGAGTCTTGAAACCGATTCTTTATTGGGTGTGATTCTCACAACGAGTCTTGAAACCGATTCTTTATTGTGTGTGATTCTCACAACGAGTCTTGAATCCGATTCTTTACTGGGTGTGATTCTCACAACGAGTCTTGAATCCGATTCTTTACTGGGTGTGATTCTCACAACGAGTCATGAATCCGATTCTCTATTGGGTGTGATTCTCACAACGAGTCTTGAATCCGATTCTTTATTGGGTGTGATTCTCACAACGAGTCATGAATCCGATTCTTTACTGGGTGCGATTCTCACAACGAGTCTTGAGTCCGTTTCTTTACTGGGTGTGATTCTCACAACGAGTCTTGAAACCGATTCTTTATTGGGTGTGATTCTCACAACGAGTCTTGAAACCGATTCTTTATTGTGTGTGATTCTCACAACGAGTCTTGAATCCGATTCTTTACTGGGTGTGATTCTCACAACGAGTCTTGAATCCGATTCTTTTTTGGGTGTGATTCTCACATCGAGTCTTGAATCCGAGTCTTTATCAACAAGTAAAAAAGGAAGTTTCTTCGGGGGAATAGTTTTCTGTATAG
>NC_089742.1:74548624-74551124 GCF_040412425.1 Macrobrachium rosenbergii | reverse complement strand
GTAACATAAGACTGAGTAACGGCTTTCATTTACTAAACAGTCTCAGTATCTTGCGCCGCAAGACTAGTAAATTTGCTGGAAAAAAGGCGTAAAAAATTCTGGTTCAATATCATACAGTAAATTCTTATTACTAAGCAATTTCTTACACATGAGAATTTTTCCTCTACCTATGCAATTTCGTCAAGGTGAACAACCTCCTAAAACTAATCAACTTCCCCAAACTCAAGAACATCTAAAAACTTGATGAACTTCCAAAGAGAGCATCTTTATTCTCATTTAATTTTCCCAGCCAAGAAATATATAAGACCTGTACTTTTCCAAAGTACTTAAAGGTTACTTTCAATACCATTACTTTTCAAAAGTAAGCCAGCAAAATGGGATATGTACACATGGATAGAATTTACTGCCCGTGATTGACACAAACAAACGAGGAAAAAGTTAAAATTCATCTCCTAAAATTATCGACTTTGCGCTGTGTCACTCTCTAAATGCTCAACCATCACAAAGCCGATCAATTTCCAATCTCAGAATAGCCAACAATTTCTAAGGACTGGGTTACTCACTATGATTAAGACGCTTTATAAAATACAGCAGCTCCCCATTTCTGAGTGACTTCTTGAAATTCAGTCAATGTAAAAGCTTCGAAATTTCCCATAAACCGACGAAGTAACTTGCTTATACTGTTCCTTCTAAAGTCTGAGTACTTTCCAGAACTGAATAACTTCTTAAGGGTGAGCATTACCAAGATGCTCTCTGAACAACTTTCCCCGCATCTAACATTTTCCATGCGGAACGCTTCCGTAATCTCAGGAACTTCACAAAAGTGTATCCTACCGGCACAGAATGCTTATCGCAATGCTTTCTATCTGTCCCACCAACATAGGAGACAAAGATGAATGACTAGCAAACCTCACCAATTTTATTACATGCAGCACGGATGAAGGATCTTTCCTAGATAGCGACCCCCGGCAAAGTTCGGAGGTCGTTATCTATGACTAATATTTCTGGGGATCATTTTTTTAATGACATTTACAATATTTTGTTTATGTTTTTACGGTGATCCCCAAAGGCCTTGTACTAAACACGCCTCTAATGCCCGCTCAAAAGAAAAAAAAATGTTTTTCATTTAAAGGTAACGACAAAACATTTAACTTCACATATTTTCCGTACAAAACCCCTTTATTTTCTTAAAAACAAATAGCTACGGCATCATTTTAGGCCGCCGCTGCCAAACCTCAATTTCGCTGGCACGTGATCAGCGGGGGCTTTTAAAAGGCTAGCTCGATCAAAAACAACGCACAAATCTCTCCACCGACAGCTTCTTCACCCTCAGAAACAACGGGGGCTGCATAATTACTGGTAAATTATTTCTCTCTCCTAAATGATGAATAGTTTATTTAAACTGCGCAGGCACTCAAAAAATATAATCACGTAACCAATAAATAACTAATAAATGGAATATGGACAGTAATCAGATGGCATGAAAAACTATTCCTGCCGAACCACCCTCGCAAACTTTAAGTGTTAATGCATTAAACACATTATGATATTATTATAAGAACTGTGATTATTATTTCATGAAGCACACAAAGAAAGAAAATTCATTAAGAACAACCAAAATTTACTCAACGTTGTTTCTTTAGAAAACCAAGTATAGTAGTAAATGACAGATCTCAGGTAAAGCCATAAAAAAGGGATGAACCTCGAGGGTGAGACTGAAAGGGATAAATAGATCTGGCAACGCTGTCCCCACCCTTATAGAGATCTTAGAATGTTGGAAGATATAGGAAAGATCCCAGATGAATATTGAATCATGACAGTTGATCCCATCTTGGGAGTTAAGGGCCCTTTTTGAAGGCTTTTGGGGTACCTGTTATAAATTTAACCCACGTATTCAGTGATTACTAAGAAAGGTAAGCATGCAAATAACCGTTAAATGTAAATAACACTACGTTTATATAAAATAACACCTAGTAAAACTGATGCACGCAAAATAGAACTACCACAGAAATCATGATGTGTTGGTCATGTGAACAAATTCTTTTTCATTCGGGCGCCATTTCATTTTCCTTTTAAAAAAAATCATAGAAAGCCCCAGTTGACGCAGTCATGGTGTAGTTTTACGAGGCTAGACTCAATAGGCTTCAGGATAAATATGAAGACAAACTTCAGGAGAGAGATATGAAGAGACAAACACAAACATTAGGGAGAGAGAGAGAGAGAGAGAGAGAGAGAGAGAGAGAGAGAGAGAGAGAGAGAGAGAGAACATCATCTAACAACGAACCCCGAGTACTGACTGAACTCTCTCTCGCCTGAGAATAATCACAATTTGCAGAGATCTGAAACTGCCCTGTTAAAAATACCAATTAAATCTTTTTCTCAGATTTCTTATACTATAGCGCAGAAGTATTGCTATAACTCAGCCTCCTGCTTCCCTCGGAGTCCTGACTGAAAGATAAGTTGGAGTTCTTGTTTAGTGAAATAGATACGTGATTATCAA
>NC_089742.1:74506124-74543624 GCF_040412425.1 Macrobrachium rosenbergii | reverse complement strand
GCTGCCATCATCATAATGACGAAAGGAAGAAAGTGATCCATTAGGTAATACTCCATGTAAGCGGACTTGTCATCTCTGAGAATGCATGTCACCCATCACTGGAAAGACGGTGTTAGTTCCGTGTATCGGACTTGTTTAGAAAGCCTCAAGACTTCATTATCATGTTATCATGACGCCAGAAAGTCACATCTCTGCGGGAGAGAGAAGAAACGAAAGTGATTTTACGGGAATCCTTCGTGGGGAGAGCGACAGGGTTGCATGACTCCTCTTTGGAAAGCCTCCTGTTAACCTCATGTGGTAGACAAGGTCCAAAAATATCATGACCTCGCTATTATATGACTCCGGCGTCACAATTATGACATCATTATGAGATTTCCGAATTTATAACCGATACTGTGAGAGATTTTTATGTTGCAGAGGGTTGAATGACACCATGTTGCAGAGAGAATTGTTTACAGCTTGTAGTGGACTAAACTCGAACTTCATATGATTGCATGATCATGCAATCCAGGCAACCCATAATCACGTCACCGTGTCAGTAGGAGAGAGGCAACAGTTAACTAGCCACAACTTGTAATGTGGGGGAATGATATGATAATATTATGAATTCAACAGTTTTTGAGCATAGGTCTATGTGTGGTCTGGGCTTCAGGCTACGAACGAGATAATTACTGAAATGGGTCTAAGAAGAAAATGTGCTGCTCCATGTATTTACAGCGAGAGGTAAAATTTAATATAATCATTAGGACATGAATACAATGTTGCGAAGTAGAAATCTTTGAAAAATATGAGACAAAAATGACCTACATAATAACCGCAACAGTAAGAGAAGCAGAAGTTTTGAAAGCTTCGTGACCTCTCATCGTGAAAAAAAGGTAGCCTCCAGTACTTACTACACCAGGCTAGCGGTTTTTATGACATAACGTGATCATGAAGTCGCAAATTATCCATTTTGGCAAAAGCCATAACTTGTAGTGGATTCTATGACCTTCACTGAAACAAAATAATGTGCTATGAGTAAAAAGTTAAATATACCTTAGTTTAACCACACCACTGAGCTGATTAACAGCTCTCCTAGGGCTGGCCCGAAGGATTAGGCTTATTTTACGTGGCTAAGAACCAATTGGTTACCTAGCAAAGGGACCTACAGCTTATTGTGGAATCCGAACCACAATGTACCGAGAAATGAATTTCTATCACCAGAAATAAATTCCTCTAATTCTTCATTGGCCGTCCGGAGAATCAAACGCGGGCTTAGGAGAGTGCTAGCCGAGTACGATGTCGACCCATCCAATGAGGAACTCTTAGTCCAGTAAGATAGACATATTATGACTTCAACGTCAGGGAAAAGGCAGAATGGAATGGAATATAGAATCTGGGCCAAAGGCCAAGCAATGGGACCTACGAGGTCATTCAGCGCTGAAACGGAAACTGACAATAAAAGGTTACAAAGGTGTAACAAGAGGTAAACCTCGCAGTTGCACTATGAAACAAGTGTTAGGAGAGGGTGGATAGCAAGATGGAAGAGAAAGAATATGACCAGAGGTACAGTAAAAGGAATGAAAGGGGTTGCAGCTAGGGGCCGAAGGGACGCTGCAATAACCTTAAGTAATGCCTACAGTGCATCGCGTGAGGTGCACTGACGGCACTACCCCCAACGGGCAAAGGACAGAATGAACGGTGAAAGTTACACACTCGTCCATGAAACTGTATTACTTCACCATAACATGATTACGGCATCACAAAATTATTTCAGAGAGAGCGAATGACTGGCTGAAGTTGTCCATCTGGTTACCCTTAATGCTGTTGGGGTTCTATGGCTTCATATCTAGTAGATAACAGTTCGATGCAGGTAGTGACAGGGTTAGGAGACTTTATGCCCTCACAATGACAAAATATCACTGAATTTTAAAATACATATTTCTTATCAATATTCTAACTTCGAAGGATCACTAGTGGCTTATATCGGGGAAGTTTAGGCATGTCGGTCATTGCTGTCACTAGCTATTCTGCTAAGATTCTCTATTGAGTCAATTGATGGCAAAAGCCAGTACGTTAACTGGCAAATCAGGGGAACATTGCTTTTGAAAATTCATTGCCATTGCCACTGAAACGAATCAAATTCTGCAACAAAGCCAGAAGAAAGGCACGTTAACTTAACCTCCCATTGTCGTTGACAGTAAATGCAAGAAAAGAGGACATCACATTATTATGAATAGGGTGTGAAGTAATAATACTAATTTTCTGCTTTCAAATTACAACATATATGAGCAAATAAGTCAATCTGACGAACTTAACAAATATACAGGGCCTGTCACGTAGTTTGTCTTGTTCACGGACATTGCTGAAAACAATTTATAATACATCGATTATTATATTCCGGAGACAGATCACAGATTTTTTTCTCGTCTAACCTCTTGGTGTTTGGCTTCATTCTATTTGTCTCTCAGTGACAATGGCAATGAATTCTACTGAGCAAGAAGGTTATGTCTCCCTGCGTGTTCCAAACAATTTGTTGGTTTCTAGTATTAACCGACAATCTGAGAATATGAATGTTTATGCATGCATATAAACATCAATGGTCAATGTCGCTGTACACCAAATTCAACGGGTTACAAAGCACTTATCAATTATAAAGTATTTCCTTTTTGGGCGTAAGTTATTCCAGAGGTATAGTTAACTGGATATTAAATGATATTTGCTCTGTGGATATAAAAAGACATGCATGTATACGTAAAAAAAATTCATATATATATATATACAGTAAATATATATATAAATATATATATATATATATATATATATATATATATATATATATATATATATATATATATATATATATACGACACTAGTAGTAATCAACACACAATCACTTGTGGAAGAGATATAAATTTCTGGCTCACATCAGGAGCGAACTAAGGTCTTTCAATTGAAAGACAAGGGGCTGCCAACTGAACCACATAAGTCATAAAAGAAGTTAGAACCTAAGTACCACTGTACCTAAGGCTTTTACCTGAGCAAAAAAAAAAATAAGTATATCTTAGTTTAACCAGACCACTGAGCTGATTAACAGCTCTCCTGGGAGCTGGCCCGAGGATCAGATTTATTTTTACACCAATTGGTTACCTAGCAACGGGACCTAACTTATTGTGGAATCCGAACCACATTACAGCGAGAAATGAATTTCTAGGCTTAGCGACTAGCATACTAGCGAGTTTCACCCAACTTCCCGACCAAGCAATGACCCAATTGACATTATTTCATTTGAATTATCCCAGTGTGGTTCAGCTGGCAGCGCCCTTGCCTTTCAATTGAGAGACCTGGGGTCGATCTTGATGTGAGTCAGACATTTATTTCTGTTCCACACGTGGTCGTGTGTTGATTACTTCTATCACATTCACTCAGAGGGGATAATTGGAATGAAATACTGTCAATTGGGTCACTGCTGGGTCGGGAAGCTGGGTGAAACTCACTAGTATGCTAGTCGTTATAAAAATACAGCATGTGTGTGTGTGTGTGTGTGTGTGTGTGTGTGTGTGTGTGTGTGTGTGTGTGTGTGTGTGAGAGAGAGAGAGAGAGAGAGAGAGAGAGAGAGAGAGAGAGTGAGTCCTAGTACCCTACAATAAGTTTGGAAGAGCTTCAGATGAGTAGATTTTTATCTATATATTGCATAACTAACAATATTGTCGGTAATTTTAACCCCCATTAAATAATGATGGGGTTAACATCACAGAGCAGGAAGAAGAAAAGAGCAATCACAAAGAAAAAGCATGCATCTTGAAAAGACTACGACACAGCTGGAGTTCGCTGAACCAAAGCCCTTCCTCTCAGTAAAAAAAAAGCAGTACACCAACATCTGGTGTAAAATAAGGTGACATTAACCACTGAAGATCCTTAGCAGACGAGTGGAAATTATTCCACACGGTAATGAGCATAAGTGCAACAGTAGCTCTGTCTTTATCAAAATCAGTGCATACTTCTCAAGGTAGCAGAAACCCTCACTCATCTTGCTCTTTCCATTCAATGCAAAAAGCTTACTATTGACAAGAATGCCCACTACTGAGAGAGCCATGAGGTCGTTACATAATTACTCAAGTACTTACCCTATGGGTGTCAGTTTAATTCCAAATAAAATGACCCTTAAAAAGGTGACAATTTGTGCATGTTCAGGCAAGAGACAGGACAGTTCCATGAAGAGTAGAAGATATTTAGCCAAGCAAGCTGTTTTACAGGATGTAAAGGATGCCAGAAAGTCGGGTCATCTTACTCTGAAGTTCAGAGAGACACTCAAAAGTTTTGAAGCTGGGAAAGAAATATTTGTAATATATTGGTTCTGTGTTTCTTCAGAACACTGGCTCCATACCTGTTGAAATCAAGATCCACCATGGTAAGAGATCTGAACAGACCTTTCTGCATCGTGCTAAATCACTTTTCAGTGAGCTCCCAGACTCTAGAGACCTGTCATTGCTGCTTACATTCCAGGTCATCAATATGAGGCTATCCTACTTCAAGTTAGGATTTGTATCTGTGGCACTCAGATAAGGTACCTATAACCTCTAGGAGCTGCTGATGTAATCTAGCACTCCAAGTCAGCTCACATCTCATCTCTACTGAGAACAGCGATGACTCCTTTATCTCTCCTGCCTGTGCTGTTACCCGATTGCAAGACCAGTTCAGGTGAGCCAAACTTCAATTTGGACATCCTAACAGCACCAAAATGATCAAGTCTCAACTTATGAGGAATGCATTTATTCAGGAGCAGAAACAAGATCCTTGACAGGCACATCCATGACAGAATGGGGATACTGAAAGACCTATAATGAGAAGCCTTGAGATATTATTTACACAATGAAGTCCTAGTACACACAATGTTTGCCTGCAGTACCTGCAGATGCTGCTGGACATTCCCATATCAAGTAGTTATGACTCAACTATTTTTAAAGTGTCCTGTTACTGCTACAGGAGCAGCATGAATAAAGATGTGGAGAAATTTTTCAACAGCTTCCATTCACGTTAAATTGTAGGTAAGAAGTTTCAGTTTCGTTCATGTGACTCCATTAAGCCACTTCCATTGACCACCAAACTTTTCTTGCAGCTAATGTTGGGTATGGACATTCCCATGGAAGAAAACAAAAACTGACAACTGCTATGTATTTACATTACAATATTTTCCACTCAACATTTTCTGAAGCAGTACCCTTAAGGACACCTGTTCATTCAAGGCAACTTAGTTAATCACCAGATTCAGTCTCCTCCTCTATTCAGAATTACTTAGAGGCTACATTACTTTCATGAATATTACAGGGTTAGTTCAAGGATTAGGTATTACCAAAGTCAACTACACGAAGTGCTAGAATAACAAGGTTATGCTGAAGACATCCGTAAGCACCTACTAAGATAAAAACCACCACCAACAACGACGAATGGGCTCTGCATCTTCTCCTGGCAAACCATGATTCAGCACAAGAATTAAAAAGTTCTCCCATTTCCCAAGTAGTATTTGGACAACGGGTGACAGGACCTTTGATATTACTTCTGGAAATCTGAACAAGGGAAGAAAGCAGCAAAAATACTTGTGAATACAAGACAAAGGTTGGGCAAAGCTTGTGCAAAGTATGTCAGGTTTCTCTTCAGCAGTTGCAAAAATCACAAGAGAAAATGAAGAAGTGGCGTGATAAGGCTCATCAGGCTTAATGATTTTGCTAAAATAATGCCAAGAATAAAACTGGAGAACTCGATTGCATACTGACACTTCCGACTGCCTGAAAAGCCAACAAGTGTGCCACATAAACATGCTAAGAACTTTTGCCGATCAAATTTTGCCAAGTGCTAGTGTTGCACCCATTGGTAACATGTCTGTGTCTCTGTATTAATCTGGACGGCTCGCCTGAAAGAGGCAAGAAAGAATGCACAGTCCTTTTAATGAAGTGAATTAACAGTGGAAGGAGTTCCTCGTTGGACAAGTCGGTAGAGTTCTCGGCTAGCACTCTGGTGGGCCTGCGTTCGAGTCTCCGGCCAGCCAATGAAGAATTAGAGGAATTTATTTCTGGTGATAGAAATTCATTTCTCAGTATAATGTGGTTCGGATTGATTCCACAATAAGCTGTAGGTCCCGTTGCTAGGTAACCAATTGGTTCTTAGCCACGTAAAATAAGTCTAATCCTTCGGGCCAGCCCTAGGTGAGCTGTTAATCAGCTCAGTGGTCTGGTTAAACTAAGGTATGCATCACTTTTTTTTAGCAGTGGAAGGAAACAGTCTTGGACCATGCCCTTGAGAACCTGTTGCCAAATATTTTGTATTCAAATTTCCAAAGGATTGTAGAGTACCTAGAGAAATGGTAAAAAATGTAGCTTACCCTCCTGGTGGGTCAAAAATTCTTTCTTCAACACTCAGACACTATATAATCATGTGGCAACAATTAATTGTGTTCCTTGAGGAGCTGCTTCGTTCAACATCTGGGAAAACGGGTCTAAACTCAATGACAGCATCATATGTGTAGCCGTCTGCATAGAGGCAGTGTTCTTATTCTTTGACAATGTTCTACAAAAGTATCTTATATAATTTTTACTGACATGTTATGCTTTCCCAGGTTCAAGACATTGATATGCTCTTGTTTATAAATCCTACTATTGTAAAGTTAATGTTAATATCACTTTGACACAAAATGAAACCCCATGGCAACTGCGCCTGAAGGTTGAAGAAGGAATGAATGAATGATAAAACACAAGCTATAAGGCCATGCCAGGGGCCCTTTCAGCCATTTTGAAATGAAAGTTAGAGCTGTGAATACAAAAGATGAGTAATTCTTGGCACAAAATATTTCAGATGATAAATACAACGCACTAAACATGAGGTCTTATGTATTAGTAAAAGTTTCCTTGAGCAAGCAGCATCAGTGATAACTGACACCTGTTAATAAATGCATCCGCTGACAAAAATTCCTGATGTCTAGAGGTTTGGATACAAGAGGGATTATATAAACCAACCAGGTGGTGCTCGAAGAAAGCTCGAGACTTTCCACTTGTCGAGTTCTGAGCACTAAATAACAAAGTCATGATTTCACAATACAAGCAGACACATGGGGGGAAAACGAGCTAAGACCGGAAATGGGTGTGAATTAATAATGCCTTTCCTTTAATTCATAAACTGGGGCCTCAGCTAATAATGATCTTTATCAAGGTAGCGACTATTTTGATTGTCTCAAAACTTACTGCCCCGTAAATACATCAATTTGAAAATTACAAAAGAAATCCCATACGATTCTGTCTCTATCATCCCAGGAAAATTTTGATTAACCATATCATGAACTTTTTCACAAAATTTTTTTAGATTAATCTGATGTTACTGTCATCTCAGTGCAGATGTGAATGCTATTGAATGACACAAACAGCGCTAAATAAGATTTTACCATTTCTCTGAAAGTTATACATCGAAATTTACACTCAGGTGATCCGCTATTTTGAAGACTATGCTGTTTGAATTACTGTATTTTGAGGAGACAACCGTATTCGTTTGAAGATTTTTCCCATATTGAAGACTTCATGACGTTACGAACAGGTTAATGTCATAATCAATTTGGTATCTTTCGGCCAAAATTGATAAAGATGATTTACTATATAGAGAGTAAACAATAATAATACTAAAAAAACTATACTTTGAAAATAGTTGTTAAATTTAAAGAACGGATACTATCTGGTACAACCAAAGTCATGATGAAGTTGCACTTATTGTGGATTATGACCCACTAAAAGGTTCAGGGAGCCATAGATTATAAAAGATACAAAAGATATCTTGTTTGGCCAAATAACAGCAAAATAGTGGTACAAGTGACAGCAACAATAATAGAGTTTTAAAAGGTTACACGAGCAAAGGGCACCTGGCCAACTGGACGGGGCGGAGTACCGAAACTTTTAAAAGCTGCCGTGTCAATTTTAGAGCGTAATTATCATACATCCCAGTAAGTATTGTTGGACTGGAATGGAATATAGAGTTTAGGCCAAAGGCCAAGCACTGGGACCTATGAGGTCATGCAGCGCTGGAAAGAAAATTGAGAGTAGAAAGGCTTGAAAGGTGTAACAGGAGGAAAACATGGCATTGCACTGTGAATCAATTGTTAGGAGAGGGTGGATAGCAAGATGGAAGAAAGATAATATGAATGGAGGTGCAGTAAAAGGAATGAAAGGAGTTGCAGCTTGGGGCCGAAGGGACGCTGCAAAGAATCTTTGATAATGCCTACAATGCACCCCGTAAGGTGCACTGACGGCCCTACCCCCATACGGGGAGTAAGTTTTATTAAAACTAGACAGTTTAAACCATGATAGTTTCTGATACATCGAGGAAATAATAAAAAGTATTTGGCCATTAAACTGACAAGGGAGCTTAAAAAATAGGCCAAGGTAAAATATAGAGGAAAACCACTATAATTCCAAGATACCTTCCTACCGAGTTTCATCAAACTCGGAGGAAAATAAGATGTCATTTAAACTGACCGATCGCCCTGAAAATTAGATCAAGATAAAAAAAATGAGTAAAACAATTACCATTCCTTACAGTTCTTGCTCACCAATTTCATCCAATTCAAAGAGAAAATGGAACACTAATAATAACAAGGAATGAATCAGCGCCTTTCCAAAAACTAGGTCAGGGTAAAATAATGTTGTTTGAAAATAAACATTGTCTCATGAGATGCCTACTTAACAAGTCGTAAAAATCAAAGAAAATAAAATTTTGCAATTTAGATTGTCCTGTGATTTTAAAAAATATGTTTAATTCAAAACATTATATGAAAATATCACCAACACCGAAGTACCTCTTTAACAAGCTTTATCCAGATCTGATAAAAAATAAAATATTGACCATTCAAGCGACCTGTGACCCTCACAAACACAAAAGTAAAATATATCAGAAACAACACTATGAATATTGGAAACTAAACATAAAGACAAAAAAAAACAATGAAACAGGGAAGGTCAATCAAAAGTTGACTGGTGCTAAGTAGCCATTACCTATGACACTGCAGCACTTATCAATCAATCAATCATTTTCTGTGGCACCCAAACTCACGCGTCCACATTCTGTCCTGGGCTAACTTCTCAAGATCTCCCAACACTCATCTCCTGCTTCCCTCCTCGTCGTTCTCAACCATGTCTCCTTAGGCCTACCTCTCTACCTCCTCTACCAAGGGCAACCAACCCTGGTGTATCTCCTACTATTCCGTCTTCTATACACATGGTCGAGCCACTTCCAGCGTGAGAACCTAAAATACTAATTGACCGATTGCACCCCCTTACTTCTCTAATTCTGTTATCTGATATCCTATCCCTCCAATTAATTTACTAATATTCTTCTGAGCACCTTATTTTCAAATGCTAAAATTTATCATCTGAAGTCATAACCAAATTTCTACAGTTGCTAATCCGACAAACATACTATCATCAACACTATTGCATTCAACAGAAAAGTTTATTTTTGTCAACAGCCCAAAAAGCTGTAGCAATTTATTAAAACACGAACAAGAATGTTGCCTATGAAACCAAGGCTGCATATGATTTATCAAAACGGGTTTTACGTCATGGAATAAAATAAATTTTCTATTGTCAAAATAAAACAAAAAATAATATAGCTGAGTGCAACAATAATTGGGTTTTGGGGGATTTAACAAGCAAAACTATTTTACTAATTGGCAAGGATGAAATACCACACCCTCCGAAAGCTGCCCTTTGCCTTCAAAATCCAAGTGTTTTTCTGAAGAGAGAGAACAAAAACATAAAAGTAGTCAAGTTGCCACCTACAAATTTTTAAGAAAATAAGAAAAAAGAAAAAAATTTAAATTTCTGTAAAATTTAAAAAACAGTTATTGCTAACTGACCTAAAATCAGAGAAGAACAAATATCTAACTTGAACTAGAAATAATCTTTAGTAAAAATAATCTTTAGTAGCTTAGACACCTCTTTTTTGATAAAAATCACAGAAAAATAGAATGCTGACAATTATAATGAATGGTGACCCTGACAAATAGGCCAAGAAAATGCCAAAACTTAACCATGACAACGTTGAATTTATAAGATGAGAAACCTTTCGCCGCCATTGTTTCTCGTTAGAAATTCGAAAACTGAAGACCTTAAATTGACTTTTGACATTGGACACAAAGTCAGAGTAAGAAAGTAGACTAATAATAATAGTAATGTGAATGTAACCAACCGATTTTTCATATAATACTAATGGTAAAAGTCAACGAACATTCACCTGCTAACTGATAATAGGAGAAAAGACCAATTAAGTGAAAACAGTACTTCGAGTTTCTTCTTATTAAGAAAACATTTTTTACAGACGAACATTTTGTAAATGACTGCTCTCGGGTCACAGCTGCTCCCCCTGCTTTCATCCTCAAATGTTCAGTCTGGTGACCTACTTTTTATATATCTTCCAGCCCCTGATCTGTTGTTGCTTTAGTTTAAACTGGCCTTAAGCCAGCACGGGCTCTTGCTCTTGGGCAGCCCGTAATAGTAACCTTGATTTCGTCCACGGTCCGTTATACGCCTCCGGGCAGTCCTAGCCAAGGTCCAAAGTCCTAGCTATGCCGTTGCTTTGTGTCACCTTGGGAATGTCAGTAATCGTTCTCTCGCCGTCCTTGAGATGTGATGCCCGGTCTGGCCCTCTGGCGATGGGCCTGACTCTTTTAGAACTCATTTTTTGTTCCTGCTATCTTGGCTGCTCAATGCTTTGCTTTTCGGCGAATGTGTTGTTTAGGTAGGGTCGATATGAACTCAGCTTTCTTTTAGGCGCATCATTTGAACGATGTGGAAGCTTTGTATTCAAGTACAGTACTTGTTATGGATTCAGCTGCTGCGCCATAAACATAGCGGTGACTGTCGTCATCTTTTTATTCGGGATTTGGCAGGGAAATTTACTCTCTGTATTATTATTATTATTATTATTATTATTATTAGCTGTAGAAGTAATAGGAGAGAAAGACTCCTTACGCTGAATTTGTGGTACAGTTTTCCTCTGGTTTTACATGCATTTAAATATATGACCATTTGGGAAGACATTTCTCTGGCAAGTTTTATACAAAAATGGCGAACTCTGCCGGGCATGAATTTTGTGTGGCTACTTTTTTTTCTTGTCCCAGACACCGGCCATTACGCACCAGGCTATCTTGGGAAGACAGCGCATTTGGCCTTCATTCTTTTATCCTTTGGGACTGACAGGTTTTTCCAGTATCTTTGGAAATAGTATGCGCTCCTCATATTCCGAGAAATCAACACTCCTGAGTTGCTGCAACGTCCTACTGCCTTTACCCCCTTTTTTTTTTTTTTTATCTGACGGTGTCAGGGACAAGAAAACGAAGTAGCTAAACAAAATTCATGTCCGGCAGAGGTCGCCATTTTTGTAGAACTTGCCAGAAAAATTTCTTCTCAAATGGTCATAATAATAATAATAATAATAATAATAATAATAATTGGCTGAATGTATTTTGTCCGAATGGGAATATTATTACTTAGTAAGCATTCATTCGGATCATCAAGTAACTAAATGAAATGCAACGATGCTATTCGGACATTTCACATGCGACCAATTATCGAATCTGTCCTACATAGTGACCCAAAGGATTTTAACCCGGTATGTGTCCACCTTTGCGGAGTGTTTACAAGCCCACTGCGGATTACCGTAAAAACATAAACAAAAGACTAAATATCATCAAGATAAAGACCCACAAGAAATATCAGTCCAAGGTAGCGACCCCCGAAAACCCTTAGTTCCTCGTTGCACGAGTCAGTAGAGTTCTCGGCTAGCACTCTGCTAGGCCCGAGTTCGAGTCTGCGACCGGCCAATGAAGAGTTAGAGGAATTTATTTCTGGTGAGAGAAATTCATTTCTCGGTATAATGTGGTTCGGATCCCACAATAAGCTGCTAGGTAACCAATTGGTTCTTAGCCACGTAAAATAACTCTAATCCTTCGGGCCAGCCCTAGGAGAGCTGTTAATCAGCTCAGTGGTTTGGTTAAACTAAGGTACACTTAAACCACCGCCCGCCCCCGGCCCCCGAAAACCCTTGGGGTCACTATCTAGGAAAGATCCCAATCAGCAAACTCCCTGCTTCTTCCAGGTGCATTTCCGCCTGTTAAAAAAAAAAAAAAAAAAAAAAAAAAAAAAAAAAAGTATCAGTTCCTTGATTTCTTATACTGCAGAGCGATGAGTAACTCTTCCTGTCATGGAGGACTGTTGACGTAGGAAAAAGGCTGTGGCGCTGTTTTAAAAGGACACGCGCCGTCGCTTAACGGTTTGACTTTCCTCAATTGGTGTTTACAGGTGCATATTTGTTTTCTTCAGATGACTCGTCCTTTAAAATAAATAAATTCTTGTTTTCGCTGTTCTATTTCTGCTTTCTTCTACAATGAATATTCTTTTCCTTACATGACTGGTCAGGAAATGATTCGACATTTTGTCTTGTTTTGTAGACGGCTCATGTTAAATAATAATAAAAATAATGAAGAGGCGAGCTTTAACTCTATAGAGTCAAAAAAAAAAAAAAATTACGGGCTAAGAGCAAAGCATGAAAATTACGACTAAATAATAAAAAGCCTGGGAAGTGAGAGAAGCAATAACTTCTAACGACCACAAGACGATCTTCATCCGTAGCAAAATTCGCCGGGAAAAATAAAACGGTCCCTAAGATGGCATTTATTTCATCACGAAATTCAATCGTGTTGAATTTTCCTCTCTATCACAGAAGATGGATGGAAGAAAGACGACCACTATCAGCTGCACTTAACAGCTGCGAGCGAGTAGAACAAGGCAGTAGGTCAGACTAGAACAGAATTCAGATCCAAAGAGAGAACTGAACGGACTCTCCAGGAACACATGGCGAAAGTGGATGACGTAGGTGGCGGGAAGGGGTGAAGGGAGGGAGGGAGACCCACCTTCCCGGGGTGCAACTCCTCCCTCCCTCCCTCCCGTGATCTCCCTTGAACCCGAGAAGCATGAGGTCACAAGTCCCACCTCAAGATTCCGCTCAATCCCGTTATGAGGAGTCAGTTGCCAATGGAGGCTTTCTCTCCGATGAAAACTCATTCAAAGAATCCCATTGAGAGTTTTTGCTCTTCACTTACATGAGCGTCATGTTGCAACGTCGAAGGCAAGTGACATCACAGACAAAGAGAACGAAAGGCGTTTGTGTTGTTTACATATGATCTCTGAATGAATTACATTCAAGCTGACGTCCAAATAACGCAACTGGACAGATCATGACGTGGAAAACTTAACCATCCGTTCTTTTGAAGATAAACTTTGTAGGTTTACTAAACTAGGAGCCAAGCTGAACCTATCGTCACAATATCTACATTACATATTTATTAATATTGAATTTATTTTTCTGTATTTCAACTTTTTCACTCTAAGACAGTTTTCAATGACATTTGGAACCAACCCACTTCAAAAAGAATGATACCGCACACGCGAGTTTTCAGGTAACAGTTCTTGGATCTTATCCGTAATAAGTTAGCTTTGTCTACGCATGCCGACGGAACCATAACAACAACATAACTGCGACGCCACATTTTATCCGACAAAGTTTCTCGAAAAATACATACCGCCCCTCTCTCTCTCTCTCTCTCTCTCTCTCTCTCTCCTGCCTTCCTTACTTCTTATGTAGTCTTTACTTGTTCTTCTTCAGCATTTGCCTTGTACCGTAAATAACATGCCAGTAAACACAAAGATTTCCTTCTTCAGCATTCAGTCCGAAAAGCTGAATCGTCTTTTAGTTCCAGAAATGTTTATATGGTACAATAGATCATGGGAGCTTATCGACTGTCAGACAACGATGTTAAGAGCTAATTTTACCCGATGTCAAATGTATTTTAGTAAATAATGATCGTTATGATTAGGGGCCGAAGCACGTTAAAATTTATTTAAGCGCGTATAAAAGTTAAATGGCGCCTTATAAACACTGGGCCTAAATTCCTTCGACTCTCAATTCCAGTATAAGGTCGAACACAGCTGATTGCCTCCATCCTCATAACCTTAAGCTTTAGAACACTTAATCGAAAGGCTTTAGGGATAGCGCAGAACTTCCAGGGAAAGCCTCAGATGGGACGACTGAAATATCTAATGGACGAAATACATTGTAGCCTGGTCCTTCGTCACCTTCCCCGCCTTTCCGTCATAAAGTACACACACACACACACACACACACACACACACACACACACACACACACACATCTCCAAAAACCGAAGACGAAACGAGCGCCTAGCAATACAATCTCGTGAAATTCGCATAAACAAAGCAACACACGATTCTACTGTAAGAGGCACATTCTTAGAATGTAACATCAAGTGACACCAAAGCGCCCCCAATGATCAATGAAAGCGCCCGACCTATATTCTTACAGTAAGAAGCAGCCCACGCTCACAAGGGCAATATGCTCAAATTTCCTTTCCAAAAGAGACACCCAGCAGTCAGAACTATCACCTGTTCGTATCCTTGGAAGTATATGTCTGTCACCTGTTTCCCTCGTGTGCCCGACCCTAGCAGTCATTCCAACCCTCTTTTCTTTCGTCCCATGGCCCCCCCGTCACAGTGGAACTTCTCTCAGTCCTCTCAAGCGCTGTCCTAGGGACCCTTACCCTTCCAGATAGTTCTTGATCCCTAACACAGATTTATCCTTACGGAAAAAATTGAAAATAAACTTTTTCCAGTTACACATACACACACACACACACACACATCATGTCAACGGCCAGCAAATGACGCTTCTTCAGTGGTGCGTCTAGTCTTGCGAGTGGTCATAAGATCTGAGGTATTTTCCTCTGTGAATAATACATTTTACAGGCAGCAATGACCGTCATAAGGAGTATTCTAGTTTACTGGCAGCTATCGCGACTTCATGATAATTCACAGCTCTTAAAATTTACATTTGATGGCAGTCAGTCAAATATTTCACTATCCACTCTGAAAACCTTAATCGCAGTAAACAAAATTTAATCAGGCTTTGGTCAAACCAACACACATCAATTTTAAGGAATCTACTGTCTTTATGGGCCTGCTGCTACACAAGTAAAAATGATTTTATGGCCTGAAGGTATAGAATTGTCATTATTTGTTATCGATTTGAGGTGTGCAGTGCTTTCCGAAATAGTCAGCGCAAATAAATTAACGAAAATGTCAAAGATTTTATGTCTGCATGACATCTAGGCAACTCCCCTGCAACCAGAAAAATGTTAATGGTTTTGTAATAGTATTTTGTTAATCCTCATGTCATACTCAAATCATGACCGCTATAAAAAGATTCTAGGCTGATTACGCAACTGATGTGCAGATAGTGAAGCGATGCCACCAGGTAGATAGAGACTGACGCATCTCTTAAGAGAACAACAAGCATTTTCATTATTACTATTGTTCTGGCCGTTCCAGTTTCGGTCACTGTTTCTAAGCGACTGGTGAACAGTTCATACGAAAGTTAAATGTCTCTGCCAACAAAGCACAAGAAAGGATCAATTCTTAACAAGGGCTTTTGCTTTCAACTCACTTCGAGGGTTAGAAATTATCCATAACTTAATCTAAAACAGTGGTTCTTAACCTTCTTATTGCCACACCCCTCTGAGTTGGTCCTTCCTCCATGGCCCCCTTTGCATCTAAGCGTGAAATTCCCTCCCAGATTTAAAGGATAATGAAAAGAAAAGAGAAAGAGAAGGGGGTGTGTTTATTCTTTTGGGAACGAATTATTGAGATACTTGACATTGCTTCTTAGCGACTCCTGTTATGAGAATAACGAATTTAATTAGATTTTTAAATTTTTCCCTAGGGCTCGCGCCCCTCTTGAAAATTGTTGACGCCCCTCAGGTTGAGAACCACTGATTCTAAAACAAGGGAACCTACTTCCTATCAGGGAAAGGACATTCATCGTGAATTTCCTCATTTTGGAAATCAAAAGTCTGGAACAAAAAGAAACTACTTTCCAAGGAAAACGCTCACATTATCATGAACATGAAGAACAGTCATAGTAAAACGAGGAACACTGCATGTTTATAGAAAAATAGAAACAAGTAAAAAATGCGCAGAAGAAACTTCGGCGGAATCGAGTTTTCTGTACAGCGTGTAATCAAGGCCACCGAAAACAGATCTACCTTTTGGTGGTCTCGGTATAATGCTGTATGAACCGCGGTCCATGAAATTTTAACCACGGGCCGGTGGTGGCCTTTCCTCTATCGTTGCCAGACGCACGATTATGGCTAACTTTAACCTTAAATAAAATAAAAATAACTGAGGCTAGAAGGCTGCAATTTGGTATATTTGAAGATTGGAGGTTGGATGATCAACATACCAATTTGCAGCCCTCTAGCCTCAGGAGTTTTTAAGACCTGAGGGCGGACAGAAAAAGTGCCGACGGACAGACAAAGCCACCTCAATAGTTTTCTTTTACATAAAACTAAAAAGTAAGGAAGACTGATTTTAATCTATCCTATTACACTGAGACTGAGTTCCTTGCCTCCTCAAAAAAAAAAATAAAAAAATAATAATAATAATAATAAAGAGAACGTTTTGTAGCTTGGCGTTGCAGTGACCTAGAAGAGGCATGGAACTTTCATTACTAAACAGTGCTCTCTTGCTTTTAATATGTTGATGCTACATCTTCGAAGCTCTCAAATGGATTGAAGGTCAAACGTCCTTAAGAATATGAACAGTGATCTTTAGATGCAGTCACCAGAAGCATTCACAGGATACGTAGTCTTCATTTTCATATCTTATCAAGCTGCACCTAGAAAGAACTTCTATAAACAAGCGAAAATGCGACGAAGTTTCTTCGGCGCAATCGAGTTTTCTGTACAGCCGCTACAGCGTATAATCAAGGCCACCGAAAATAGCTCTATCTTTCGGTGGTCTCTGTTTAATGCTGAATGAGCCGCGGCCCACAAAACTTGAACCACGGCCTGATGGTGGTATGTCCTATATTGTTGCCAGAAGCACGATTACGGCTTACTAACCTTAAATAAAATAAAAAGTACAGAGGCTAGAGGGCTGCAATTTGGTATGTTTGACGATTGGAGGGTGGATGATCTCATACCAATTTGCAGTCCTCTAGCCTCAATAGTCTTTAAGATCTGAGGGCGGACAGAAAAAGTGCGGACGGACAAAGACGGCACAATAGCTTTCTTTTATAGAAATCTAAAAGCACCACTAAATGCATAATCATGCATTTCATAAAACGAATATAATGAGACGCTGTATGCTTTCACATAGTGTGTTTGTTTAATTTACAATGAAAGCCTGACAGTCTAACTTTCCTATATACACTGACCACTTTCCAGGGATGGCATATACCATATCAAGAAAATGCTTCCTAGCTTGTGCATGACAGCGACCACCAACAAATTTGTCTACTTTTTAAAGAGACAGACAAGGACTCCGACTTGTGTACATCTGGAAAAGACAATGGGGCAATTTATCCGATTTCCTGAAAATAGGATAAACACTGTTTAGCAGATAACAATCAGGTTTGCAACATGTGACCATGACTGAAGTTCTAAACATCGGTCAAACCCACCAAATTTTTCAAACACTGATATCATTTTGGGTTATTCACTTCGGCAACAAAAGTATTAAACTTCTACTCTAGGGTTTAAAGGGCATATACTTTAACCCTTTGAGTTTCTGACGAAGGAAACTAGCTACTTATGATAAGGCATAACAATCTTTGTCTTTAATCGCCTGCCATAACTATTTTCCACCCTGCAAAGCTTGCACTCGCGTCATGTCGAACCTAAATACTTGTCCATTTTTGTAGCATGTTCAAAATCGAGAACAATAAAATGTCAAAATGATGACCTCAAGTCAGCTGAAAATTTTCTAGGGACGGCGACATTTAGTATCAGAATCTCAGGGGGTGAAATTTGCATTTACAATGAGCGGCATCTTTGCTGGAACGAAGGCGGCTGTCATGTTCTTCAACCTGAAACGATCGTAAGCTATGAAAACGACAACAGAGTAGTGAGAAAATGATGACGTTGCTTCTAACTACCTCAGATTTCACGCTAAGGCTTCGTTGGCTGCTCCCTTTGCTTCAAGGGCAATCCTCAAGGGGCTATTCCTCTAATTAGCCACGCACCTCATCTTTTTATCTTTGTAGGGATCTTTCCTTGATGGTGACCCCCAAGGGTGTTCGGGGGTCCTTATCTAGGACTAATATTTCTTGGGGGTCGTTATCTTTATGATATTTACAGTCTTTTGTTTATGTTTTTAAGGTAATAACCAACGGCTTTGTACTAAACACGCCGCAAAGGTGGATACATACCGGGCTAAAACCCTTGGGGGTCACTATCAAGGAAAGATCCCTTGGCAGTTGAACTGGCACTTCATGTGTAGGTGCAAGTACAGAAAGCTATATGCACTCAATCAACACTTTCAGTCTGTGACTTCCACTTTAAAATTTACCCATTTCTAGACAACCTAATCATGAGAATTCTCTATTTTATTACTCAGAATACTATTGCACTGACGCAACAGAAATACAACAGGGCTGTATAAATGTTCTGAATCTTAACGTTTTCAACTAATACTGTGACAAATTTCCTGTTGACTTAAAGCATAACTTGTTGTATTGTATTAATTTTGCCTGGTTAAACTAAGGTATACCAACTTTACTTGGATGCATTAAATATTTGGACATTCGTGACAAAAACACTCTAAAAATGACATGCGTTCCTGATTTTCTGACAGATTTTAGGATTTTAACTTCGCTTCTTTATTTCGCAGTATAAGGACATGAAAAGTTAGCTGAATTTGCTCAAGCGGGATTTTAAGTATTTTAATAGATAGAGATAACTGTGAAAGAAGCAGCTCACATGACTTGAACCATTATACTGAAGACATAAATATCACATGAGTTACGCGAAGACCTATGAGTGCGATGGGCCAAGGAAAACAGAGTTACCTTCAGGACACCGATCTTGTTGACACTGGCACAGCAAATTAGGTTAAAAGGTCGTTCATCTTGGCATTGGGTTTCTATCTGGAGCATACAAGTGCATATATATATATATATATATATATATATATATATATATATATATATATATATATATATATATATATATATATATATATATATATATATTGTGTGTATATAAATATACACAAATATTTATATGCATATTTACATTATATATTTGTATGTATGTATGTACACACACACACACATATATATATATATATATATATATATATATATATATATATATATATATATATATATATATATATATATATATATATATATATATTATATATTATATATATATATATATATTAATTAGACAGCAGTCTTTGAGAATCTAAGTCTTATTATGAAAAGGTAGTGTAGTTAAAGAAATACATTTTATTTGCGAAAAGATTCGCTTGTTCCCTTGAAACAACATTCACAAGATGACACGTTTCACGGTAAGAAAAAAAAAACAAGTAAAAAATGCGACGAAGTTTCTTCGGCGCAATCGAGTTTTCCGTACAGCGTATAATCAAGGCCAGCGAAAATAGATCTATTTTTCGGTGGTCTCGGTATAATGCTGTATGAGCCGCGGCCCATGACACTCTCAGCAGGCCGTGGTGGCCTGTGTTGTTGCGTTTCCAGAAGCACGATCATGGTTAATTTTAACCTTAAATAAAATAAAAACTACTGACGCTAGATGGTTGCAATTTGGTTCGTTTGATGATTGGAGGGTAGATGATCAACATACCAATTTGCAGCCCTCTAGCCTCAGTAGTTTTTAGGATCTGAGGGCCGACAGAAAAAGTGCGGACGGGGGCACAATAGTTTTCTTTTACAGAAAGCTAAAACTAAAATCAACGTTGGCTGACGAAACGAAGTGAAAAGTTAATAACAAAGGACGTTGATAAAAAGATTGGAAATTATTTGCACCGGAAAATAAAAGAAATGATTTGGTAAAACAAAGCACGGGCAACTAATGAACTTAATGACCTGTCAAGGCTACGATTCGGTTGTCTAAGAAAATATTTCACTTGACTCAGATATATTTAATGGAGTTTCTTCTTAAAAAGCACCGGGAGATGTAGAATGAACTGTCAAGGCTACGATTCGGTTTTCTAAGAAAACATTTCACTTGACTCAGATATATTTAATAGAGTTTCTTCTTAAAAAGCATCGATCAAGAGCTGTAGAATTTACCAGTTTTTTTTTTTTTTTTGGTTACCTGTATTACAGTTCTGTATTTGTGATCTGGTAGGCCTGGCAAGCAACCACTGCGAGGAGATAATTATAATAACTTTTCGACCATGATAGGTGATTGGTAAGCATTATAAACTTCCCAATCAGCTATCATAGTCGAAATGGGGTGCAACCGATCTTAAGTACAGAACCTGAGTTCCACATAAGTTTGTACAGCCTGGGCAAAATCAATTTAATTTTTCTTGATAGTCGGATGGTCAAAGTAGACTGTCTACTACTGTATCTAAACCAGAGGCCCAGGTTCGAATCCTGGTATAGGCTGATGCCACTTATCAATTATAATTCCCTTGGGTGGAACTGGAAGCTATCGGCGGGGCATACTGAATTCGCTATTCAACGATATTTGTGGCTTAATATTTGTGAAATAAAAGCCATGCGTGCATAAGAGACAAACACAGACAAACGGAAGTGCATTAAATATCAAGACTCTCTCTGATGAGGTTCCTTTCTGATATTCTTGTAGTTCGCAATTTCACCAAGAAATTGTTATATATTTGAGATTTCAAAAACAGAATGTAATTTGTTTATCAGTCAAAATCTGGATGAGTGACGACCATGACAAGATAGTCACCGTCGGCTCATGAATACTTCGAAATTCCATTGGGCAGGGCATGGGCTGCCAACCAAGGAGGTCAGATTGACCACCAACCTCACCCTAGAAATGTTTACTGAAAAATTTGAAATCTCAGATATATATAACAATATCTCGTGGTGAAATGCAATCTACAAGAATGTCAGAAAGGAAGCTCTTCAGAGGGAGTCTTAATATTTAATGCACTTTGTGTGTTTGTGTGTGTGTGTGTGTGTGTGTGTGTGTGTGTGCGCGCGCTTCCTTTGCATGGATGTTTTAAGATTCAGGAAACTTTGTGCCATGAGTAAATTGTAGAAATCCTTGACACTTCAGATTATAACTACCCTATGGGGGGAAGAGACCCTTGGTGAAATTTTTTTTATTATTATTAAAAAAAATACTCATAGCAGCATGAGTCTTGAAATGGAGAAACAAATCCACAGCTATGTATATGTACATGTATTTAAAGACAAATCTGTACAGAAAGCTTTCGGGAAACTGTTCGATTGAAAAGGGGAATCGAACAGTTTCCCGAAAACTTTCTGTACAGAGGTATCTTTAAATATATGTACCCATACATAACTGTGGATTAGTTTCTCCATTATTATTATTATTATTATTATTATTATTATTATTATTATTATTATTATTATTATTATTGGCAGTTTGGAAATAAGTTTTGTCATATACAGATGTGCTATTCCGTGTTATGCTACTGGTAAATGCAAAATTAAGAAGATATACTGAGATTCCAAGCAATTTTCAATTTGACTAGACTACTACTAGAAGGCGAGCCAAAGGACTCAAGCCATGAACAACGGTAAATTTGTTCACTTTTGTATTCTGATCTTGTTACGACGCTGAATGAACGCTATTGCCAGAATGACAAGTAACGGGGAGAGGAGAAACACAAAGAATAGAATATACTGTAGAATTTAGGCCAACGGCCAAGCGCTGGAACCTATGAGGTCATTCAACGCTGAAAGGAAAATTGAGAGTAAAAGGTTACAAAGCTGAAATTGGAGGAGAACCTCGTTGTTGCACTGTAAAACAATTGTTAGAAGAAGGTGGAATGTAAGCTGGAAGGAAGAGAATATGAAAGGAGGTACAGCAAAAGGAATGAAAGGGGTTGCAGCTAGGGGCCGAAGGGACGCTGCAAAGACCCTTAAGTAATGCCTACAGTACACCGCGCGCGAGGTGCACTGACGGCGCTACCCGCTACGGGGAAGAAACACACAAAGGAGGGAAAAACTGGGTTAGTGAGAGACGTCGAGGCGAGGAGGAGGAGGAGGAGTCTTTCTTTCTGCTTCCTTTCACTCGAAAGACGACAGCCACCAAAGGTTTCCCTTTGTCTGGCTCACAGCACAAAGCCTGGACCTTCACTCCATCAAGTGTATCTTCTTTACCAGTACTATTACTACTATTCCGGCGGGTATGACGGGAGGTCACGCGTCTTTTGTCTCAATAAATAACATTTGCCCTGAAGGTCGATCATTTTCGTACAAGGAGGGAAGTGAATGATACATTTTCTCTTTCGCTGGGAAAGGTGGAATCTTTATAATGAAAACTTTGAATGCTTAGTTGCTAAAGAATAGTGTTTTAACTTAACTCCGATGACCTTCATAATGCAAATTGGTCTTTTAACTGATACAACGACTCACGCAACTAAACAGATAAGAAATTTGCAGTTGTAAACTAAGTGACTTTATACCCCTAACACTTTCGTCGACATGATGAATGTTTTAAGAGAAACAGACCACATTGTTTCTGTAACTTACAAACCAATAATACAGCTACATTTATTATGATTTTTTTTAAAAGGCCCAGAAACATCATCACTGTTTTATCCTCCTTGAATCTGATTTACTAAGTTGACTTTAACACAAACTCAGAGGACATAATTATCTGATGCTAGACAATGCCTGTTTACTGCTCACGTTTCACTTCACAACCGAGCTTATGACGGATTCATGTTGCCTTCAGCATCGTCTCTCTACCTTCACTTTTCATCGTAAGAGGGCGGAGTCTATCTGTCCGGCCTTGCTTACACCCTAAAATCACTTCTTGTCGTTGATATGTCTTCTTCTGTCTTTTGCTTAGGTACTGCTACTGACATTTCTTCCCTAAATTGGAAAACTTCAGTATCTGCAAAATTTTTCGAAATTGAGATATGGCTCGAGAAACACTAATACAGAAGTTACTGCAGTTTCAGAGCGATTTTTCAATGCTTTCCACGAGTATTTAGAGAGCCCCATTTGCAGTCTCTGCAAAAGCAGTAGTAAGGCAAGGGAAAACTGCAGTATCTAAAGTTTTTCCCAGTTTTGTATTTTTGCAGAGACTGCAGTCTTCCGTTTTAGGGCAGTGATGCTGAGAAGTGGCTAACTGTATGGGGCGGTCATTTTGACGATGAACTCGGTCTTCTACCGCTACCTTCCCAGGGCTGTTCGAGTCCCACAGTCTACCGCAATGCCCTTGCTGGAACTGGGATGCTCTGGCCCTCTCTCTGTCTCCCTAGCAGGAAAATCACACAAAGAACACTGCGATTCCGTATACTACGCCGCTTCCTTAACGGTCTTATATATATCTTCATGAAGTGAAGCAACAACGTAGTAACGCAAATGATAAACAGCAATGGTAAGTACAAGAACGCAAAAATTTTTGGGCAGTTTAGTTGAAGGCCGTTCATTAGGTACATATTCTTCAATGTAAATTTTTTGCATAAATAAGCTGCAAAACATTCTCCTTTCCATAGTAATACACTGAAACGTTGATAAAAAATGGTTATATACCTTGCAGAATATGATTTCAAAAATTTCCAAGAGTTCCATCGACAATCTTATCATTAATAGATTTCATACTTCAATTAATTTCATGAACCTATTTCCCTTCTCCACTGATTTTTAAAATTTTTTTTTCCAGAATTCAGGGTGCCAGGTTTATATTTTTCCGTATCGTGCCAGCGATATGGATTGGAATATAGAGTACCCAATTTAAGCCAAAGGCCCAGCACTGGGACCTATGAGGTCATTCAGTGCTGAAAGGGAAATAGGAAGTAGAGAGGTTTGAAAGGTGTAATAGGAAGAAAACCTCAGTTGTTAGGAGAGGGTGGATCGCAAGATGGAAGAAAGAATATGACTGGAGGAGGTACAGTAAAAGGAATGAAAGGAGTTGTAGCTAGAGGCCGAAGGGACGCTGCAAAGAACCTAAAGTAAAGCCTACAGTGCACGGCGTGAGGTGCACTGACGGCACTACCCATCTACAGGGCCGAGTGATATGTGACATGGTTCAGCTGAAAAAGAGAGACAATATAGGCCTTTGTATTATGGCACTTCTATCAAGATTCCTAAAACCCCTACAGTTTCTGCCCAATCTTGTTAACATTGAGATTTCCACAGTAATTTTGGAAAACTGACGAATACGAAAACATTAAATCTTTGGCAGAAATATATAAACAAGTAAAAAAATATATAAACAAAAAAAATGCGCCGAAGTTTCTTCGGCGCAATCGACTTTTCTGTGGAGCGTATAATGCTGTATAAAACTCCCAGCCGTGCTCCATGAAACTTTCAGCCACGGCCCAGTGGTGGCCTGTGTTGTTGGCACCTACAGCGGTGCCAGACGCACGATCATGGCTAACTTTAACCTTAAATAAAATAAAAACTACTGAGGCTAGAGGGCTTCAATTTGGTATGTTTGATGATTGGAGGGTGGACGATCAACATCCCAATTTGCAGCCCTATAGTCTCAGTAGTTTTTAAGATCTGGGGGCGGACAGACAAAGCCATCTCAATAGTTTTCTTTTATAAAAAACTAAAAGCCCAACAGGGCGTTCACAATTCAAGAGTATTTTTCCTAGAGAAGTGTGGCATAAAAAATCACAAGAAGAATCCCCAATATACCTTCATTGACAATAGGGTAATAAACTCGGATGAACGATGATCGAACACCGATATTGCGTAAGCCTCGCAAGATGATAAAAAGCGTTGTCAAAGGTTTCCTCTCAAACATGAGGATATCTAGAGAGAAAGCATTTGTGAACGGTGTACTCGGCATCTTTCATTCGAAAATAGTGTACCCAGCGTCTTTCATCTGTGAATAGTGTGCCCAACGTCTTTCATTTGTGAATGGTGTGCTCAGCGTCTTTCATTTGTAAATGGTGTGCTCAGCATCTTTCATTTGTAAATGGTGTGCTCAGTATCTTTCATTTGTAAATGGTGTGCTCAGCGTCTTTCATTTGTAATTGGTGTGCTCAGCGTCTTTCACTTGTAATTGGTTTGCTCAGCATCTCTCATTTGTTAATTGTGTTCTCGGCGTCTTCCATTTGTAAATGGTGTGCTCAGCGTCTTTCATTTGTAAATTGTGTTCTCAGCATCTTCCATTTGTAAATGGTGTGCTCAGCATCTTTCATTTGTAATTTGTGTTCTCAGCATCTTCCATTTGTAAATGGTGTGCTCAGCGTCTTTCATTTGTAATTTGTGTTCTCTGTGTCTTTCATTTGTAAATGGTGTGCTCAGCGTCTTTCATTTGTAAATTGTGTTCTCAGTGTCTTTTATTTGTAAATGGTGTGTTCAGCATCTTTCATTTGAAAATTGTGTCCTCAGTGTCTTTCATTTGTAAATGGTGTGCTCAGCATCTTTCATTTGAAAATTGTGTTCTCAGCGTCTTCCATTTGTAAATGGTGTGCTCAGCGTCTTTCATTTGTAAATTGTGTTCTCAGCGTCTTCCATTTGTAAATGGCGTGCTCAGCGTCTTTCATTTGTAGATTGTGTTCTCAGCATCTTCCATTTGTAAATAGTGTGCTCAGCGTCTTTCATTTGTAAATTGTGCTCTCAGCATCTTCCATTTGTATATGGTGTGCTCAGCGTCTTTCATTTGTAAATTGTGTTCTCAGTGTCTTTCATTTGTAAATGGTGTGCTCAGCGTCTTTCATTTGTAAATTGTGTTCTCAGTGTCTTTCATTTGTAAATGGTGTGCTCAGCGTCTTTCATTTGAAAACTTGTGTTCTCAGCGTCTTCCATTTGTAAATGGTGTGCTCAGCGTCTCTCATACTTGCGAGGGAGCTTCACCCAGAACATCAGAGAGCGAGTTGTGTTCTTCCTCTTCGATGCTACGAAGTCCGTGACTATCGACGGTGCACCTTGAAAACGCCTTTCGTTTTTCTTCGTTAGACTAACTCGGCCTTGATCTCGTACTTGTCTTTTCCTCCCATCACGACCAGTTTCTTGGTTTCTTTCGTTCTTTGTGGAGCTCCTTGAATTAAGTTCACAGCTGTCTTGGTCTCTTTCGTAATCTACGCGAAATTCACAAGTTACTATACTGGTGACAGTGAAAATCTGGATTCGTTTTTCGCTTTTTGTATCTCAAGGCAACGTCCTCTTGATTAATTAACTAGCATTTCATATTCCCAAAACTAATCCAAGTTTTAGTTTCTTTTCAAATTAACCAGTGAAAACAACAGTTGACAGCACGCGATGCCAACTGCGATGAACAGCAGTGGATTTTTGCTTCTTTGCATGAGATATGCACAACACTTATCTCATATAAGCGTCTTCCAAGAGATATATTTAGATAATTGGATCTATTTTTTCATAACTTAAACCCTGTACGGAGATATGAAGTTTCCATATAAAACTTGCTTAAGACTTCTGGTTGCAGTTATTGATTATAATGTAAAAACAGCACAGTGGATGATAAGACAATTCATGCATCATAAATTTATACTTAAAAGGATTTTCTGCCTCTCAATCACAATTACAGACTAAGAAGTTTCTCCATACTTGACGAAGGATCATAACGGGACACGAGCAGCACGCAACAACGCTGACATTTAGCACTTCCTAGCATGGCTGTCAACTGACATTCACGGACTCGTTCTTAGGCGAGCACGAAACCTCCCTCACTTGCAGTCTCCTCACTCTCAGTCTGGCAGCACCGTTGATCGAGAGACTGTGAAAAAAGGACGAGGGACCTTGCATTGTATTGAAAGAACCCTCAGCCTTCAATAGAACGGCTCTCTTTACCTCTGGTCAAAACAGAGCAATATTTACAGCAAACTTGATCTTACAGTACATAAAGTATATAGGCCTATATTCAAATTTCCGAAAAAATCCAAAGAAATACAAATATAAATATGATAAATTATTCAATATTGATTAGCTGATTATGATTATTTCAGATATGACAGAAGCTAGTTACGATTGCTTTACAAAAGCACGGAGGAATACATAAGTGTATATATTATATACATACATATACAGTATATATATATATATATATGTATGTATATATATACACATACATACACACATTACATATATATATACGTACACATGTATATATATATATATATATATATATATATATATATATATATATATATATATACACGGTATATACATTCACAGGAGACTGCTATGAATTGTTATGGATGAGGTTACTTTGTAGCTTCTGAGGTGAAATTTACAACAGGAATCTTCTACTTCGAAAACGACGGATCGTTTTCCTTGTATTGTAACACTGTACAGATGACGAACTAGTTAACCGGAAACTTTCATCAAATACACTGTAATAATGAAAGAATACAAAAAAAAGTTAAACATATCAGCAAGGAAATTTTATATACGAGTTATAACAGAAAATAAGAGAGAGCTGGAGCGAGAAACACAGGCTTTACAGGATACGAAAGAGACAACAAATAAGGAGCTACAAGAAGAAGAAGCTTCACCTGGAAGGAACAATGTTGACCTCACTTATTGACAGGCTCTGATCTTAACGAGAACAAGTAAAAAATGCGCAATCGAGATTTCTGTACAGCGTATAATAAAGGCCACCGAAAATAGATCTATATTTCGGGGTCTCGGTATAATGCTGCATGAGCCGCGGCCCATGAAGCTTTAACCACGGCCCGGTGGTGGCATATCCTATATTGTTGCCAGAAGCAAGTTTATGGCTAACTTTAACCTTAAAATAAAATCAATGCCAGAAGCACGATTATGGCTAACTTTAACCTTAAAATAAAAACTACTGAGGCTAAGGGGCTGCAATTTGGTATGCTTGACGGTTGGAGGGTGGATGATCAACATACCAATTTGAAGCCCTCTAGCCTCAGTAGTTTTTAAGATCTGAGGGCGGACAGAAAAAGCACGGACAGAAAAAGTGCGGCCGGACAGATGAAGCCGGCACAATCGTTTTCTTTTTAGAAAACCAAAAATGGAAAGAGAACTCGATTCCAGGCACGTCTCTTCTGACCATGGACATTACAGAATGCTTTCGCAATCAAATGTCATCACTGCAACAGATGGCTTACCGAAACCTACTCGAGGTCGTACATTATAACAAGCATTGTTTGTAGAAATAATAACAGCATAAGAAGACAACAGGGGCGACTGTAAGAATAAAATGATTTTGTGGAATGACAACCATTGTTTGTGGAAATAATAATAGCAACGGAAGACGAAAGGGGCGATTGTAAGAATAAAATGATTTTGTAAGAGTATACAAGTCAACTGTCAGTGGAGGGAGCACCCAAACTTCAAAAGCTGCCGCTTCACCTTCAGAATCGTGCTGTCACACTTCCTGACGGTGACTGTGAAGACCAAAGACCTGTAATTATTACGAGGTTTCTGAACATGGTAACAAATTCGCCTTCAGACCTACACCGTGACCTTACAAATAGGCTACGATGACTAATCCCAAGAAAGATAAAGTTTTGAATATCAAACTGCCCTCTGGCCTTCAAAATAGGTCAAGGTAACTACAAACATATGAGGAAAATTATCACAAACCTTCGTGGTGCCTACCAACCAGGTTTCATCAAAATTAGTAAATAATAATAATAATAATAAAATAATAATAATAATAATAATAATAATAATAATAATAATAATAATAACATCTCAGCACCTATCATTATTCTATTCTCCTCATCGATTATTTTCAATAACACTGGCATAAGAGACAGACTCCATCCAAATAATAATAATAATAATAATAATAATAATAATAATAATAATAATAATAATAATAATAATAATAAAAAGTTGACTCTGCAATAAAAAAAAAACAGGCCAAGGCCGAATTCATCGTGGGAAGATAAACATCAGCCCTCCAGGTATTACTTAACTTGTTTCAGCAAAACTAGATAAAAGAATACTTTGGCCGTTCCACAGTAGCTTACAGATCATTCTGTAAAATTGGAATTACTGCTGCGGTGGTAGGAAGCGCCACAGTTTGACAAATTGACACACACACATTTTATACATATATATATATATATATATATATATATATATATATATATATATATATATGCATGCGTGTTTGTGTCAATTTCAGGCTGCACTTCCTACCACAACAGTAGTAATTCCAATTTTACAGAATGAACTGTAAGCTACTTGGAACGGCTAAAGTTTTCTTCTTTTTTTTTCTAGGTTTGCTGAAACATCTTAAGTAATACCTGGAGGGCTGGTGCTAACCTTCCCACGATGAATTCAACCTTGGCCTGTTTTATTTTTTATTGCAGATCAACTTTATTATCATTTTAACGTTAGCATTGATGACGGACACCGTTCAAATTTTCAAAAGTCTTTGTTTATTTTACATAGTAATATATTTATTACATAATTGTGGATTTTTATTACGCAGATTGTTTTTCACGAAATTGTGAATCTCTTAGAATTATTATTATTATTGTTATTATTATTATTATTATTATTTGGATGGAGTCTGTCTCTTAAGCCAGTGTTATTGAAAATAATCGATGAGAAGAATAGAATAAGAAAAATAGAGAAGACTTACTTTGAACTGCATGCCGTTGAGATAGTTGTTATAGTTGTTGTTATTATTATTATTATTATTATTATTATTATTATTATTATTATTATTATTATTATTAATTATTATTATTATGTATTATTATTATTATTGGTAAATATTATTAAATGTCTCAAGGTATGTGACAAAAATTATTACACAAACACACACACACACAAATATTATAAATTAATGTATATGTATATATATATTGTGACAAAATATATAAATATACAAACACACATATATATATATTATAAATTATATATATATGTATATATATATATATATATATATATATATATATATATATATATATATATATATATATATATATATATATATATATATATATATATATATATATATATATATATATATATATATATATATATATATATATATACATACACACACACACACACACACACACACACATATATATATATATATATATATATATATATATATATATATATATATATATATATATATATATATATATATAAAAATGTGTGTGTGTGTGTATTTGGATTTTTGTCACAAACCCTGTGACATTTTTTTAATATTTACCAACATACTTTCGGGAATAACTTACACCAAAGGCGAATTAAAGTGATAAGTGCCTCGTCACCAGAGGGATTCGAAATGCTGCCTGGTTGGGAAACAAGAGAGCTCAAGGGGCCAAAGTCACTGAATTTTCGTTGTTTCCCAAGCAGGCGGCATTCCAATCCCACTGGTGACGAGGCACTTATCACTTGTAATTTCCCTTGGGAATAAATTATTCCCGAGGTAAAGTGAATTGGATATTAAATTAAATTTGTGACTTAATAGTTGCATATAATATACACATATTTTACATACACACATACATATACATATATATATATATATATATAATACATAATATATATGTATATATATACTGTATATATATACATACATACATACATACATACATACATACATACATACATATATATATATATATATATATATATATATATATAAATATATATATATATTATATATATATATATATATATATATATATATATATATATATATATATATATATATATATATATATATATATATATATATATATATAGAGAGAGAGAGAGAGAGAGAGAGAGAGAGAGAGAGAGAGAGAGAGAGAGAGAGAGAGAGAGAGAATGAAGAACGGCTGCTGAAGTGAAATACATGTTTAATCGCAGACCTTCTCTTAATGATCAGAAAGAAAAAGATATTAGAAGACAGACACTGCGTTCTGTCTGCTGTGCAGTTCGTATTCCGTTCCCTCAACTTAAACAAAATGTGCATTGACGGCAGAGATTTCAGCCACAGTAACTCTCTGTACACGATATTCAAAATAAGCGAAGGGGAGTGAATATGTTCTCTGTATGAAATGATAAACAATGTCTTAGTACAGTAATCAGTGGACATATGGTTGATAACAGAGATTTCCGGGTCATGTGCATCCACGAAATCCTTTTTAGTTTTTTGTAAAGAAAACTACTGTGCCGGCTTTGTCTGTCCGTCCGCAATTTTTCTGTCCGCCCTCAGATCTTAAAAACTGCTGAGGCTAGAGGGCTGCAAATTGGTAAGTTGATCACCCACTTTCCAATCATCAAACATGCAAAACTGCAGCCCTCTAGCCTCAGTAGTTTTTATTTTATCTAAGTTTAAAGTTAGCCATGATCGTGCGTGGATGAAATCTTCATGGGCAGCGGCTGAGAGTTTCATGGGCCGTGGCTGAGAGTTTCATACAGCATTATATGCTTTACAGAAAACTCGATTGCGCCGAAGTTCTTCGGCGCATTTTTTACTTGTTTTGTTCTCAATCACCCTATAAATGACATGACGAATATGATAGGAGACTGCACTCAAGACTAAGAGCAAGCGCGGAAATCTGAGCAGGCGGCTGATGCTTCCCAGTTTGTTTTCCTGAATCATGGACTCAATACGACAAAGGAATAAATGTGATTAACTGTAAAAGTTACGACGAAATTAATATGAAGGGAAGTTCCGTCTCTCTTAAGCCATGGTTATGATTAAGCTGCAGAACTTCTACGAGCGTAAGAAAGTTCTTAAATTGAATTGAATTGAATACAGAATTCAGGCCAAAGGCCAGGCGCTGGGACCCATGAGGTCATTCAGCGCTGAAACGGAAATTGACAGTAAAAAGGTTTGAAAGGTGGAACAGGAAGGAGGAAAACCTCACAGTTGCACTATGAATCAGTTGTTAGGAGAGGGCGGAAAGTAAGATGGAAGAAAGAGAATATGAAAGGAGGTACAGTAAAAAGAACGGAAGGGGTTGAAGCTAGGGGCCGAAGGCACGCTGCAAAGAACCTTAAGTAATGCCTACAGTGCATCGTATGAGGTGCAATGACGGCATTAACTCCCTACGGGGGTAAGAGTGTTCTTAACGAAAGGACTCTCCCTAATTCATATCAATGGAAAATGAGTGACATCGGAAGGAATTTCCTTTACAATAAGCATATGACTAGGACTCCGAGTTAGAGAAACACAAATATATAGGTTTGCTTGTTAGTTTCAGAAAATAATATTTTCATGAAAATATGCTATTTAGAGGATTATATATATATATATATATATATATATATATATATATATATATATATATATATATATATATATATATATTTTGAAGAAGGTAACACTGGTAATCAGGGATCTTTATGTGTCGACGAAGATACATTTTGTTCCATTACCAATATCCATGCTGCTCCCCAACTCTGTTCTTCCTTCCATGGAGGCAGAAAGTCCGCTGGAACAGACAGCCCATGAACTGGTCACGATTTCCGATACATGTCAAGCCAGTCAGGCTTGGCCGGGTAAAATGTTCAGAGGTGTATATATTTCGCAAATGCATTAATTGGCAATAATGCAATGGACCCAAGTGAATTTCTGACCCTGATATGTACTCTGTTACTTTCAGCCTTACCTTGATCATCACTCTCCTTGCGCAATCTATTATTGGTACTTCAAATTACACGACTAACGACAACAAAAATAGTAGTACTAATAGTAGCACCAGTCTGAAAATTCAGCAGAGAAATCATGGATGCACTGCCTGCTGTCGATTATAAGTGATGTCAACCTTTCTCTCTCTTTGGGCATCACACCTGAAGCCTTCTGTTGTCCTTGTTATGTCTCTCGTCGGTCGGAGCGAAATCAAAGGACATTGCCGATCTATTCGCGATGAGAGGACGCTACAGAAACCTTGTTATTTAGGTAGCTTACAGCTGTATGCAGCCAGAAATTCCCCGGTAGTAATGAGTGAAAAAGGCTGTCCAGTTCAAACAAGGTCTAGACCAGCCCAGGGGTTCTTAACCGGGGGTATCCATACCCCTTGGGGGTATGGGAACCAAATGCTGGGGGTATGGGACTCGATCTCTGGGTACTGGTATTTATTTTATTTAATGTATTAATTTATACTTGGGTAGAATGTTGAATTAGGTGTTTTCTGTTTGACACCGTTACCCCTAACAATCTTAAACACCGTTAGCTATTTAGCTCCTCCCCTGCCAGTGCGATGCGCTCGCAACGCTTCCTTCTTTTGTTGAATAAAAATGGACTGTAACTTTATTTTGCTTTCACTAAAAAATATAATAAAGTTATCAATGCTTATGTTCTATTCCTGGCAATCCATATCTAAAGTACAGGAAATTCAAGCTACTGGCAAATAATAGGATTGGTGATAATTATTTCGACAGTCAAGTAAAGGGGGTATGGGACCATATTGGACAAACCATTGGGGGTCTGGAATCATCGAAAGGTTAAGAACCCCTGGCCTAGACCTTATTTCAAACTACCGGAATGAACCGGACGTAACGCTGAAGTCTCTTAATTCGACTTTTGAATTACTGAGGGGTGATGAAAACTGATTATCTGACCTGATTTACCCAGTTCTCACCTGCATGAAGTGAAGAAAAACAAACGGCATTGTAAAGAATTCGCAGCAACTCAGATTACGCTAATGTTCATTTAACTTGAAATTGTCCGTCTGTGATACAGTCTAACTCTGTCACTTAACTTCACAGATGGGACCTTTGAGTTGCAACACGTTACTCCTGAACCAGGTCAGTCCGTGCCTGTAGTCTAACTTCCAAAGTGGGAACTAAACTACGGCTGCAAGTCCTCACTTTACCATGCCCTTATATAACTTCCCAAAGCCCATCCCCAATATCTTTTTTATAATTTGTTTTGGGACGGGTTGGCTCATACATATGCACCCCTGCATGAAAGGAGGAGAGAGAAATGAAAGAAATGAAGCCTGTTTACAGTTGCAACAGCCGTATGCTACTTTGCCGTCACATCACATGTACTTTGACTTTCCCCTCCCATCCAGATGGCCAGCTTTCTTAAATCAAGTTTTCCAACGACTGGAACATGCGGGGGTTGCTGGTAGTCCGCATCAGAAAAGCTTATCATCAATCCTCGGGTAAATTTTCATCTTAGATGATGCAGCAGTTCCTAAATCGCTAAATAGCACCACATTCCAAAGAAACGAGGTAGACTGATGAATGAGATAAGGAAACAGTGGCAAGGTCTATCTTGAGGCCAGCCAAGCATACTGATGTGGACACAATAAAACAGTGGCCTATTTAAGTAAGTTTCCATACTTGCACATTAAATTGAATACAGAATTTAGGCCAAAGGCCAAGCACTGGGACCTATGATGTCATTCAGCACTGAAAAGGAAACTGACAGTAAAAGTTTCGAGAGATGTAACATGAGTAAAACCTCTCAGTTGCACTATGAATCAGTTGTCAGGAGAGGGTGGAAAGTAAGATGGAAGAAAGAGAATATGAAATGAGGTACAGTAGAAGGAACGAAAGGGGTTGCAGACCATACTCGCACAACACCAGCCTTTTCTTAAAAAGAGGCTAATGTAGTAAAAGTAGATAAAACCTTCATTCTGAAAGACAAAAGGGCCGAAAAGAACTTTGGAAAATAATAAAACTCACAGATAGACGAGGAGACACACTCATTTAGTAAACTAACCAAAGGACTTGGGGAAGGCACACTCCAAGAATTTCTTTAATCTGGTTTATTTAGTCACAAAAGTTCTTCAATACGAATAAGCACCCGTCCCGTCTCTCTCTCTCGCTCTCTCTCTCAGCCACTAAAGAGTTAGGAAGACTTAGAAGTACTAAATACGAGTTTACCTTTATTTCCCGCTCACTAGTCACCTCAAGCCCCGTACAACAAGACAGTTCAAGCATGCGAGAAACACGAAACTCGGACAGCACGGATTCAGTCCCAGATTAGTGAAGCGATGACGACAAAGACTTATTTAAGGCTTAGTCGAAATGCTGGACTCGATATGAATATTAGAAGTGATCACGAACGGCCTCATTTTTCCCCGTGAATAACACCGATATCTACGGGTAATGGACTATGCATTTGGACTTGGCGTCGTCCAGTCCGAGATCAGGCTCTCTCACTAGTGTTTACTGTATGTAAGAACACACTAATTATCTTAGTAATACAAAACCATATGGACATTGAAATATATTTCAAATAGCATTTCTGATGCAAATCCCAATAAAAACAGAATATAACTAATGCACGAACACATTTTTCTTTTTGTGGAATTGCCTTTATCTTCATTAAATGCCAATGCACAGGTGGTATCTATAACTCTCTGGCAACAATTCTATCATATTTTCAGTACCTCCTCCAATCCTCAAGGCTGAAGTCTTACAGGTACAAAAAAAAAAGCTTACTATGCTGATCAATTTATTTGTCCCCAAGCCAACAGCTGTTTCAGCCATTAACCCATATTACTATTGTTATTATTATTATTATTATTATTATTATTATTTAGAAGATGAACTCTGTTCATATGGAACAGGCCCACAGGGGCAATTGATTTGAAATTCAAGCTTCCAAAGCATATGGTGTTCATCAGGAAGAAGTAAGATGAGTTAAGGTGAAATACAGGAATGGATCTTATTTATTAAAAAAGAAAAAAAATTAATAAATAATAACGTATTGAAATACAAGGAGAACAGCATTAGGGGAGTAATGCACTGTACCTTCGCTTGAATTTTTGAAATGCCAATTGACATCCTTAGGGAGACAGTTCCACAGTCCAACAGTGCGAGGAATAAAGGACCTCTGGAACTGAGTAGTTCTACAGCGAGGCACATTTACTGCATACTGGTGCTGTTGTTCAGCAAATTTGGTTGCTCTTGGCAGGAAAAGGGGATCAGGGGTCAACTGAGAATGTGAAAGATCTCTGTTAAAATACAACTTATGAAAAAGTGATAAACAAGAGACCATCCGCCGATGGTCCAAGTCAGAACTGTTAATATTAGGAAGCAGAAACCTACAACAATGAACCACTCTATCTAAAAGAGATAAACCTCTGGCAGAAGCAGACATCCATACAGGAGAACAGTATTATAGTAAAGGAAGCACAAATGACCTAAAACATGTTTCGTTGATTTTATCAGTTATAATATATGAGGCCTTTCGTACAATACCTAACTTTCGTGCGGCATTTGCTGACACTTTCATTAGATGTTTCTCAAAAGTAAGATGCGACTCAAAAGTTACACCTAGAATAGCCTTTTTCAGGGCTACACTAGATTTATAATGCAACTACACTTTGATATATAGATACAGTAAGTGCAGACAAAACACTAATTGAAAAACACGAATCCCAAATGACAGTTACAAAAAATTTTACACTTCAGAAAAATAATGATTAACAATCTTCAAAGCTCAAGAGGCTTGTCAATGAATCCTCAAACTCCAGAAAGCCCCAGATGTCTGCAGCCTTCCAGAGTGAACTCTGCTGGATGCACAAGCATACATAATCTCAGGTCATTCAGTTAAAACAGTTGCTTAAAATTCTGAAACACATCTATATGCACTGGAACGCTTAGTGAACACCTTGACGAATGAAATGCCCCTAAAAGGTAGACTGGCCTCTCAAGGCCAGGAGATAAAGGCCTGAAAATTTAATACCTGGAGCAATCATTCTAACAGAAAAAGTGTACAGGTGAATGAATGTGTACGCATATGCAGATGTATTATATATATATATACATATATATATATATATATATATATATATATATATATATATATATATATATATATATATATATATATATACATATATACTATATAATATATAATATACAGTATATGTATATATATTATATATATGTATATATGATATATGTGTATATGTATCTTGACAAGTATTAAGCCACAAATATCTCTCGTTTCTAAATCAGGCCGTGGTTCGAAACCTGGCCGGCGCAGAAGCACTTCAGTTGATTCCCGTTGGATGTAAGTTATTCTCAAGGTATAGTGAATTCGGTATTAAACGATATTTGTGGCTTAATATATTTGTCATTATGAAAAAGTCAAGTGTGTATATATGACAAAAAAATTAGATATATGCTGTAGACATAGACATTTTTCTACTTTCAAATATTAAGCCACAAACAGTCCATTAATATCGAATTCATAATACTGCATTTCTAAACCATGCCTTTGAAGGTTGGTGCATGAGAGCCGATGTCCTAATGCACTCAAGAATAAGACTAGACTATGATAAAGGTTCAATACACTCACACACACACACACACTGTATATATATATATATATATATATATATATATATATATATATATATATATATATATATATATATATATGAAAGACTGCCTACCATAGCTTTAAGTAAGGCGCAATCGTCGCGTAACTCAGTAGATCTACCAGGAGAGAAGCTGAACTGAATCCGAGAGGCGTCACTTGAACGTTGTGTTCTGTTTGAAAATCTAGTCAACCAACATTGAATGTCTCGAGCAACGGCGTCATTTTTTCAT